>NW_024346062.1:10528572-10933572 GCF_902729225.1 Pteropus medius | reverse complement strand
TATTAGAAAGAAAAAGGGTAATAGAATTTAGAAATCAAGACTGCCTTTTAGGTACTACTATAATTTTCTACATTTAGAGAATGTATGAGCATTTAATCTCTGACTCCTTAGTATTCCCAAGACTCTGTATGTCTATTTTTTGGTCTCTAATACAGAGGCAGAAGTTTAAAGACTAGTGACCAAAGCACACCAGCCAAAAAGTCATATTCTTTAGCACAGGATGAGGTTCCTACTTTCGTAAAAAAAATTAAAAAATAAAAAAAATAAAGGTTTGCAGACAGGGAATTCTCCTAGGGTTATTGGTCTGCTCGTATATATCTTGCAAATCGTGAATGGCTTTAAGAACTACAAAAAGAGTACTTCTTTTGGTGCAAGTTGAAGTAACCTACTCCTGTGGATCTGAAGGCACTTGCTTTCTCCAATGAGAAATGTGATAAGTGAGAAATAAGTTATAGGTGAGAAGTCAAGGCTTGGAGTATCATGAGAGCCTCAAAATAGGTAGCCATACTGCCCTAGATTTGGCCTAATGCAAAAGAAATGAATTTTGGTCAGATATAGATACTGCCTGCTTTGTCAAAAAAGAAACTTTCTTACGTCCATTCAGTTATCCAAGGAAACTGTGCAATTTCCATCCCTCCTACTTTCTGAGAAAATGAAGTCAATAGGCTACTCACTTTTCAGTTTACTGTTTTTTGGTTTCTCCCTGCGTTATTCCACTGAAACAGCTCTCATCAAAGTCCCTAATGATTTCCTTGGTGCCAAATTAAACAGATCATTTTCATAGCAGTAGCAAAAAACGTAGAGGCTCAAATCCTTAATGTTTCACTTACTAGCTGAGTGATCTTGGGGATTTCCTTCATCTTTGTTCTTCAGGATCTTAGACACGAAATCGTGACAATAATAGTATTCATCTCTTAGGGTTTCTGTGAGTATCAAAAAATTAGTCCATATAAGGTGCTAAGGAGAGTTTGTGGCAACTTGTAAGCATTAAACAGGGTTATTTTTAATTGTGGGTGCAACGATTCCATCAGCTTTCCACACGGATCACTATGCTTCTTAAAATACTCTCTACCCTGACTTTGCACTAAGCCAGTTTGAAACCATAAATGTTTCTGAATTCTATCTATATCCAATTTGCTTACTCAACTTCAGACTATCATTGACTCTGATGGGGTTAGAGCAGGCTTATTTGTCTCTATATATCCACATAGCTCTACCATTTAGACAGAATACTCTTGTTGCTATACAATCTGATTATTCACCCCTTTATTTAAATCTATTTAATATTCAATTAGTCTTACAATAATGTACAAGCTCTCTTAAAGTGGACTTGAATTGTCCCACCCAAATCTACATGTATTCAGCCTCTTCTTACTGTTAGCTAACCACTCTCTCTCATTCTTTCTTCTTTCTCACCCCATTCACAGGGGTATTTCCTTCAGTCCTTTATTATTTACTAACTTTCTCCTCCCATAGGGTTATACACAAAATGCTTTTCTCTTCGTTGACTAAAAGACTCTTACTCATCCTTTAGGCCTCAGCTCAATGACCACAGTTTCAGAGAGATCTTTTGAGATCTTTCTGTCTTTTGTAAATAACATTGTTACATGGTCTAGGAGAAACATATATGTTCCCTTCAAATCAATTATCAAATTCTCAACTTTAAATTTTATTGGTATGAACAATTATTTGTCCATTCGCACGACATGGTAGGTCCCATGAGGACAGGATGGTGTTGGGTTTTGATCCTTTATGCTAAAATCTAGCACCATGCCAAATGAATGCATAGGGTACCTCTTGCCTTGTCTTTGAATTTATGAAATAATAAGTTGAGTTCAGCAGATGTTATATTATCTATTATATACTTGTCATATTCTACGTTGTATAATTTCCACGTACACTCAGCTTATTTCCTATGTCAAAATATAAATTCTTTGAAGGCAGGTATTGTTGTGTTTTTCACATTTTGAAGATGTATTAATTTCTTATTGCTGCTATAAAAAAATTGCCATAAACCTGGAGGCTTTGGACAACAGACATATCTTACATTCACGGAGCTCAGAAGTCCAGAATGAGTCTCACTGTGGTTGTAAGGATTATGCTCCTTCCAGAGGCTGGACAATCCATTTCCCTGGAGTTTTTTTTTTTCTGATTTTTAGAGGTTTTCCCCCATTTACTTGTGGCCCTCTTCTATTTTTAAAGGCAGAAATGCCCATTTGAGTCTCTTTTCACATGGCATCACTCTGATTCTCACTCTCTTGCTTGTTCTTTCACTTATCAAGACTCTTGCGATTATACTGAGCTCTCCAGGATACTCTCAGTCAGCTAATTAGCAACCTTAATTCTACCTGCAAGCTTAAGACCCCTTGCATGTGATAAAATATATTCACAGGTTCTGAGGATTAGGGTACAGGTCATCTGGGGATCATTATTCTGCCTACTTTACACCTCAACTGCACTTAACACTGTGCTCTGCATATAGCAGACAGTCCAGAAATATTTGCAATCTTTGACAAAATTTAGAATTGCATAATCATTAAATCATGTGACATTCTAGAATGAATATTTAGTGGTCAATTAAATCTTCAATTCTCAGATAAGAAAACAGAAGAGGTTTAAGGAAGTAGTACTGTATGTTACATGTCTCATTAATGGCAAAAGCCAGTTGCCACCATTGTTTATCCCTAATCTAGGGTTCTTTCCTATGCATTATTAATAAAAGTTGGAAAAAAGTGATATCTCATTGTAGCTCATAAAATATTAATTTTTAATAATAAACTTGTAATTACTTGAAATTTTCTCAAAATAGAAAAATATCTAACAGGCCACCTTATATAATAGAAGAAAAAGAAAAAAAAAAACCCTAAGTTTAACTTGTAAATAAAGAAATTTAAGTGACAGGTAATAATCATCCTCTTTAGTAAAAACTTTTGATTCTTCCACCTGACTAGTGAGATCTTTTCACATAGAATTCATTGTAGAAGAATTTTGAGGATTATTGAAATTTTAAGAATATTTTAGATTAAAGTAATCTACGTAAACACTTCATATTCACAAGATTTTAGGCAAACATCGATGACTTTTATATTTTCCAATGGGCAGAGCAATTATTAAGAATTGATGTCAGAAACAAAAGAAAATTTACTGTTTAAAAGAAACACTAGAGCACATGTAAGTAAGAGAGAACTGTACAATGATGTGAATCATAACTCACCCATCATTTATTCACCTCTAAAGCAGACATGAAATCATCTGCTTCAAAGGGGTGTTATAATTATGAACTGAAATGTTGTACATGGAAACAGCAAGAGTGCCTAGTTTGTGGGAGGCACTGAGAAATTTCTAGCTCCTCATTCTCTTTTATATCTAAAAATGAGTAAAAAGCTCAATATTGACAATAAATATTTTGCTTACAGTAAATGAGTGTACTTCAGCTACTCGAAACCAAAAGGGACTTGACTAAAACAATCATGAACCAAATATCCAACTCTTATCAACCATGTCCCTTTTGCACTGTCTTTGAGCCAATCATTTTTTCCATTTATAAGCTTCTTGCTTTCTTGTTTCTGTATTTTGCCAAATCTATTTTTCAATCACAGCTCTTTGTCAGAAATGTTCTTTTTCAGTTCCACATCTCTCTGCATATAAACATAACCCCTTTTAATCACCTCTAATACAATGTTTGTTTGTTTGTTTCTGGTAATAGAACATAACTATTTCTTCTAAACCTCATAACCTATGTTCTTCTGATTCTTCATATTATCCTGACCTTTATTTTTACTTTGCTCGATTTTTTTCACATATATCTTTATGAGACAACTTGAAACTTTTTTGTTCTGAGAAGGAATACAAAAATCAAATACTTAATGATAGCCTTACCTTCTTGAAATTCTGTCTTGTAACTACAAATTCCTTCAATATATGTGCTATATATTATTTTATATTATCTATGGACAGAATAGTGCTTTATATATCATAGACATATAAAAAATTTGCTAGTTTATTCACTTAAATGATATTCATAAGCACCTTTATGCTTTTGAAATACAGATATAAATTATTTAATTGGATTCATGGCTAATATACATAAAGACCAATTTTCTGTTTCTAAAACAGATTCAGGCACCAAATCTTTTTAAACAAATTGGTGTTGTTATAAAGGATTTGACTCTCTAGCAAGGTCTCATTCTTGGCATCTTAAAAACTACTTACTAGTTTTTTAAGAGATATGACAATGCAAATGCAACTTTTCCCAAGCTTCTTTTCTCTACTTTCTTTCTCATCTAAGGCCACTTAGAGAGAAATAACCAGATTATTATTAATATTTATTGAATGAAAAAATGATAAAATGGATTTGTCCGCTGTTTGTTTTTCTGATAACTTTTTGTTTCCGTATCTAGAGCAGCTTTTGTCTTAGATGTCCATATGTGATACTATAATCATCTCTTGCCATATCTTCTATTTCTCATCTTCCTAACCTATAGAGTATTTTGACTTGCTTGATCACCTCCTTAAAAGAGTATAATAGCTAATTTTTATCCCTACAGAAAGCAAAATGTATTCAAGTTGACAAGTTTTAAAAGGAATCTGAAAATGTCTAAGAGTTGTGTCATTATGTTTGTATATAACTGATATACTACTTTTTGTTTGTAGGCTAAATATGTGCAATGAAAGAGTTTTTAACAAATTGTTCCAGTTACCTTTTTCTGTAAAACGAAGTGTCCTAAAATTTAGTGATTTAAACCAATGACCATTTCAGAATTTCTGGATGGGCAGTGCTCAGTCTGGCAATTCTTCTCATCGTAGTATTAACTGAGATCACTTGGTCATATTCGACTGTCAGATGGGCTAGTCTGGAGGGCCTGTATTTTGTGAGGATTACTGAAAGGCTAGCCTCAGCACCAGAGAGGCCTTTCAAGTGAGGCAGTAGCGAGAACTCTGACGGATCTGAGATTTTACCCAACTCGTAAGTAAACAAGTTAGCCTGTCATGGTTTAATGAACCCCTACCAAAAACACAAAACTCTTAATCACAGATAAATAACTTTATGACTCGCAGTATAAGAAAAAGCATCAGCATATTTGTGTCAGTTCTCCACGCCTCCAAATCCCACAGAGTAAGACAGGTAGGCCAACACACACAGTGAGTTTTATTCTAGGAGAGAACTCCTTAGCTTGGGTAACTTGAATTTTTAATAACTATTGGTAAGCATTGCTGCCACCTGGTCTGGAGGGAGGTAATATGTGTATCCTTCAAGACTATTCACTGTACAAATATCCTTAAAAAAATAAAATCCCAAGTGTCAATCACTGTGACTCTGCTCACGAGACATGCAGAAACACTAGAGATCCATGACTAATTTTTTCCCAACAGATGGTCTCAGGATAGTCAGATTTCTTAACGTGGCTGCTTAGGACTCAGCGAAATTGTTCAAGATGCCTGGTAGAAGCTGTAAGCCTACTTATGTCCTAGTCTTATAGGTCCCATAATATCACTGTTGTCAAATTCTATAGATCAAATAAGTCACCAAGTCCAGCCCAAATTCAAGGAGAGAGGAATTAGGGTGCACCTCTCAATTTGAGGAATAGCAGAATATTTGCACCATTATTTAGTTACCTAACAAGTTTTATGTTTGGCTATATCAAGTAATATTATAATAATATAATGTAAGTAAACACTAGGCTTATGTGTTCAAAACAAGATATTCCCCTTAAAAATCCATGCATATATTTATCAAGAGACACTGACCTAATGCATTATAGCAATTTCACAGATAAGATCACTGGAATGAGGAAGATGGAAAGGCTCAGCAAAATTCATGTGTTGAAAAGTCACAGAGTCAGAAATAGAAATCAGGACTCCAATTTTTCTGAGGTCTTCTCTATCACACATTACAGTGTGGTAAGACATATTTATTTTATTAGATTATAAATAATGTAGCCTAGTTTTAAATCCTGAATCCCATGTGCTGAGAAAATCTGTTGAAGTTTAGAAAATATATCATTAGAACTTTCCTGCTTTATTGTGCCTCTGAAAAGCATTGCATTATATCTAATATGTATTGTGTAATTTAATATTTAAGTGTAGTTTAAGAAGAGGTAAGAATAATCAATAATTTGGATCAGAATATATTTGTGAGTATAAGAAAATATCATATTTTATTCATGTGAAGCATACAGATCATCTAGAAACTAATGACAAAGCTCTAAGTTTGTAAAACAAACAAAAATTTAGACTTAAGAATTGCTTTCTGAACCATTCACTTTGACCATGTCCGCTAAGTATCATAATTGATTAACTCCAACAAAATAGATTCTAAATATTGTTATATTATTGATTTGAATAACTGAGTTGGCATAAATCTAGTGATATTAGTATGTGTGAATTTTGGTTATGATAATTTCCAAATATTGGCAGTTTACTGATAAGCAAATCTGAGTTACCAGAAAGGAAAAGTAATTGATATTTGATGTTTTTGCAAACTTTCAAAATTGGATCTTGAATAAAGAAAAAAGAAGTATGAGCCAAATGAAGCTATGCAAATCAAGAGCAGTAATAAAGTAGGTAATCTCAAAGCTTATCTAATTTTATTATCTAATATCATTAATTCTGGGATGTATTCTAACATAACACAATTGTTATGCATTTTTCAGTGTCTCAAATCATCAAAATCAACATATTTACTAATCTAGTTCTCAGTACTATAAAAATTTTCCAACTACATCTGTACAAAAATAATAGTAACCGTAAGTAACATCATATATAAGCACTGCCAACAATATAAAAATGAATGTAGATGATTACTACTTCGGTCCATGATTAACTGTTACTGGACTTAACCATTAACATGAAAAACAACAGACAAAATACATAAAGCAACTGTTTACAAACACCAGACACATAGCATATTACTATTATCCTTGAGATAAAGCAGACAGACAGGTAAAAGCCCATGCTCAACAGATAATATCTGAAATTAATTTACTAGATATGATAATTTAAGATGAAGACTGTAGAAAAGGGTCAATGAGCTTGAGGACAGAATAACAAATAGTACTTAATGTGAAGAGAGAAAAAGAGAGGAAAAAAAAAGGAAAAGAGAGGTCTAGTAACAAAAAGTAATATCAAGTGATCAAAATTTCAAGTATGGATTTCCAGAAAAGGAGAGAGGGAACTGGAGAGAGAGAGGGAGAGAGGGAGAGAGGGAGAGAGGGAGAGAGGGAGAGAGGGAGACACACACACACGAACAACCAAACAATGACAAACTTAAAGCAATAATAAAATTTCCCCAAAATTTGGTAGAAAAATAAACAGAATACAAAGAAAATCACACCTACTCACTTCACAGCAAATTTGTGCAAATGAAAGACAAAAGGAAAATCTTAAAAATAGTAAAAAAAAGAAATATTTCATTTAGAAAAAATGGTGATATAAATGATACTGACTTCTTAAAAAAAAACATATATTGACTTGAAGAAAACGGAATGACATCACCAAAGTGTTAAACAGAGAAAACTGGACCCTAAAATTTTGTATCCAGTGAAAATATCCTTTCAAACTGAGAGTGAAATGAATACATTTCAGCAGAAAATAGTTGAGAAATTCAGTGAGAAATTCAGTTGGAAATTCAGGTTGATGGGAACAATATAAAAACACTGGGAATGTTAAACAGATGGATAAATGTAAGAGACTATATTTAGTATCAAAGTAGACTGTGCTACATCAAGGAAGTATATCATAATCTCAGCAACCATTAAAAAATAATGCAAATAGCCATATTTAAAACAAAATAAAGTAATTAAAATACTAAAACTTACTAGATCATCTAAACAAAAGCAAGAATGAGGAACAGAAAACAAAGGATGGGATTACTAAAAAAACAAATGGGAAAATGGCAATCCTTAATACAAACACCTAATTATATTTAATATTTATGTACAAAACACTCATTAAAAGAATAGATTTTCAGATTTAAAAATAAGATATAATTAAAAGCAATCTATAAGAGATATAGTTCTAATATGCAGGTAAATAGGTTAAAGGGATGAAAAAATATATCATCAAAACTATAAGCATAAGAAAGCTAGGTAGCTTTATTAACATCAAACAAATTAAAGACAAAGGGGTTAGCAATTAGATGTGTCAATGTAGGATCACTAACTGTAACAAACATACTACTCTAGTAAGTGATGTCAGTAATAGAGGGGGCTACACATGTGTAGATCAGGGGTATATGGGAAATCTCTTTACCCTCCTCTCATTTTTGCTGTGAACTTAAAACTGCTTTGAATCTAAATTAAGATTTAAAAAATTGACAAAAACTAATTAATTTGTACAGCAACTTCACAAGGAAAGATATACGGTCATTAAGCACATAGAAAATACTTGATATCATTAGTGATCAGGAAAATTTAAATCACATTAAGACACCATTATACACATGTTAAAATAGCTAAAATTTTATAAACTGAGAATCCCAAAATTTGGTAAGTGGAGCAAGTGGAATTTTTATACACTGCTGGTAGAATTGTAAAATGGTACAATCACTTTGAAAAACTACTTGGTAGTTTCTTATAAAGCTATATTATTACACCAGTCCTATAACCCAATAATGACACTGCTCGGGATTTACATAAGAGAAAAATATAGATATTCACACCAAAATATTTGTATGTACATTTTATAGCAGTTTTATTAATAGCCCCAAACTAGAAACTACCTGTCAACATGACAATATGAAAAAACATAACAGTATATGTATACAATAAAGTACTTTTCCACAATAAAATGGATAAACTATGGATTCATGCAACATGAATGGCCCTCAATACATTATGTTTAGTGAAATAAACCAGATGAAAGAGTATGATTTTATTTATGTGGCATTCAAGAGTAGGTGAAACTAACCTATGGTTAATAGAAATTAGAACAGTGGTCACCAAGAGAGGTATAGGGAACTACTGGGAGGAAGCATAGTATATCTCGATTGAGGTGTTGGTTGTACGGGTGCATACACATCAAAACTCATGAAATTGTCCACTTAAGAATTGTGCATTTTAAAGTATTTCGATTTTACCTGAAAATACAAAATTTAGCAAAAACAATGAACCCCTTCATGACTACTGATTTGGATATTTTGCATAAATATCTCAGGTTAAATATTAACAGTCATTGAACATATTTTTCACTGCATGTAGCCACTATCAACAAGTATTTCTTGACCTATATTTTATTCAAATTCTTGTGATATAAAAGATTGTACTAACATGTTTACTTTTAATATGTGTTGTCCACGAGGACAGTTGGCTAGTAAAAGAACCTTAGTTCCTTCATCCTTTCCTTTGCTACACATTTCAGAGAAATTCTCTCTACAATTCTTACAGCTCCCAGCTGCTGGTTCTTGCTACATAGCAGCAAAGCATAAAATATTCAACACAAATACATATTCATTTGAGACATAACTCTTCACAAAAGATATGCTTATTGTATGATAAGACTTTCTAACTTTTTCCACTATTTATCCCAAAGAGGTTTTAAGTACTTAAAACTCTGGGATGGGGGGTGGGGGTGGGGGGAATGGGACATAACCCAGGACAGAATTATTTCCTGCCTGCAGAGGCTTTTGGCTGAAATGCTGTAAGAGAAAAGCACCAGTTGTTCTGACTCATGCTGTACATTTTAAAGTCAATAGATTTAAATATAGAGTCATATCAACGTTTGAAATTGTTTCTGTCCCATCAGTATGTGTGATGCAATCTCATTTAAGGAAGGAATTTTTATCTCTTAATTGTAGAAGTCGCTCTTTCGGGCCATTATATTGATATGTTCATTAGACTGATATGGTTTTGTTTTATGTTCCAATCTGAGTTTTCAGCAGAAGTCACAGAATTCTTAAAAGCTGATATTCCCTCAAAGCAATGCAAATAAAACACCTGCCTCTCTTACATATTTCTTAGTAGACAGGTTATTGAGAATTATACAAGCATTAATAAAATTCAGTGAGGTCATTCACCTTTCTGCAAAGGAGATACTTATGTATGTCATTTTATAACTATAAACTATTTAGATTTTGAGAAGACTCCAAAAAGAATGGCTAGATGTTTGCACACCAATTTTACAGTTTAGAGAGATACATTTATTTTTCAGCTCCTTTCCCAATATAAGCTCAGATAAAGAGAGCAAAATGACTTGGGAATCTAAATTCTGAGGATAATAAAAAGCACTAAGTTTTCTTTGACTTATAGAATAATAAGTACTTGATCATCTTATTTTCTACTATTCTACATAATAATTTTATGTTTGCTTTTACCATAATATTTTTGATATATCAAACAAGTATAAATAAAAGGTAAAAGCTCTACTTCGACATAGACATGCACCAAAAAACAATAATTTCTAAGGTTTTTATATGTATAGTTACAGATATTTACTTTGTATATATTTGTTATTGTAAATAAAGTTCCTATTTTAACTATTAAGATCTTTAAATAGGCTTTTGAATTTTTCCTTGTCTCAACTCTTGATTGGAAAGTTTTTGCATTCTAAGACTGCAAAAAATTTCTTACGCATTTCCTCTACTCCATATTTCTTGTAATTTTTCCATATATGTATTTTTAACCCTATAAAAAGATTGTTCCTATGTGTTTTAAGTATGGGTAGACTACCTTGTAGATTAATCTATAGCTGCATTTACTTGTCTTATAAACACTTGTTTGTTGACAGGAATAGTATAAATTGGTTGATTATCTCAGTATCATTGATATCTTACATAACTGATACAGCACAATCTGAAGTGATCTTCATCACAATATATCCCCTATCAATGGTTCATTTTCTGAATCTTATCCCCTCTATTCCCCCCTGTTCTACAGAGAGAAATGAAAAAGATATTGTTGCTATTTCACAGAGACTTCAACAAGTTTGGGCATATAGCTATTTAGAAAAGAGATTTAAGACATGTGAGAATAAGGTAGAAAATAAATTCACAATTATAGTCTTAAAGTGGCATGGTGTATATTACAAACTAAATAGTTTTCTAGAGCAGGTGTTAAATGAACTCATTTTAAAACAAAATAGTATTACCTACAATGTTATAGCTTCTTAACAGAGTAAAGCTGCATCTTAAGTTTTTTTTCTCAAAACAGAACTGTATTGTGAATATGATTACCCACTGTATGCATTAAGTTATTTCACAAGTATGGAAAATACTTAAAACCAATAAAATGCCATTTATGATATATTTTTAATTACATGTTGCAAACATGCACAAATTTGTGGATATAGATGTAAGTTTCCTAAAACTTTTACAAATTTAAGCAAGTTTTTATCACATTGTAAAGTTAAATTTTCTTAAACTATTTAAAAAACCTTTTTTTTTTTTGTTTTTCTGCTTGGCTTTGGGGAACACAATATCTGCTTCATTACTAAATTCCAGTTGAACCACCTGCCAACTTGATATTGGTATTTCTCTAATTAAAACTGTAATTAAATTTGTGACAAATATAATTAACCTAAGTTTTCAGCCAAATTCGAACCTTCCACTTTGCCCAGAAGCCCCGCTAACTTTAAAGATTCATGCAAAATTCTAAAAATTAGTAAGTGTGGGTTTTATTCTCTCTTAGTTACTTCATACTCTAAGAGTTTACAGATCTACTAAAAAGAATGCTGGGATTGTTTGTTTTGCTTTCTAAAATATTATCTGATCATTTTCCCTTGCCAATAAACTATCCAAAGGCATACTTTGCTCAGTGAGTTCTCCTTGAGCCCTGCACATTCATGCCAATGAAATATAAGATCCTCTCATGAGTAAGAAAATATAGTTGGAGTCCTTTGGACATATCATAGATAATGGGCAACAGGTATAGAAAGAGAATGTTTTTAAGGCTACACAACCCCCCTTAATTTGATGAAACCTCATACATTTGTGCAACCTTTCCTCAATTAGAACAAAAATTAGATGCTGATAAGGAATCATTTTGAGATACTCCTATGTCTGCGAAGTTAAAGATCTAATAACATTTAGATTATATTAATCTTTATAATTAATATTTATAAAACTATACTCAATTACTCAATATTTGCATGATATTGATATTGATTTTAATTTTATTGAGTATAAAACTATACTCAATATACTCAATATTTGCATGGTATTGATATTGATTTTAATTTTTTTTTAAATAATAGCATCTATCAAAACTATAAAAGCATAAACGAACTATCAGTCTTAGGAATGATAAGTGAAAAACAGATAGTTTGATAGTGTGATCAAAGAAAGAAGGGAAAATATATGCACATAATTTAAGAAAAACCTTTAAAATAATTTTAAAAGTTAAAAATCCACAAGGATGGATATGCTTTATTTTTTGTTTTAAATTGTGACCTAAAACTGAGCATTTAAAGACACTGTAAAATTCCTATAAATAGGGTCCATGTCTTGACTTTCTCAGATGAACCCTGATGAAATCATGGCTCCCTGAAGGATGTCAAGTAAGCTCCCTAGTGATGTGAACACAAAAATGATGTTTTATAACAGATATGCTACTCCCCACTGCATGAAGTGACCCCCAAACCTCAATTAGGATTCACCTATTATTCTGGGCCAAAGTGTGCTGGCCTCATGTGGAAAGGAAGCATGAGGAGTTGTGCAAAGTGTCCCAGACTTCTTCTGAGCCTTTTGGGTGCTTGTGATTCTGAATGAGATCTCTAATTATTCTAAGTTGATTTTTGACAATCCAAATCTTTCTAAATTCACTCTCAACAAATATTTATTGAAATAATTTGTTTCTCCCTCCCCTTTGAATGTAGTTTATAAATATCTATTGGATAGATTAATGTATCTTGCTTTCTTGCTTTATTAATGGGTTAAAAGTATCAGTGTTTTATTAATATTTTAAATTAATTATCTTAATCAGGTAAGAATTTTAGGATATTTTCCAACTGTGTCTATAATCGATATTTTTAAAGAATATTTAATATGTTTGAAGATCTCAAGACTCTGTCAATAAACTGATTTAACTTCTATGTTTTTTAGGGATATCTATGGAAAAAAACCAAAATATTCACTAACAAATACATGATGTGATTCAGGCATCTGAAGCCATGGCCAAGGTCTAACATCTTAAGAGGTTGGTTGACACACAATTCTCATGATTCCAAGATGGGAATTCTTTTCTGTCTCAGACATGAGTATAATTCCACTTAAGATGGCTTTTGGTAAATCTGTAAAGAGACAGAGTTCACTGATATTGGCTAAAACAAAAGTAAAAATATAATTTTCCTGTGGAGTTCCACAGATTCATATTTAAAAACTAGACTCTATCCCTTCATTTGTAGGATATTCAGTAAAGCTTAAAAGAAAGTTGAAATTCTTCATGCTTCCCAAAGATGTCGCCAAAAATGCTGGAACCTCAAGAAAAAGTGTTGGAGAAGGTCTCTTTGCGGCCTAGTACAATATTCACAGTTCATCTGCCTCTGGCAATGCCAGGAATATCTAAGGCACATGAACAAAGAGGAGTGGGAGCTTGGAAAAGTAAGTAAAGAACAAAGAGAAATGTAAACAATATTTTATTAATCTATATAAAGAAGTTATAAAAATCTAAGAATCTCAGGTCTAGAAGAGACTTTAAAGCCAATATTATCCAACCTACCTTCAAAGTTTGAATCCCTTCTGCAGCAACCTCTCTCTGTATTTGTAGATCAGTTGGGATGATGGGCTTATTTCATCCATATTAATTTTTTTTTTTATTTTTAAACAAAATTTATTAGAAATTCTTCTCTTTTAATGATCCCTAAATCTTCCACCAATAAGGGTGTGATACATTAACTTTTCTGGAGTCAGTCTTTCTGGGTTCTTCTGCTTTCTAGCTATACACTATTGAGCAAGACACCAATGAGCAAAACAGGATAATAATAGTATTTGTCTTTTACAGTCCTAACTTTCCTTCTCTTTATAAAAATAGAGATAATACCTGCTTTGTAGGACTGTTGGGAAGAATGAATAAGATTAATGAATAAAGTGTCTATTTAAGTCAGTGCTCAATACTGAATTATTTTTATCAGATTAGTTCTCTATATTATTCTATTTTCTCTGATCTCATTCTGACTCATTTATTTAAGAGCTGTGCTAAGAATTGGATATGAAGCTTTGGGTATTGTTAAATCGTACAACTGAGAAGTAAAGCAAACTTATATCACTTATTTTTGTGAAATAAACTTCTAATACAATCTGCAAATTTATATTTGTTGTTTGGTCTGTTATTCATATCATTATTATGTTTATTGTCAATATTGTCCTGAAGATTTGAATAAATTTTTTATTTAAAATATAATCTGTCCACTGATGAGATCTCACACATCATCTAGAATGCCACTGATGATCCAGAAAACTATGTGTACATATATTACCGAAAACAAGCACTAAAAACCAACACTAAGGTCCAATGCTCTATCAGAATTTCAGAAAAATTTTAATTACAAGTATAATAAAATATTTTTAAAATGGTCACTGTAGGCCCATTTCTGTTTAAACCACTTGAACAGAAGTAGAAATATCTTTTCCCCCAGCTCCAACATCCTTAGGCAAAAAGTGCAATATCAGTGCCAATTAGAACATAGTGTCTCTATCTTACTGTTGATCCAGTTTTTTTGAAAAACTGATGAGTTTCTCATAGTCTAAATTCTACATTTTTTCCTTATCAGATCTACTTCTGCTAAGGATGTTTTATATATGTTAGAAAGCCTACTAGAAGCTGGGCAGTGAACATTAAATTTCTGATCAAACTAAAAGAGAACATACCCCTATTTCTACATCAACTTTAAGTCAGGAACACATGAACATTCTTAGGCAAGATGGAGATATGCTGACTGTATGATAAAATGTGTAGAACACTTTACGAGATAAGATAAACACTATGAGTAGTGGTCATTCTTGGGATGTTAGCTATTTTATAGGCACTGTGACCCATTTAAAGGAAAAATTTGCCTAGCAAAACATTACTTGATTAAAGCCAATTAGAAACTGAAAATTAAACATCAAACTTCTAATCCAACTGATAGACAATAGGCCCAAGGGAAATCATTATACCACCCCTTGTTTAACCGAGGGTAAATAAAGAGGGACAAGTAGGTAGGTGGTCTGCATTCACTCACACACACACACACACACTTTCAGAACAAGGGAAAGGAGATCTCATATTGAAGAAAATGAGTTTTTTTTTTTTAAATGAGTTCTCAAAACTGGAAAAAAGATTAGAAAACTATTTTGCATTGTCAATTGGATAGGAAACCTTGGCATCTTTAAAATAGGAGCAAAAATGCATCAGAAGATAAAAGACTGAGAAGACAATGAAACAGAATGTTTTTAAAAGGAGATAAGTTATGAAAGAATTTGGAATAAAAATTTTAAACTCAATTTTTAAAAAACAAATTTTTCATATAACTGCAAAGAATTCACTATATTTGCAGATGACCATGTCAGTTTTCTTGGAATTCAAAGGAAAGAGTAATAATTAAACAATAGGAAAGAAAGAAGTGAGACATGAGCAGGTCAATAATAAAATATAACATGGGAATAATTTCTGTTCTGAAAGAAGAAACCAGAAAACATTACAGAAGACAATATTTATAAACTAGAACTATGCACATTTAATGGGATTACTAAATTATAGTCAAAATTAATGAAGAGCAGCCCACTGTAAGAATCATATTGATAATCTAGTTTTCACTACAAGAATAAAGGAGAATCCAATAAGCATTCAGAAAATAATACACTAAAATTTGAACACATGAATGAGATATTTCAGGCATTAGATTTTTCTCTTGCAGTATCTAATTCCAGAAGTCAATAGAGAAACTGGTAGTGAATTTGAAAAGAAAACTTTGTGAAACTTTACTCTAATTAAAATTTATTTGACGGTAACATGACTAGTAATAGCAAGTGTTGGGGAAAAAGGAACTCTCATACACTGCTGGTAGGAATGTAATTGGTATAGCCACTATGGAAAACAGTATGGAGGTTCCTCAAAAACTTAAGAATAGAATTGTCACGAGACCCAGCAACCCCTCTTCTGAGAATCTGCCCCTCCAACTTAAAAACATTTATCTGTAAAGATATGTGCTCCCCGATGTCCAATGCAGCATTATTCGTAGTGGCCAAGCCATGGAAACGACTGAAGTACCCTTCGATAGGTGACTGGATAAAGAAACTGTGGTACATATACATAATAGAATATTACTAAGCCATAAGAAATTATGAAATACTGCCATTTGCAACAACATGGACGGAGCTCGGGATAATCATAGTAAGCGAAATAAGTGAGACAGAAAAAGCTGAGAACCATATGATTTCCCTCATATGAGGGATATAAAGCTGAAAGCAACAATGAACAAGACAAACAAAAGAAATCTTGGACAACAATACAGTGGTTACCAGAGGGAAAATGAGGTGGGGGTAGGTAAAAAAAAGTAAAGGGGGTCAAATATATGGTGACAGAATAAAATTTAACTTTGGGTGGTGAATATGCAATACAATATACATATAACATATTACTGAATTGTACACTTGACACCTATATAATTTTATTAAGCAATATCACCCCAATAAATTTAATTTAAAAAGTTTTATTTTATGTGAGGGACACAGAAATATAAACTGATATGAAACAATGAATTTTATTAATTACATAATATCCAAGGTGCCATAAAAATATTTAAAAAGAGCCATTACTTTAGCAAATCATACTTGATTTTCTATTCTAATGTACTTATACAGTACTGTAAATGTACCTTTTCTAATGGATGCTGTCTGTTGCTTAAAAGCAAACTATTTAATGTTATCCTTATTATGGAAACCAGCATGGGTCTATTGAAGATATTACCCTGTAAGAACACTTGAGTAGTCAGAGTTTAGTATTGTTTAATATCATAGCAAAGTAATCCTCAGAAATTAAATATAATTTTATATATGTAACTTATATGTAATTTTAAACTCATGTGAAACGACTAGGAAAATAGCACATATATAAAAATGAAAATGTTGGATGATATAGAAAAATAAAAATTTGTATGTAATATCTAAAAACAAAGTGTATCAAAATATTCTAGCTATTATTGTTGGTCTCTTTTCTAAATTTCTATATTGTTAAATCTTCTTTGATAAACATGTGCTATTTTTAAAAAGATAATAATTCATAAAAATTAGTTTTGTCAAATCACTCTTGTTAACCCATGTTACTCTATCCTTACTGATTTGATTGGTTTTTAGAACCAGTTAAAAATAATGTTGATTTTTATTATATTAGATTTGGTCCATTGTTCTAGTCGAACTTTTTTTCAAATAGTTCTTATTCCTTAGTGTATTTACTACTTTTTCCAGCTATGTACCCCCCTAGTTTGATGAGTATTTTCTCAATATTTCCCTCCAAACCTTAAGTTAGAGCCAAGAACAGAGCCAAGAGAATGTCATTCTAACTTGATGTAAATGCTTTATGATCTTTTGGTTTTCATCGTTCCACCAGTGACTAATTCACCCATATGCCCTTGATTCACATTCTCATTTTTCTCCTCTATTCGCAAGATTATAATGAGGAATTGAACCTAAAACACAACACTGAACATCAGTTATATTCTTTGCTTTTATCTACTATTTGCTGTATTTGATTGGACTCAGAGTAGGCCACCCCAAAATATGCTAATGAGAAAAAGCCAGTGAAAGAAGTATACTCTGACCCTCCTCTTTGTCCCTCTAAAAGCAGGAAATAAATCTCCCACATGAAATGCACTTCTTGCACCAGGGATAGAGAGACCTTCTCATCTCCGAAAGTAGGAAATTCAGGGCTGAGTAAAAAGCTGAAAAGCAATGTTATATAAAAACCTAGGTCAAAAAAGTTAAAACAAGGGTGAGGGAAATACAAAAACACTCAGGGCAAAATGGTCTACTCCATGTAATTGTTGTTGATCAAAATCCACATAATAGAGATGGAGCCATAAAACCTTTTATAAGTAACTCAACCTGCATTATGATTTAGAAACAGGTAATTCATGAGATTAAGGTGCCCTTTATATATCATCAGGAAGCAGTCAACCTAAAACGTAATCAGTGTAAAATAAGCCGTAAATTTAGAAAGTTATGGAAGTGTACTGAAAAAAGAATGATTGAGGCTGTAAAGATGAGTACAAATGAACAGTGGTCATCGAGGAGCTTGTCCGGAGATGTGTTGGAGCGGAAGGATCTGTCAGTGTGTCTCCCTCACTGTGGAGTTACCTCTCCATAGATGGTATCAACTTATGCCTGTGAATATTTTACAAACTTTGCCATTCGAGTTTACCAAGAGAGGAAATGAACTCTGGATAAACAAGCTGGTCTGTACTGCATCCCTTTTGTCTGGCACAAAGCCTTCCTAAAAATGGAAATTTTATTTTGTGTTCTATAAAAATACCTTCTTGCATTTTGAATTCCTCTGCATACTTGATAATATAATTGTGTTTAATACGAATATTTTAAATGCTTTAACTGCTACTGATAAAAAAAAAGTAAGTCTTGCTGTAAAACTGGTACTCTAAGGCAAAGCACCATGTAGTTACACATACACCAAAAGTACTCTAGTTTCAAAATCATAGTTAAGGCTCTTCCGGCTGGCGTAAAGATATATATTCTCCTAAAGCGACATCCACCAAGTAGATTTGTCAATATATATTTTTTCATTTGCCTTAATTCTTGGAACAGGAGCCCCTGACACTGGACACCAATGTTTTGTCCTAGCAGGACTAAAGTACCAGATGCTCTAGGCCATCGTTTTAGAAGACTATCTCGTGTAGTTCATCTTTAAACAGGCTACTAGTTTGCATTTACTTCTTGGTTGGCTTCTTTGTTGTGTGGAAGAGAAAACCCCATAAAAAGGATGAGAGATGACAATCTTTAATTCAAACCTTTAAATCCTAAGCTACTTCATCACCCCCTCATCCAAAAAAAAAAAAGTTCCCATTCCAATCCCAACACCTTACGCTGCCTGGCTCCTTTACATCTCTGCTTGCTTGCATGTGCCTGAATGCTTTCGTGATCTCGTATTCTCCACACTCTCAGGACCAACCAGTCCTTTTGCCTCCTTTACTTCCCTGGTTTCCTCTCTCACCCTGAAACTCAGTGGTTTTGTTCCATTTTGTGCTTGGTCCTCAGAATAGGTGAATGTCATTCAAGGACTTCTGGTTCTATTACTAAAGGAGAAAACAGGCTGTGGATCCTGTTTGTAGGAAAAGGTTAAAGAAAGAGACCCTGCCTTCGTTACCCTTGACGAAGCCCTCTTTTTATTATCTTATTCTTAACATGTGATAGAAAAATATGGAAGTAGAGTGTGAGTGCATGGGAATAAATACACCAATATATGCCTACATACGCAGACTTTTTTTCAAAATACTCATTTTACTAGTAATCTTAAAAACAAACAAACAAAAACAAAAACCAACAGGCCAAAAAAACCCAAAAAACAAAAAACAAAAGCAAAAACACACACACAAACCTGTGATGCCAAAAGCACTAGAATTAGCTTCTGTGAATGGAAGAAAAATTCGAATAGGAAAGGTTTGCCAGAGTCTTGTTGATATGTTTTAACTTCTCACATCATCACTCTAAAACATATTTTAAGAAATATGGCCAGCAGCTATTTCAAGATGCAATACTTCAACTGCTGAAGTAAAGAATCCTGGAACCAGAGATGTAGGTTTTATTTTAAACAAAGTACCCCCAGTGAAAAAGTAGTTGATGAAGAGCCTGTTTGCCAGCTGAAAGAGGGACATATCTTCTAGAACCTCTCAGTGATATACAGGTTGGTTACTTCACTGCCACTTGATACCATTTATTTGCCTGAAACTGAATTTAAGCATCTGGTGACTAAGCAGCTTTACATTTATTGTAGGATTAAAACTAGAATGATGGTTTGGGAAGAGAGTGTGATGTAGACTCTTTTCTAATAAAATACAGCATTTTTCATGTAGAAAAGAAAGGTTAAACATGTTTGACTTGGTTAGGACAGCCAGATTTAAGTATAATGTTCCATGTAAGAAGTTCACTCTATCCCAAGTACAAGTAAACATTTTTAGTACATCGTGAAGGCTTCTATTTACCTTGCCAATTCGACTTCAGACATGTAATTACATAGTGACATATAATATTTGCTAAACATAATTGGTAAAACTATTTGGTAATTCTTTGTGCAAACTCATAGTAGAACAATACATAAAAAGGAAAGATATGGATCTATAACATATGTCACATATCAGATGGTCAAATTGCTAATGAAGGCAAAGATAAAACATGCTCACAGCAGCAGGTGATTTACATGGTGTTTAAGGAGATATCTGACTTCATAGCTAAAGAACCTTAGATTCTTACGCTCGAAAGTAGACAATTTCTTGATAACGCATGAATGGATCGCCACATGGCAGTTTATCTCAGAAAGTCATACTTTCATGTATGCTGATCATCTGTGGATACTTTTCTTAATTACCTACATATCTAGGAGATATTGGACTAATGATTAATACCATTTAATTTAATTGTGTTATTTTCACTTCAACTATTTTTTATTTCCTTGGCATAAAATGTGCAAGAAACTTTTGACACAAATACTTCATCAACTTTCAAGGGGAAAAGTCTAAGAAAGAAGAGACTACCTTGCCTATTCTCTCCACTGAGGAGACTGTGGGAAATGGTTGCTTAGGAGAATTAAATGCAAAAACGAGAGTTTCCTCAGTACTGCTGAGCCAGGTCTTTAAAACACAGAATTCTAGAACTATGAAATTTAAGAGCTATTAGTTAATTTAAAATTAATTCCAAGGACATGTGGCACAAATATGTATTAATATTAGTTTAAAATTAAATATAAAAATAAAGCACCAAATTTTGATATTAAGGTGGTTAATTAATATTTTTATTTTTCTACTCTTGCTTGTGTTCATGAGTACCTGATATTATTTATTTCTCCCTTTTAAAAAGCCTCTTACTCCTTACATTCTGCCTTCTTTCTCTCTGTATGTATATGCACATCTGTATTTCCTTCTATGATCACATTTTTCTTAAGATATTTTGAAACTATTTTATATTGAAAAATATTAAAAATTTTGAAAATAAATCTAGTAGATGATACATCTTTATGCACTAATGTTAATAATAATTAAGGCGAAATAATTGTTATATCATGGAAAATAAAATTTCTTCTAACTATATCTAAACTTCAGAAAACATGATATCTGAGAACTAAAATAGCATTTTTTAGTTTTCCACAGTCATCTTTAAGTATACAATTCTTACAGTAATTATTAAAGAAATAGTGTTTTATCATAACAAATAAATCTTAATTAAACGTAACTAACTTTATATTTCTAAAAAAATTAAAACTAGAATTATCTATTGGTATTCCATTAAATTTGATATTCTGAATAGCTGAGCATTACCACATATTCTTGGAGTTCTAAATTTCAAAAATTAGAATAAAATCAATCATTAAAATGATAATGAATACTCTTTCTTTAATTGTTAATGAGGCACTTCAGGATGACTAGTTACACAGAACATCAATTAGCATTTTTTATATGCTAATGTTGCCTGATTTTTTTTTTTTTTTTTTTTTTTTTACGTTTAGGACAAATAGTGGGTTACTATAACAGCAATTCAAAATGGCATGAAGATGTTTTACCTTTTAAATGATATTAACCACAGTTTTTCTAAAAGGAGGAAAAAAGACTTCATTAACAATGCTACAGTAGAACAGGAGAGGTTAAGGTTAATAGGAAGCAAGGCATTTTCTTATTTAACAAATGAAAGAAATGTCATCCTGATTCGAACTGTCATTTTTTTTTTTTTTGAACTCTTGTATATCATTTTTGGAAACTTCTAAAATGTCTTTCTTTTCTAAAATATTCTGGCTGACATTCAGCATCTTTTATTTTTATGTTATCTCATGTGACTTTTTGTTAAGAGACACTTCGGGATATTTTTCATAAAATGTCTTCACGTTAGAGCCTCAGGTTTATTTTATTTTTTACACTAATGTGGCATTATCTTTGCTCTCCTTACAAGAACAAAAATATCTTGAAAGAGTAAAGCTTCCCAAGGTCATTGGCCTGTGTCTTTCCGACTCCACAACCAGGTCTTCATTTTTCTTAGTTTCTTGTCAATGCACCGCAATATCTTTCACATCTGTCTGTGCCTTTGCTTTTATTAGCAGAAAATACAGCTATAGCTTTAGTGTCATGTGTACTATAAAGACAGGATTTTCAAGAGATTTGACAACTCTCATATTTCCCGAAGTATTCTCAATGTAACACAGAAACAGTTTATTACTGTTAAGTAGTGACTGTCTCTCCAGCTTGAATAATGAAGTTCTCTAGGTCAATATTTTATACAATGATACATTTAAGGAAGCATTCCTCTTCAGGTTGGCACTAAAACAATGGCTGTCATAACACAGATCTATGTATTATCAATCTCACATGCCACCATAATCAATCTAATTCGTGGGGCAGGGAAAGTGTAATATGTTACTGAGTTAAACCAGGAATTTTCTCCTACCAAAATGTTTATAAAGGAGCATAATAAAATTATTTATAGAGATGAGCTCCTACCCTACAGTGTGGAATAAATTTAACCTTCTGCAAAGAGTGCTCACAGCTGTAGGTGATTTACCTGTGTTACTGGGAGAGGTCTATCAGGTATGAAAGCCTCAAGCCTGAGCTTCACAAAGCCACTCAGAGTATTGAGACAGGAGAGAAAAAGGCAGATATGCATTAAAAAGTCTGTCTCTTGAATCCAATGACTAAAACCCCAAACCCAAAACACAGCATAAAGCATGTTTTATGGAATCATTAAAAATCAAAATCTTGCCCATCTTTTGTTTGAATATTTCATGACAAGAGACCATTTCTAAGGGAGAAATGTTTCCTTGTTGGTCAGATAGCAGTAGGTTTTAGCATGGAATAAATTCACAAACTTTTCTCAAGAAAGAGAATTTAGGCCATTTCAGCCTACAGAAGCCAAAGTGTACATCTGCATCGATCCTCTTGGCAGCTAAAAGCAAGTCCCTTTGAAGCTTTAAGTTTGTACCAACACCTGTTAAGACACTGCCTGCCCTCAATTCTATTTTATATCTGGCAGCATTGCACGTGTACGCCAATTGAAGATGCTTCCATAGAATAAAGAAAATGTACTTTAGCCAGAGATGTACATTTATTCTTTTCTTTCTCATGTTTTTTTCCTTCTTCATATATGCTCTGTTCCTGTTGCTATGGGTGAGGAAAAACTCACTGGTTCATCTTCTCAGCTCTGTGGGTTGGCAAGTATATTCAATCTGATTTAAACTTTGACCTGCATTTTCTATCGAAGCTTTATGCATTATCAAGCACGCGCACACACGCACACACACACACACATATATATATATATATATGTATGTATATATTTATATATATATATATAAAATCTTAATTAGTTTGGAACCAGAAGAAGAAAAGGTTTGATTGGCACCTCAGAACGAAGCACAATAATGTGCTCACAATTCTTTTCACTTCACTTACATGGCAGACTGCTTTGTACCAAGATGAGTACACCTATATATATTCTATCCCATGTTTTTCTTTAATGTGATAGTACTACTTTTCTATCAAGATATGAATCTATATCTTTTCTTTGAACTTGAGTGTGTCTTTGTCACTGCCTTAAATAGAATTTGGTGGAAGTAGCTCTCTATGACTTTCATGGTTATACTACAAAAAGTGAAAGGACTTCTGCCTCGTTCTCTTCCTCTCTGTTTGTGCCCAGACATAATGTTGTGAGGGAGACTAGGACACATGGAGATACCACATTAAAGTCTTCAAGGTACAGTCCTAGCTAAGACCCCAGCCAATCGCCAAGATCAACCATCAGACATGTGAGTGACCTGCCTTCAGATTATGCCAGCATTCAACTTTCAACATTTCCAGCTAAAGCCCGAAACGTCATGAAATAGATGAGCCATCATCACTATGCCCTGTACACATTTCTAACACACAGAAACCATGAGATAATAAATTATTTGTTTAAACCACTTCATTTTGGATGGTTTGTGATATAGCAATAGACAATGAATATAGTCCATTGCTTCTTTTAATTCTTATCTCAAAATTAGTCAGGTATTTATTAGCATCTACAAAATTGTATCTGCAAACTGTTATACCAGGTTCTATATGCTAGTACTTTCTCTCAACTCTGGAACTTTGTTTCCTGCCAAAACCCTTCTCAGGAGTGACAATCTCAATTTCAAAAGAAACAGACTCTTGTTCCTTCATTTTCCCATTGCTACATCTGTAGAAATCTTAATGAAGTAATTATGTGCTTCCAGATATACTGGTTTGGGACCTGAAAAAATAAAAATGTGCCTCAGACACTTCCAGAATAATCTGTCTATAAAAATGCCATGGGCCAAGTAACCTTGCCCAGAGCATGAGTAACTCGCCCGAGCAGAGGCCTGGAGGATTCAGTGAGCTACTAAGGACCTCTTTCTGTCTCATCTGCCCAGGGCATTGGAAACCTGAATGCAATTGTCACACATTGCACACTACCAAATCCACATACTATTCACATATATCCAAATGGGGTTCTTTGAAACAAGACTTTCTGTAGAGAACCAAATAACTGAACTGATGCTAGAAAATGAGAAATTGCTATATAATTAATTCTAACATAATTGTATTCAACAACTACAAATACCAAAGTTATTTTCAGTTCTTTTAGTCACAGAATTATTCTTCAGATAGAATCTTATAATGGTGAGCCCCAGACATAAAACAAATGAATAGCTCAGGTTTAAAGTAGCAATCAAGACTGCAAAGCCCCAGTTGCTTTGTCCTACTTTATTCTCCACTTCAGAAGTCCCATTGCTGCAGAAACGCCAATGAGACACAGGGGAGCATAGTTTGTAAACCACTGTTATAATTCCTTAATTCGTCTTTGATATAAAACTAGTAAAAAAAGACAAAAAAAACCTTAGTTTGTTATGACTCAGGAATATTGTCACAGGATCTTGATGAGATTATCCTATGTACTATGCTTTTCATATTCTGCCCATTTTCTGTATTTTTGTTGTTGTTGTTGTTTACATAAGCATAAACTGAAGAACTCACTTGTTAACACAAAGGACCTTATCATTGATTTCATAGAATTCTATTGCCTTCTGTAATTTCTCAAAGTACAAATTTTAAAATCAGAATTATCTGTATAGCAAAGAATCTTTTGCTTTTTCTTTCAGCAATCTGATCATTAACTATTACCAGGGAAAATATTTAATCCCATGTATATTTGACTGCTCCCAATTCTTTGTCCCAATATTCAATCATATTCCAAAGTTCTATCATTTAATCACCTCATTTTTACTACCTTCTTCTTACTCCTACACAAACTGCTACAATCTATTCATTCATTACCTCAGACTCAGTCTTTTACATTCTAACTGACCTCCATGCTTTCAGTTCCCTGCCCTTTCTCCTTTTTAAATGTTGATACCACTAAAATAGTGAACCATAGGCCCAGTTCTTCCCAGTTCCCACAGAGAATGTTGTGGGGAATACTAAAAGACGCTATGTAAAATGCTGCATGTCTTGGATATGTAACCACATTACCTTCTCATTTGACACATATTTTTTGTTCCCTGTTCTTGACCTATTACTGTGATTCCTGTGTCTGTGACTGAACATTTTTGCTAAATCTGGTGAACTGTTGTGAATTGTTGGGGGAGAGGGGATGTTTTGCACTAACCTGCTGATCTTATCCAACCTCCATGCTCTACTCTGCTAACTCTCTTGATTCCAGGGGTGCCATGAGCTCTAACAATCCTGTCCTAGCCCTACCTTAGCCTCTCTTTCTCTATATTTTCCACAAGCCTTTCAACTATGGGAAGTGTCTATGTCCCTGCCACTACAAGCCACCTCACAAGACCCCTCTAATATGCATACACTAGTGGAAATCTGAGAAGGTGGGAGGTAGGTTGTTTCCCCTGATTTTCAGTACTCATCCTACATTCTCTTTAAGGAAAATTAAAAGTTTTCAAATAAATCTGAACTCTCTCGCATCTTGAATTTCACAATCACACTAAAGAGAAAGCCAAACTTCAATCAACTTTCACCTCAGAAGAAAAAGAAGAAATCACTAATTTTCCATAAAACTTTTAAATATGTGACATTTCAGAAATGTTGCATTTTTATGCCTCTATATTCAAAATCCCTGACACACAAAAGTGTTGTACCCCTTACTGAGATATTTCTACCCATTTTAATTTTTAAATTTACACAAGTTTCAATCTGCTCAGGTTCTGACTTCCTACACGAATCGTAACTAAGCTCCGTAATGTCTGTGATAGAGCCCTTTTATACTGCATGTGGACAGAGTTCATGTTTTAACATTATTTTGTGGTTTTCCTCCACGTTGATTTAATATTAAAGTGCAATTAGGAGGCATGCAAGATGTGGGTACTTAAATTACGCCATCCAGAAAGAAAGCACTATAACGCATGTGTGTTTATATTAAAGTAATAATACTGTGTAGTGTTATATGGAAGGAAATTATCTTGCTGAGAATTTGCTATGATGCTCTCAATTTCCGGGTTGTGTCAGAAGCTCAACGGTGAAGCTCTGGGTAAGGCTTCATCACTGAAAAGAAAACACTAAAATAACATCATTTTCCCCATCTTTAGTTTCTACAAAACAATGTAGTAATTGTTTCTGAGGAGGGGGAAAGCTATATTAATATGAGAATTGTATTTAATGGAGATGAAATGAAAATGAGGTAATAAAAATATGCTGAAAGGAAAATGAATACTAAATATAAAATGTGACTGAAGATAACCCCTAAACACTCTCCGAACCAATATAAATTAAATATTTCATAGAAGGTATATATGAAATACGTAGAAATATATAAATTAATCATACTTTAATTCAGGGACTTTATTAAGATAATACTATGGTATTAATAGACACTGTTAAATGTCATTAAAAAAAGTTTCAGGTATAGTCAAGATATGCAAGTGTATGCTGTACTCAAAATGACCCCAAAATCTCAGTGGCACATCATAACGACTTTATTTCTCAGTCATATAAATTCCACTGTGGGTCCAGACAGCTCTCCAGTGCTACATATAGCATTCCAGGCTGCTCTAAACTTATGGAATCTCCCATATTGACAGATACTTTCACAATTACCTCAGCCAAACAATGAACACCAGGGAGAATGACACAAATTATAACACATCACCTCAAATTCCATTGGCCAAAGCAATCCACATGACCACAAATAACTCTAGGGAGGCAGAGAAATACAATCCTTTTTGTGTCTAGAAAGATATTTAGTGAATAACTATAATATTGACCACACGAGTCATCTAGATTTTCATAACTGCTGACCAATGCACTTTGCCTCTGTTAAGGAGGTCAAACTATGATCAGATCACTTTGTGAACACAGGATAAGAACAGGGTTGTTAGATAATTTTCTTCTCTTATGCCATCAAGTAATTCTGTCTATACTAGTATATATGCAATGCAGACCAAGTATTAATATAAATAATATCTGAATTTATAAATAGCTTCTAAGAATGTAAAATGAATGAGATTTGCAGTCAAAATGTATTACTTGAGAACTCATAAAAAAATAGCAATGAGGCATGGACAAAGCCTCAAAAGAAACTATTGTCATATACAAATAAAATGATAGGCACAGAGTTCTTGTTAAGATGTGCTTGCATCCTTCCATGACTGCATTAAAATTGCAACTAAAATATAAAACCGTCAACCTGGAGAACCACCCAAAGACTAGATGAACAGAAGTCCTCTAACTAAGGATATAAAGAAGCCATCTAGAGACTAGTAAGAGGGGCGTATATGCAAAAGGGGTTGGCGCCACACCCACATGTGCCATCCAAGAATCAGGAGGGATATCTTAGCTGCAGAGGTCCACCCTGAAGACAGAGGGGCCCCAGCCCGACATTGGGCTCCCCAGTTTGGGACACCAATGCCAGAAAGAGCAGCCCCCAAAATATCTGGCTGTGAAAATTGACTAGGATTTTGTCTGTCCAGGTGAGACAGGAGGCAGCTGGACACCCAGAAGTTACCTGGAAGGGCCCACACACAAATTCACCCCCAGGTACTACCATCAGCTCCAGCAGAGGGACAGTGGCTAGGGAGGTGCCAGAGACACACAGGGAGAAACAGTGGTGTGGCTTCCTGTGTTGAGCCCTCTTCCCACGCAGCCAGCAGGCAGATGCCAAATGTCTTGTGTTGAGCTCTCCCCCATTACGACCAAATCTGAATAATCACTGGTCTAGTGAGCACCGCTCACTCCACCCTGGTGAGTTGAGATACCACTTTACCCAATCTGTGCAATACCAAAGGCTTTTTTTTTTGTGGCTGTCAAGCAGCCATTGTTAGCCCTCATTGAAGGTTTTCTTAGACAGTCTCAGGGTCCGTGGGCTCCAGGTGGGCAGTGGTTAGCCTTGGTGGGCTGAGACTACTGCTTCCCAGTTGCAACACTGGCACCAAATCTGAACCTGCATTAACCCACTGAATACCACTTACCCCACACTGGTGACTCCTGGAGACCCTGCCCCACCCAACTTTGTACTACTCATACCACCCAAGGCTCTTTCAGTGGCTGAACATTATGGACAGCTGGCAGGCAATAGCAGGGTTAGTGGTTCTCTGGGTCTTTTGCTGAGATACCTCAGGCCCAATACTGGTGGCAGTTGGCCTCAGTTCACTGTGTGGCCTCTCCTAACAGAAGACTGCTTTGTAGCTCCTTCCTGGTAGCCCAGACAGTCACAGGCAGTGGCTGAACTTGGCCTGCCCTTCCCAAGGAGCTCCAGAACAAACATACTCAGAGGCTGGCATCAGACAACAAAGCACAACCTGATTAGTTCCACAAGCAGCACACACAGAGTGGTCTCAACAGGCACATGGGCGCACTGGGACAAATCCCATTCCTTGGGGTCAGCCCCGACATAGCAACTCATATGCTGTGATCGTGGCCAATTCTCACAGCCAGTCAGCCTGAGAGTTGATCTCACCTAATGACATACCAGGAGCAACCAAAGCTTAACTACAAAAGGAAGGCACACTCTACCTACACAAGAGACTCCTAGAGCACCCAACACAGGTGATCAGAAAACTGTGCACTGGGCTACAGAGGGTAGCTACTACATAAAGCCACATGGCCAAGGCTGGGAGATGTAGCAGATCTATCTAATACATAGAAACAAACACAAAGAGGCAGCCAAAATGAGGATACAAAGAAACATGTCTCAAATGAAAGAACAAGAGCAAGTTCAGAAAAAGAACTAAATGAAATGGAGGCAAACAAGCTACTAGATACAGAGTTCAAAACATTGGTTATAAGGATGCTCAGTGAACTTAGAGGAAAAATAGATGATCTCAGTGAGGGCTTCGACAAAGAGATAGTAAACATAAAAAAGGACATATTACCCATAAAAAAGAACCAGTCGGAAATGAAGAATGCAATAACTAAAATGAAGAATACATTAGAAGGAATCAATAGTAAATTAGATGAAGCGGAGGTTAAAATCAATGATTTGGAATATAAGGTAGGAGAAAACATCCAATCAGGAGAGAAACAAAAAAAAAAGAATCCCCCAAAATGACTATAGTTTAAGGAACCTGTGGGACAACACCAAGTGTAATGACATTCGCATCATTGTGGTACCAGAAGAAGAAAGAGAACAAGGAATTGAAAACCTATTTGAGAAATAATGACTGAAAACTTTTCTAACCCGGTAAAGGAAAGAGACATACAAGTTCAGGAATCACAGAGTCCCAAACAAGATGAACCCAAACAGATCCACACAAAGACACATCATAATTAAAATGACAAAGGTTAAAGATAAAGAGAGAACCCTAAAAACAGCAAGAGAAAGGCAGCTAGTTATTTAAAAGAGAGCTTCTATAAGACTATCAGTTGATTTCTCAACAGAAATTTGCAGGCCAGAAAAGACTGCAATGAAATATTCGAAGTGATAAAAAACAAGGACCTAAAATCAAGACTACTCTACCCAGCAAGGTTATCAATTAAAATTAAAGGTGAAATATAGAGCTTCCCAGACAAGAAAAAGCTAAAAGGATTCATTACCACCAAGCCATTATTATAAGAAATGTTAAAGGTATTTAAGAAGAAAAAAGGGGATGGAGGAAAAACATAAATATGAATAATAAAATGGCCATAACTATGTACCTATCAATAACCACTTGAAATGTAAATGGATTAAATACTCCAATCAAAAGATAAATGCTGAATGGATAAGAAAACAAGACTCATACATATGCTGTCTACGAGAGACCCACTTCAGATCAAAAGATGCACACGGGCTGAAAGTAAAGAGATGGAAAAACATATTCGATAAAAATGAAAATGAAAAAGAAGCTGGGGTAGCAAAACTTAGACAAAATAGACTTTAAAACAAAGGCTATAAGAGACAAAGAGAGACATTATGTAATGATAAAGTGCTCAATCCAACGAGAGGATATAACCCTTGTAAACACTTACACACCCAACAAAGAGCACCTAAATAAACCAAGTATTAACTGATATAAAGGGAAAAAGTGACCGTAATACAGTCATAGTAGTCAACTTAATACCCTATTGACACCAAGGAGCAGATCTTCCATACCGAAAATCAACGGCAGCCTTAAATGACACAGTAGGTGGATTTAATTGATATTTTTAGAGCATTTCACCCCAAAGCAGCAGAATATTATTTTTTTCAAGTGCACATGGAACATTTTCCAAGATAGGCCACATTTAGGCCACAAAACAAATCTCTATAAATTTAAGAAATTTGAAATCATACTGAACGTCTCCAATCACAATAAGAAACTAGAATTCAATCACAAGAAGAAAAATGAAAAACACACTCATGTGTGGGCTAAGAAACATGCTAGTAAACAATGAATGGGTTACAAAGAGATCAAGAAAGAAATCAAAAGATACCTTGAGACAAATGAAAACACAATGACCCAAAATCTATGGATTACAGTGAAAGCAGTGTTAGGAGGGGAATTTATAGTAATACAGGCCTACCTCAAGAAACAAGAAAAATCTCAAATAATCTAAATTTACACCTAAAAGAACTGAAAAAAGAACAACAAAGTTCAAAGTGAGCATAAGGAAGGAAATAATAAAGATCAGAGTGGAAATAAATGAAATAGAGTCTAAAAGAATAATACAGAAGATCAATGAAACCAAGAGTTGGTTCTTTTAAAAGATAAACAAAAGTGATAAACGTTTAACCAGACTCATCAAAAAAAAAAAAAAGAAGAAAACAGAGGACCTAAATAAATGAAATCAGAAATGAATGATGAGAAGTGACAACTGACACCACAGAAATACAAATTACAAGAAAATACTACCAAATTATGTCAACAAATTGGACAATCTGGAAGAAATAAATTCCTAGAAACACACAATCCCCCCAAGAGTGAGTGAAAAAAAAAATCTGAACAGACTGATTTGAATCAGTAATCCAAAAACTCCCCACAAACAAATGTCCTGGGCTAAGTTTTAGGGGTGAATTTTACTAAATATTCAAAGAGCAATCAATACCTATCCAAGCACTATTCCAAAAATTTCAAGAAAATGGAAGGCTCTCAAGCTCAATTTACAAAGTCACCATTACCCTCATTACAAAGCCAAAGACATTACAAAAAAATAATAATAAAAGAAAATTATAGGCCGATATCTCTGATGCAGAAATCCTCAACAAAATATTAGAAGCCGAATGTATCAATACATTAAAAAGATCATATACCATGATCAAGTGGAATTTATTCCTGTGATGAAAGTTTAGTTTGATATCCACAAAACAATTAATATGATATACAACATATCATGTCAGATGGTTGGTAGACTTATTATGGTGATCACTTCTTCAAGTATATAAATGTTGATAACTATGTGTGCACCTGTATCTAATACAATATTGTACATTAGCTATATTTTAATAAAAATCTTTTTAAAAAAATAAGCTAGGCACATACTATGTAGTAAATCAAAAATGGGGAGATCACAGAAATGTCAAGATCGAACTGTTTAACTCCTTCATTTTAAGAAAATGTTATATAATTTAAGGAAACCCCAACAATAATGTGCTAAATAAAGTACAAAAACTTCAACTACATGACATGCAGAGTTGCTTAATTTCAACGTTACTGAAATGAGTGGGCATAGCTAACCAGTCCAAAGTTTTCAGAGCAAACATGCCTTCCATATCTGCCCTGAACCAGTTAAAACTTTGTGCTATCTGGAATGCACATTTTAATTTAAGTGTACATGGAGATGAAAAAAGTCCTGTGGCTTTGTGATTTCTAGTACAGTGGACATCATTTTAGTAAATCCATCATTTTAGTAAATTCTAAGGTCACGGAGTCTGGGTCAAGAGAACACTCGGATTAAGGAGAACTGCCATTCTCTATCTCCTTCCCCCATGGGGGCTGTCTGCTGTTTCCCCATCCAGCCTCATTTTCCCTGTACAACTCTAACACATCCAGCAATTAAAAAATTTAGCCTACTCTGATTTGAAAACAGGGTTAGATGGATAATGGAAGCCTATAGAAAACTGCATTGTACCTATCTAAATTTCTAATATTTCAGGTTTTGCTGTGTTTATTTTTTTAAAAGTAAGCAACTCTGAAAGTTATAAAGTAAAAGAATAGAAGTCTCTCTCTTGTCTCCACCCCTACCCCACTCCTCAGACAAAACAATTCATTCTAGAAGTTCAGATATGGGGCACAGAGAGTTTGAATATGCCATTCAAAGTCATAATATTATTTAATAAAAGTATTAAGAGAACAGTAGAGGATGTTATCTTTGTATAAAATAGTATTAAAGGGGGTATATATTTTGCTTCAATTTTTGCAACCAGAAAATATAAAAATTAGTATCTAAACACAAAATAAAAGTTTAGAAAATGTAGTATTAATATTTGTGGTAATCGTCATTAATTCACAAAATACCTTAATAAAGTACAAAAATACCTTAATAAAGTACATTTTAAGACTTGGATTTCCACTTTATGTTCTAAAATAAACAAACAAATGCTAAATATTTAGTATACTTTGAATTTTAATATTTTTCAACCTGCTAAAGTTTTTACTGCTACAACTCTCACTAGAATGCTATTAACTTACTCAAAGGGGCTTACTCATTAATAGTTTTTAATACTCAAAATTGGACATCACCCATACGAGTTTCCAGTCAATTAGTCCCAATAGCTCAACCAGTGATTTCATAAATATAACTAGCTTTAAGCAATTATTGCAGTTTTACATATCACAAGTGTTTTATTTGATTTTTATCCTGACAAATTAATTTACTTCTAATAGTTTGTCCTGGCTTTTGCACAAAAGGTCCAATTCAGTAACCCAGTATTAAAACTCCTCTTCTCTTGTTGATTCTGCATTATTGGTTCTAAAAAAAAAAAAAAAAAGAAAGAAAGAAAGAAAGAAAAGGAAAGAAAAATTAATCCCCAAACTGAGATACAGACATGTCATTCAACCACTAAAACTTCATTCGGTACTCTCTGTAGATCAGATAAGATCCATTTTTCTCATCGTTATCTATAAGCTCTTCTTTACCTCCTCACCAATTTCATCTAGTCTCACTCACCCATTTGGTCACTAGGCTCCAGCCACACAGATAAGTTTTCAAAGAAAATATATGGGAAACATCAACATACTATACTGCATTGAAAAGATATTTTCTAAATAGTACTCCAATGATTAGATATAGCTCTTGTCACTTCAAAAGCTACACATCTTATTCTTCACTGTTTACTATCTGAAAAATCGGCAGCAACTTAATACTATGCATTACAGCGTCCTATATTTTACTCATTTTTATGGTATTTCTAGAGGCATCTGCCATAATGTTTAAGTGGAAAAGGATTCAGTTTCTTCCCTACGACTTATACTATAAGTGTATGTACGCATCCCTTTACTATCAAGTTGGAACTTAAATTTACCATTTCTGAGATTATATGCTTTTAAAATTTAGGGTTCACAAATATAAGGCTCTACAGAGAAAATTAATTTGAGCTACATGAAACTAGAAGTTTATGTCATAATTTTGTAATTATTTGTATCCCCTTAATTATTTAAACCAATTTACCTGCTAACTCTATATCCTTTTAATAATATTCTTTATACTAGAGAAAGCTGTTACCCAGGAAGATTCTTAGCTGTTACTCTAGCTTCTCCTCAGGGCCTTGAGAGATTTAACATGTCAGTCTAGCTCTTGTAAATGCCCCGGCTACAGCTCTTTTTATTATGTTCTCAAATAATCTTCTCATGTCAAGGGTCTTCATTCACTTGGAGCATACTTTTGGGCTTAGGCAGAGACTCTACAGACTCAGCATATTTCTGTATTGTATCTTTGAGACCTATTACTGGGAGAAACTTGAATAACTGACACAAAACAGCCGTTAGATGACACACAAAGGATTCTATGAACTGGTTTGATATTCTCTCAAACAAATTTTAAAAACCAGAATTCGAACTCTACTTCTAAGTAATTAATTAGAGAAATATATTTTCTTCTTCCTTTTAATGCTAATGCTATATTTATCTTTGTTTAATTTGTTTAATAAAACCCAAATTACAACATTTTCTAATATGACTCAAATCTATTTGTTTATAACAATCATATACATAGAAAATCTGAAGGAATTCTTTAAAAACAAAGAAGCAAGCCACTAACTGGAAGAAAATATTTCACATTACATATATTAGACAAAAAGATTTGTATCTAGACCTGCACGGCCCCTTTTGCTACTAGCTACATGTAGCTATTTAAATTAAACTTGACATTAAAAATCGAGTTCCTTTGTCATATTACCCTCATCTATGGCTAGTGGCTGCCACACTGGACAGCATATAAAATTCTATTGTATAGAGCTAGCCTATATAACAAAAATAATTCCTAAAAAACAATTAATGAACATACTATGCCCACAAACTAGAAACAATCCAAATTTTTAATCAATCGGTAAATGAATAAATGTATAATGTATTTTTATATAATAAAACACTTTACAAATAAGACTTATTTTATAAATATAAAACATGAAAAAATTGCAAAGATCTATGTTGAGCCAAAAGAGCTAGATATACATATCATGGGATTCTACTGAGATGAAGGGTAAGAACTTATAAAACTAACCTGTGGAGTTAGTTTTATAAGAATGGAGAGAAATTTAAAAGAGTAGAGAGGGATTGACTGAAACAGGGTGTGAAGGAACATTCTAGGACTTCAATAGCCGACAAACATGCACATATTATATAGCCAATACATAAGAGAAGGTGATCACTTTCACTGAATATCAAATAAATGCACTAACCTAAATGGCTAAAATAAAAAATGCAGTTGCTAATTCTGATGAAGCGTTAAGTGAAAATGGAATATGAATACATTGCTTGTGGGATTGTAAATTGATACTGATACAGTTTAGCAGCATCTAGTAAAGTTGAATATGTGCATATGAACTGCCAATTCCATCCCTAGATATTTATCCCAGAGAAATTCACACATCTGTTTGCCAAAGAAATGTAGAAGAATGTTCATACCAGCCTATTTATAATACAGTTGTCTCTTGATATACGAGACATTGGTGCTCAAGTCCCTTATATAAAATGTCATAGTATTTGCATATAACCTATGCGCATCACCCATATACTTTAAGTCATCTCTAGATTATTGATAATAGGTAATACAATGTAAATGCTTTGTAAATAGTTGTTATACTGTATTGTATAGAGAATAATGACAAGAAAAATGTCTGTACATTTCCATTATAGATGCAACCAGTATAGACCTAACTACATAGTACACACCAGCAACAGCCTAACATTTTTTTTAAATATTTTTGATTGCAGTTTGTTGAATCCAAGGATGTGGAACCCATAGGTACAGAAGGCCATCTATAACTCTAAACTGAAAAAAAACCTCAATGTTTTTTAACAATGTAGAGATAGATAATATATCTATATGATGAATTTTTATACAGCAATAAAAATGAACAAATCACAACTACATGGATAAATGTTTGAATCACACAATTATAATGTTAAGTGAAAAAATCTAAGAAGAAAAACAGTACATAATCTATGATGCTATTTATATAAAATTTAACTACAGATAAAACTGTTCTTTGGTGTTAAGATAATGATTATCTTTTTGATGGCAGTAAGAACAAAAAGTGGGATGAGGAAGACTGAGGTACTGATAAAGTTCTAATTTTCGATCTAAGTGCTGCTTACATGGTAGGTTCACTTTAACAAACCTCATCACTTCTGTACAATTCTGATATATGCCATTTTCGCTATTTGCTTTATACGTAAAATATTTGATTTTAAAAAATAACTTATTGATCATAAGATACCATGAAGAAAATGAAAAGACAGAATGCAAGAATATATTTGCAGTGCATAATGTTTATTGAAAGTGTCCTATATGAGTTAGTAAATGGCTCTTTTAACATTCATCTTCTCAGATAATCTTAACAGCAACTACATGATTAACCCCATTTTACTGAAGAGGAGACTGAGGCTTAGAGGGTTTGAGTGACTTTCCTTGGGGCACATCAAACCATGTACCTATGCTCTTAAGTCAGACAGTAAATTGCTATAAGGATTTGGCAAGTCATTCCTCAAGCCGTAATTTCGAAGTTGTATAATATACATAATTAAGATAGATTTTTAAAGGTACGTGTTACTTACAGGTAACATACTCACTGAAGTACAAAGAAGCAATACAGTGTAACAGAGATCACAAGCTTTGGAATTCCATGGAAGTCTGATCCTATTATATATTGTGTGGTCATGGAAAGTAACTTCTCTGAATCTTGGTCTCTTCCTCAGTAGAATGGCAGTATTTCTGTATATATCTAGAATAGTGCTTGGTATCATGGAATGAATGAATTCTCCTTTAATGTGACAAAGAGGGTAAGTACTTGCAATGATTATTCTTTCAAACATGTTAAAATGTCTAGAATATTTATTATATGCACTCCAATGTGGTGCACAATTTAAGTTGAAGCTGAGCAATTTTTTGTGTGTGTTTTAATATGTCCTATAATATTCTGAGAAGGTCTATTAAGTATTAATAAATTGAATGTATTATATGTAAGAAAAAACAACTGCTAGAAATATAAACAAAATTTCTTTTTTATAAGATGATCGTATAAATGTAGAGCATATTTTTAATTATTTTAGACATATTTTAACTTCAAAATAAAAACTAAAATTAAAAATGAATAAAAGCTACATAGCAATTTGTTACTCCTCTGACTTAGTATCAGAAGGCAAATTGAATAGTGTCAGTCCATTTTCATAATAAATTTTTAGTCTTTGAAATTCCAGTTTTAGGAGAGTAATTCAGGCCATCACTTCCATTTCTGGAACCTGATTTCAGTATAGAAAATGTGGACATGTTATTCTTTTCCAAATGAATTAAAGCACATATTTGTGTAACTATTTTTTGAATTTATTTGCAGAGATTTATTTAAAGTATTTATTCAGATGAATTTTAACACCAATAAAAAAAAAAAAGTCAAGTCTTTGATCCAGTCTTTTCTAGTGAGCTGAGAGAGGGATTTTCCTTCAGATGATATTAACAAGTTGCTATCTTTCACTGGTAAAAAGCATCTCTTAGTGTACTGTGTCATATTGTCTTCTGCTCTCTCTGTAGTACACCAGACAACTACATTAACCAAGCAATGCCTTAAACATACTATAATTTACATCACAGAAGACTTAATTCAGTGATAATGACCACATCCATGATACGTTCCACTTTTAATATTTTACCTCCTGAAAAAGATTCCTAATGAATAATTCAATGAAGAGTACTATGTTCAAAATAACATTACCTTGAATTTAATTTTTATAACCAGACTAGATTCGATAGCAACCAATGAAAAAGAAAAATCTTTTGTAGTCATGCTTGATAATTTGGACTGGTTTACAATAACTTTTCAAGACATTTCTTACCACATATACATATTTTTGTTTGTTTGTTTTCAGAGTCACTAGATCAAAAATGTCTTCCATCACATTGTTATGGGTTGAATCATGTACCCATATTCATATGTTAATGTCCTAACCACAAACCTCAGAGTGTGGTCTTGTTTAGAAATAGAGTCACTGCAGATGTAAACAGTTAAGATGAGGTCATACTGGAGTAAGGTGGGCCTCTAATCCAATAAAGCTGGCATCCTCATAGGAAATTTGGAGACACACACATAGGGAGAACACCATATGAAGACTGGAGTCATGCTGCCATGAGCCAAGGAACTACCAAAGCTAGAGGACAGGTGGAACATTTCCTTCCCTAGCACCTTCAGAGAGAGTAGAGCCCTACTGTCATCTCGATTTCAGACTTTTGCATCCAGAACAATGAATGATACACTACATTTCTGTCATTTAAGTGACTCAGTTTGAGACAACTTTATTATAACAGCTTTAGTAAACTAATACCTACATCATATACTTATTAAAACCATTAGTAATATTAGCTAACAGAAATTAACTAAAATGGAAGGCACTACAAATAATTTCTCTTTCGCTTCTCTAAGTTCAGCTGTATCTGCATGACTAATTGTAACAATACTACTAGTTAGTCTATCTTTGGAAATGCTTCTTTCTGTTTGAGACACATTATTCCTATATTCCTAGTCTGTAAACAATATTTTGTTATGAAATTCCTAACATAAAAGGAAAATTAAGAGGTATTTGACATAAATAGAACCAAAGATATATTCTCTTAGCACTCTCATAAGCATTGTCCAGAAAAACAATATCTTAAGGACAGATGTGAACCTACCTCTAAAAAGATGGAGTGTCTCGGGATGATATAGCCTAGTGTCAAACTCTTGTTCTTTTGAATACTGCCTACCAAGTAACACTCTGATTATAATTTGGCTAACACGGCCTATAAAGGGAGAACACATCTGCCAGAAATAAATGTTTGTAAGCATCTTCCAACTGCATTTAAAAAGCTGGAATTTTAAGGTATAATAATTAGTGCCAGATAGTCTTCCTGAGGCCAATCGACACTGAATGATCAAGAGTACTAATGACTGACCCAATAACATGATGATGATGAGGCTAAAACTGGAGGCTTACCATGAGCCAGACACTATATTAAGAATTTTAAGATTTTGTATTCTACCCACATACCATCCATATAAGGTAGGTACTATAATATATCCATTTTACTGATGGGAAAATTAAGTTTCAAAGTAGTTATGCCACTTGTTCAGGGTCCTCAGTAAGTAGCAAAGCACAGATGCAATTACAGGTCTGGCTTTGGAGCCTGTGCCCTGACTTCACTTTACTCCTCCCCAAGCAATGCTACTACAGGAATGACCTCTTGACCTCCCTGACCAATTTTTTAAGATTTCCACAACTAGTATATTTGAGGGTAAAAAGGTATGGTAGAAATTTGGGCTCTTGTAAGCCAAATTTCCAATCTAAAGCAACTAAATTATAGTGTTACAGATAAGAGTTTTAGCAGAGGTAATCAAAGAAGACAGGACATGGGCAAATCTTTTGTTATGTGTTCATGTTGCAGAATAGTAAAAGCCACTGATGGCCCTTCCTGAGTTGTTATTTTCTGTAACTGAAGCACTTTAGTCTTCATGGATGTCAGTCTTCACAAGCATTAATTCAGCTTAAAAGAAGAGCATGGCAGCTTCATCAGTCTCCTGAGACATTGTATTATGAATTGCTACAGAAGCACTTTGCATTTAAAATGTTCAGAAACATTATGCTTTGACTATAAGAGTTAAAAAAAGCTTTAAACTCTAGGCTATGGCAACTAACTTAAGGCAGTGAACATAGAAATATAGTGGCAGTACCATATGTGATACTGATGGATGATCCTTTGAATCAAAATATTTGCTAACAAATGTATTACATAAAATTCTATTTTGAGAATATACTAATAAATACCTAGCAAAGGACAGGAAGGAAATAAATTCATGTGATTAGGCCTCTATGTTTTCAACTTCATAATTCATTTGATGCTATCATTTGTATCAGCTATAACTTCATCATACATTGTTTAAAAAAATGTTTTGATATTCATTGGTCTCCTATCTAAATGCCATCAGTGAAAGGAATAATTATAGATAAAACTGCATCTCCTCAACCAAATATTCATAACGAATATATCTTTGAAGAGAAGAGACAAAATTCTAAATGAAAAAGAGTGTTAAATCTTTTTGATTCTGGAGTAGAGACCAGAGGAATAACAGGTCAAGAGCTACTCCCCAAAGTTCAAGACAGAATCTGTTTCCTAAATTCACCAATGTTATACTTTGAGCTGAGTTAGGAAAATGCCACAATAACGTAGTAAGTGATAATAATGGCTTGATATTAATGACATGTCAGGTCGACATTTTATTTGGAACTCCAAGAGGTACAATGTTTGATAAATATGATTGAACATGAATCATATTTTCTCACTGGGAGATTCAAATATGTACCCATTCAAAAAAATCAGCAGCAGCATCACATATACATATAACGAATGGAAAAATTAAAATGCGCTAGGTCATTTTCAGGGAATTCAGAATCTATTTGGAAACTGGCTTACATATGTAATGGAAAAAAAAAACACAAAATAAGCAAAAATTACAAGTATTTAAGTGGAGGACAGCAAATGGTTGACAAGGGAGATAATTTGATACAAGTATAAAAACTGGTAATCACTTGTAACCAAAGAAGCTAGAAGAGGTCAATTCAGAAAGACGGTAATGATATAAGCAAAAGTATAAAGATGCAACATCTGACATTTCTCAAATGTCAGTAGTATCGGAAACTAAGTTATCACAGTAAGTTTATATTACTTCGCTTAGTTCTTATGAAAAACTGTCAAGTAGACATATGGTCATTTTATACTTAAGATTCAAAGAAAGTTACTTGCCTAAATCATACAAGTAGCAAGTAATAGCTAATTGGTAATAAATTACATGTATAGGGGTAAAATGAAATTCCTTATTCTCTTGGATATAGAGAATAAGGGAATTTCAGAAGAAGGTAGTGTAGCAACGAGGACAGAGTCATGGATCTGTGCTCAGAATTTGGTTTCAAATTCTGGCTCCATTAGACACCAGCTATGTGACCTTGAGGATGTTTGCAGATTATAAAATTTTATATGTTTGTAAGTATATATAAGTATATATCACATATCTTACATATGATATTAACACTAATTTTAGTTTTATTGAGAAGAAAATTTGAGCATATTTTATTAAAATATGTACACCGAAGATGTTTACTTAATGAAACGATGTCTCAGAAGAAGCTGATGATCACTGCATAAGAACTATACAATTCTTCCTTTGACACTGATGCAAAGAAAGATATATATTTTGAAGTGCATAAGTACAATTACGGTAAAAAGAAAAATGTGTAGAATTATCTCAGGATCATGGAAAACAGATCATCACCTAAATGTAAAGGTATACTAGTTGGGACACCTTTGGTTACTCTGTAAAACCAACATCTACAATATCTCAGTGGCTAAAAACTACAAAGTTTCCTTCCTTTTTGATGAAAATGAGATCTGCTGACTCCAAGGCAACTAGCCTCCACACTTCCATGATGATTCAGGCTGACAAAAACTTCACTACGTTGTAGCTTCACGATTTGGATAAGGTCGTCAGGTCAAAAAAGGCAGGGGAGGAGAATGGTGAATAGTCTCCACTGAGAGTAACTCAGAATCCGTTTCTATTCAGAACCCTTGGCCCTACCTAACAGAAAGGAGGTGGAGGAGTAAAATCATCCTTGTGGAAGAGAGAAAAACCAAACGAAACAATTCAATTATAAACTGGCCTAGAAGTCTACCATAGAGCATGAGGAGGTGGGGTTTTAAATTCAGAAAGTGTAGAACACGGTTGACAGGCATTCAGAAATATGAAAGAGAGTCAGGAACATTTAACAAAAGCATGGTCAATTAGCACTAAAGGCCCAATTAGAGATCATGAATTTATGACAGTTTCATTCCTCATGCAATTTTGATTTTTGGAATGTACGAGGAGAAAGAATATGAATTGATATAGTTGGGAGTCAAGGGGGGAGAAAATCACAGTTCAATCACATGGAGAATTTAAATAATTTTTTATAAAACATTGGGACTGGGCTAAAATCCTGGGCCAAATAGATTTTGGTGGTGGTTGTTGTTGTAGGTGCCTAGACATATGAGTAGGTAAATTACAGTAAAGCAATAAAAAGAGCCATTTTCAGCATCAGCATCTTTTCTGACCAAGGGTCAATAGCATCTCTGAACTCTTAAATTTAGAAATAAAATTGTTCCATTGGATGAATGGATGGTGGTAAAGAAACCTGTGTACTTACTGCCTGCCCATATGAGCCTAACAATGACCTTTTTCTAAAACTGCCTCTTTTGAGTAATGCGTTACTTTTTGCATGACAGGCTGCCTCAAATCTCACTGCTGAAGCTTTTTCTTTTGGGGATGAATTTATGGTACTATTTCACAGTCCACTAAAAAGGAACAGTTCATACTTGAAGTTGATGTTCATATGAAGAGAGTATTATGCCAGAAAAAATGCATCTTCTAAATTAATGAAAATAATAGCACATCTAGAATTATCTTCTATTGGTTGGCCTGTAATGAGCAATAACAACAATAATAATAATGCAAGAAAAGGAAGGAGAAAAAGAAAAACTCCATAGCCTCAGAGACATCATGAAGAAATTAGGAAACAGCAATTAGTATCAGGATAAGGCTATCTTGCCTTTATTTTATTGAAAGGAATGACATCCATATAGTTAATCATAAAACCATTTATAATGTTGACTGCCAATTTTCAATTAATTATCACTGCCATTTGTTGAAAAGTAGAAAAGAGTACTCATTCAAAATATCGACTCCTGTTCAATTATATTTTCAGATTAAAAAACTACTTAAAGTCAATTACTTTCGATAAGAGAATATTAAGCATTTTAGGAAAATATAGTGTCAGATCACAAATATATCATTGAAAATATACTTTTTGATTTTGTCAGTCAGAAGCATTTAATCTTGAATTTTTAAGCTTTGATTTTGAGTCATTACCCTACTTAAAACTTCCCTAACAGTTGTCTCATAAGTATCCATCTCAGCAGTTAAGCAGTTATGTCTACTGTAAGCATATGTGGGTTTAGTATCTAGTTTCACTACTAAGTATTTAGTGATTTAAGCCAAATTCAGTGTCATTAGTGTGCATGTCTGCTTGATCCTTAAACTGGCCTATCTGTTCAATATTTGTAATTAAAGCCCAGAGAAACCTCCAGGTCAGATGTACAAAATACTACACGTATGATACCAAAAATGTAAATCAACAAAATTATTATATAATTTTTTTCATTATTTAAAATTGAAATGAAAATTGTGATTTAACATTTAGGAAAATATACTGAAGAATTCACAACTTTCCCTTTGACATTTAAAAAGTCTGCAGTGAATAGATGCTCCAAAGGGTGAGTATAGATTTAAGCTTTGCCTTCCTCTCTAACCTGTTTTCTTGTAAGGGCTGAAAATGCACATTTTTTGCTCTACCTCTCTAGCCTTTTATACAATTGATACTAAATAAATGTTGGTTTGATAAACAATCACATTCATTAAGCCATTCTGCTAGATGTCTTTCTATATATAGTATTAGCCAAAAGGTAATTTTTTAAACATTAAATTTATACTGAAAAAAAAAATTTAATTCTATATTTTAGTGAACTCTCCCAATACAGTACATTCTTTTGGTTTCTATCATAAGTTATGCTTTATAAACTACAGCTTTGTATTAGACCTATTGCATTTTAAAAATTGCTTTCCTTTAATGTACATTGAACTCCTATGATGAATCTTTTCCTTATATTTTGATTATCTTGCACACCAAACACATAGTGCATACAATATACTTAATAAAAAATGAGTAAATGAATTTACTTATGTGCTTATTCATGTTAGCTGCAAATAGGAGACAGGACTGGTGAATTTTGAACTGAATGTGTTGCTAAAGAGGGAGCAATGTAAATTTCACATATCCTTTTCATGCCATAGGGTAAACCTTAAACATTTAAGGCTCATAAGAAATTAGTTAAATATATCCTATTGGGCAGTCAATTCAGATGATTTGTACAAATAAATGGATTGTTAACACAATCATTCATTACTTGTGAAGTTAGTTGATTTCAAATTTCAATACAATAGGTTTTGTTCTGTTACACTTATTAAGTAAAAGTGATAAAAATAAAATTTCATTAAAATGGCATTTACTCGAAATAAACTAAGTAATTACATAAATGTTTCCAATGACTTTGGATATCTAGAAGTTGCCATTTTCATAAAAATAATGAAGACATTTGAAGGAGAAAATTCAGGTTTTGAGGAAATGTATACAGTGAAAGTCTTAGCTATAAACACAGGGCATAGGAGAATGATCGTTGTGTAGTTCACAAGAGTTTATCTTTGCAAATTTGTCAGCCTATAGGAACACCAACGTCATATCAGGCTCTTGGATTTCCTTCAGTTAAGAGATCACTCATGATAGATTGCCACAAGAGCCCTGACTTCATTTTGATTTTAGGTCCTTCATATGAAAATCTTCTCCACAAAATTTTATGCTCTTTTGTTTATTTACAGACTTGGAGGCCACTTGAGTAAAGTCCTTGAGACCTGTCGAAACTATAATTTTTCTTTAAGAAAAGTAAATTATCACTGAGTCCCCCATATGCATAGACATACAGATATATGCAAACACAATAATTAGAGATTATATTCTAGACACACTTGGAAATTTGTTTTTAGTATATTTTTATGATATAAGTAAATATTCTTCTCTTATTTGCATTTACAAGAAATAAAAAAATTATAAATACAACAAGAGCTAAGTTTAGAATCTGCAAACATACAGCAAGATCATTTGGAGATTCAACATTTACACATTGATAGATACTGATAATATTTATTATAAACAGTATGATTTTTTTTGGCTAAAACCACAAAATTTGTAATAGTTTTACATGTTAACGCATGTACTATGCAGACCATTAAGAGTTAACAGCTCTAGGCCTGGTCTAAGTCAGTATTATATTCACACATCTTGGCTTTTTTTTTTTTCCCGAAATCAATATCTGCAAATAATAAATGAGATCCCAGAGGGTTGAGTTAAGCTTCAACCACCACAGAGCAACTCTGCAATTGGTCATTGACTTAATAATGTAGGTGAGTGCCGCACTATAGAACATCTTTAGCACACTATAATAGAAAATTAATAGCATTCAAATCAGACTAGATTTACCCTAAGGATTACATAATAGCTTGAATTAGAACAATCACCTAACTCTAAGAAGTAGAAACTGCCATTAAAACTGAGAGAAATACAAAAGCTCCGGCATTATGCTTAACTTGTTACATGTACATTGTATTCTACTAGGGCAAAAGGCTTATGATAAACATGTCATGTCAAAAAAAAAACAATGCGCTAATAAGTTACATTGCAGTGGTGCCCATGGTGTCCAAATGAAGTTCATATATCACTGTACAGGGATTTGCATATCAGAACCTATGTATTATGAACATTCTTCCTCAAAGTTAGTAATAAGGTAAACATTATACACATTGTCCTCATACCATCATAACACTTACAAAGGTAAAACGTTCCCCATGAGAAGCGAAAGCTTTATTTCCCCTTTCATATGACCTTCCTTTCGTCCAGAGTTCACAATGATGCCCTGACTGTAGATTCTCAAAGTAAATTCAAAAAGGAAAGCATAAAAAAAAATTAAAGAATAACTTTCATATATATATATATATATATATATACACACACATATATATACATATATATATGTATACACACACACACACACATATATATATCTTTATAGAGCAGGACTAACAAGAGTCAAGAAATTAGACCCCTACAATCCTAAAGTGATATCAGAAAATTTGTGAGCTGCACAGCTCCTTGTGTAAGGAGACAATAGCATGTGATAAAATATCAATTATTCATTTATCCATTTTTCAAAGCTAGAGCAATCTATGGATACAGAGGGCCCAAAAATAAAACTTGGAGGGTTTTCATTTCATGTTAAAGACAGGCAGAGAGTAAACAAAGTATTTCTAAGCTTTATAAAGTTACTGTTTCCTTGTATTATTTGACATTTTAAAAATAGATCAGTTCACAAAAATACTTTTCACCTCAAAAGAAAGTCAAAAATAAATCAGATTGTTAAAAGAACAGATATATCTTCTAATTCTGCTTGTGAAGTAAAATATAGGGCTTAAATGTATATTTCTAGGTGTTAGATACAGAATCAAATTATAATAACTACATCTCAAACTCTAAGATTAGCAATTATCCTTAAGTAAAAATTAAAACCAAAGCCAAAACCAAATAAGACAAAAAGCATAACAACAAATATTCCTGAGAAAACATAGCCGCTAAAGGATAGTGGAGACTTACCCACAGGCTGCCAACATCCAGTCATTTCCTACAGCTTAAAGCACATGGCATTTTCTCCCGCAAGCAAACTTGTCTTTTACTTTTCAAAGGAGTTTCGTCACCTGGTTTAGCACTATTTCAAAGAAAAAAAAAAAATCTTCCTTCTTGGTTTTTTTCCTTCTAGTTCTTTCTCTTAGTGGTTTGTGCCACACACACAAAATGGCACCTTGCTTTCAATGCGGAAGCAGGCTTTATATACCAAGCATGGGTATGTGAGTGTGCCACAAAACACTGGTTCCTTATCATGCGCTTGTTAGCTTGTCCAATCTATGGCAATCACTTCAGTCCCAGGGGTTGAAAGACACAAGACGCAGGGAAAAGGGAAGCAAAAGCTGAAGAAAGATCAATACTGCACTGTGAAACAAGAAGTGTAGGCTATTTACTTTTCATTGATCTGATGATGCAGGAGAAACACCTCAAACTGGCATTAAATTGAAGGAATACATCTTCTGTGTTTTTTCACCTCAAGGTCAGGAAGGAGTGAAAAAGAAATCAGAACAAACAGAAACTAATCACAAGAGTACAATAAAACTATTAATCCACATTACAAATCCACATAGTAACGTAATTAAATTTCAGGTTGAATGAGATTCACAATAAAACAGATACTGTGGAGTTTTTTGTTTTGTTTTAAATTGTTTTAACTTGTACCTGGAACAGCTACAAAAACAATGGTATATGAGGACTGAAGTGGATCAACACTTAATGCCTGCTAGAGGCCCAGCATTACTCTGCAAAAATCCCAAGGCAAAATAAATGCCCAGAAAATTAGAAATAAACTCTATTCCAGCCACAGAGAAAAGCACTGAACTTTAATTCCTAGATTTTAAAGATCCCTCCGAAAGATCACAAATGGTTTTCATAACAGGTTATCCTAAAATCCTGTGCCATTTTACCATCAGGTTAGAAAATTCTAATATATTTAGATTAAAAATATTTGAATATATGCAAACAAGAAATAGACTAACATCTGAAACTCCTATAGTGATATTTAACTGGACTTGGGAGACTGAATATAACTTTGACATCAATGTTACGTGAAAAAAATTCTGAGCTTTGATTTATCTGTTCACTCACTCATTCATATGAGTTTCTATGAGGGTCACCATATATACACATATATACACAGATGTATTTTTACTATAGTTTTCAAGAATATCCTGACTTTATCTGGATCAAAATTTCAGAATTAGAAAATTCAAAGCACGGAAGTTAAATTTTAAAGTTTGTGTTTTGTGTATCTACTATAGGGTTTTTGCTTTGTGGTTACCTCAAGGCTTATATAAAACATCTGACAGTTATAGTAGTCTATTTTAAGCTGATAACTTCAATCACAAAAAAACTCTACCCTTTTTCTCTCCTCTCCCACATTTTGTATTTTGGTATCACAATTTACAGCTTTTTATATTGTATACACTTTAACAAATAATTGTAGCTATAGTTATTTTTAATGCTTTGTCTTTAACTTCACATTAAAGTGATTTGCACAACACTATTACAGTATTAGAATATTCTAAGTGACTATATATGAGTTGTATTTTTTTACCAGGGTGTTTTATATTTTTGTATGTTTTCACATTACTAACTAGTGTCATTTCAACTTGAAAAATGCCCTTGAGCATTTCTTATAAGGCAGGTCTAATGATGATGAACTCCCTCAGCTTTTGTCTGGGAAAATCTTTAGTCTTCCTTCATTGCTGAAGGACAGCTTTACCAGGTAAAATATTCTTGGTTGGCAGGGTTTTTTTTTTTTTTTCTTTTCTTTGAATATATCATCCCATTTTATTCTGACCTGCTAAATTTCTGCTGGGATGTTGGCTGATAGCCTTAAGGGGGGTTCCCTTGTATGAAAGAAAATTTTTTTCTCTAGATGCTATCAAAATTTTCTTTTTATTCTTGATTTTTGAGTTTTATTATAATGTATCACAAGTAAAGTCTTTTTATGGTTAAATTTGTATGGGGATCTATAAGTTTCATGTACCTAGATGTCTCTCATATTTGGGGCATTTTCTAGGGGGTAAATACTTCACAATGTATCATCAGGTTGTAAAATTTAATATATACAATTTTATTTGTTAATTATGCCTCAATAGAGAAAAATAAAATTAAAAAAATGATAACTCTGATAGTAGAAATAGTTTATCAAGTCCATTCTGAATCATCTAAGATATTTATTCTCTAAACTCTAAATTCATGTTTTAATATTTAATCACAATTATGACTCATGCACACGCTATAAAAAGTATCTTTTTTGGACTTTCTAAATGAGGATCTTGGCCATTGTAAAATAAATAAATGAAAGAATGCAGGGCCAACCATGACAACTATACAATTTCATCAAGACAGAAGCACTCTTTTTGCCTACTATAACAGCCTCGCTCCATTCTCACCAAGTTTGCCACAAAACTTTGTTTTTTTAAAAGGCCAAAATTTCTCAATACAATGGTTATTTCTTTTCTTGATCCATAGCCAAAGATGATACATTCTTAAAATTGATTTTATTAAATGAAACAATAGTGAAGTTGCACCTAAACTTTTTTCTAAAATGTCATCATAATTTTCCTATAAAGTGCTGAAATACATAGTATTTTTTTCTATTTATACATATTAACTCTAAGGCTTAAATTTTCCTTCTAAAAATCTTAATGATTATTTTATTAATTTCCAAATATAATAACTTCTAGAGATTCTAGCACTTATCTCTGCTTTAGACAAATATTTTTAATTTGAAATAATTCCTATCTTTGCTAAATATTCAAAATATAAACAAGTCTAGAAAAAATAATTATAGAGATATTTTTGAAAGATATAAATATGTGAAAAAACTCGTATTATTTTCTATGGACATCTAAATAATTCCTTTTATATTTAGAAATCTTTGGAAAGATATTTTAATGTTCTTATAAAATCTTAATTTTGTACTTATGAGAAAATTAAAGAGCTTTCTCATTATTGCATCCTCTTCCATATAACTCATATTTTATAAAAATTTTTAAAAGTTAGATACTCGTTATACTGGATATCATTTGAGTTTCTTTTAAGGTTCTTGGTTTATCAAAATTTATAGTATTTGAAAAAATCAGAAAGTGAACCTTTATCATTTTTAATTGAAGACATGGGAATTACTTCATTCTAAGTCTTAAATTACCTGGAAACTAATTATGGATTGAGCCTTTACAAAGCATAAATATTTTTACATTCAAATATTTTCTTACACAACTTCGCTTCAATTGAATGACTTTAAGGATATGTCACTATTCATCCTGTTTGGCAGAAGTCCAGAAAGCTTCTCTGCTAGGTCAGTCTGCTAAGAGCATGTTTGGCTAAGAGCATGTTCTGGTAAGGAACAAACGATGTAGTCAGAGCAGCAAGCACAGTGCTGTCTAATATAGCCCAGTCCAAATTCATTCTCAGAAACTAAGGCTAATCATGGCTGGCAAAAAGGACAAAGTGTCAATACCGTGTTATGATTTCTTAGGTGGTATGTGATGGAAAATTGTTGTTTCACCATACATTCATCATTTTAATTTACTTGGGATAATAATTGACAAAGTTTTCTTTTGCTACATAATCAAAAAATTGTTCAATGTTTGAGTGTCAAGAGCGGTGAGGAAGAAATGGGAGAAATTATCATTTGATATAATCTAACAATCTAATCTACAATAATCTAAGAATCTAGATCAATCCCCATCTTTATTTCCAACACGTTATTCCTACGAATTTGAAGAGTTTTAAAGAATCAGCATAACTTTTGTAATCTGTTTTCCTATAAAACACTTTTAAGGTTGAAGGATTTTATTTTAAGGTTTTAAAAGATATATATTAAACTTTGTTTAAAAAGGATCTAAGATTCACTATATGGAATGAATCTAAAGACATAAAATATTTCACAGTGTTTATTATTCTCAATCAGTACTTTTTTTAAGGTATATTTATTATTCTCAATCTCCATATGTTTTTTAAGGTTTCTTGATTGATAACGTGTTTTAAAGATATTAAAATATTAAAATACCTATAAGAATATAATTATTTTAACAAAATTATTAGGAAATTATTAGGAAATAAGAATTAAATTATTAGGAAATAAGAATTAAATTATAGTATTTTTGAAAAGGTAAAGATCATTTCTATGTTACATTTCCTAACATGACAGAGACCATGATACCAATTCTTGGTCATTTTCAATTACCTAACTGAAGTATTATATATATCAATTAATTTCACATCCATTGTAGGATCTTTACACAGTAAGTATTGCAAGTCACTCTACTGATGATCAGACCCTTCAGGCAATAAGGAATTAAGAGGCTTAGTAAAGACAATCTAGAAGTAACTTTATGAAATTTAACATGTCACATGGTAGTGTGAATTTTCCGGATATCATTCCTGCCCTTGTTTAGAATACTAACAAACAGTATCATTTAATGGAGAAATTTTCCATACATTTTTACTTTTTATTCCTAACCTACCCCCCCCAGCTCCAGAAATATGATCTACATTTGCCCACAATTATGCCATATATTGCTGTCAAAACCATATGTTTATTAAGTATTTACAAGCAAACAGTATAATTCTAATTTTTATTTAAAGAAACTAGAGATATTCTATAGTCTTGAAATGTGTAAAGACATCATGAAACAAAGTAGCCATGTGTTTTAAAAAAAGGAAAAAGAATTACAGATAACAAAAAAACATTTAAATGTTATATAATTATTCATTAGGTATTACATAATTTTCAAAGTTTTTATAATCTCTTCATTAATCTTGTCCATATCAACACATTCCAATCCAGCAGGTAGATATTGAACAAGAAACAGCCCTAATAATTCATCACTGGTTTGATACTCAAAGTTCCTGAAATTTGCTCATCTTTCATTTTCTAAAATCTCTGTGCAAAGACTAAAGATGCACTTTTTGTAATTTAGCATTTACATGATATTTTCTATTTAAACGTTGACATGTATCTTTTTGAGGGATTCATCTTGACATGCCTGTCAAGCTTGCCTTCTCCATTTTTGATAGGGTGAATAATAGGTGATAAAGGTTGATTAGAATTAAACCTGGAGATGCATTTTATTAAAATTTTGCTTCCTTTTACACACAAGCAAGCAATACAATTTTTTGCCATTAAGAACTCACATGAAAGGAAGATATTGCTTCTTTAAAATTTTGAATTAAATATATTTTAAGATGTGTCACACTTATAAGATTATCAAATATAAGATTATCTTGAAAGTAACGTGGTCTTTTTAAAAATAAACACATATTGAAAAATAGTAAACTTATTCTCTAATAACATTTCTTCCTTTTCAATTAGTTGCCTTTGAGATTAATCTTAATTTGGACTGTTCTGATATAATAAACCGGGCACTTACAAATCCTGAAAACTCTTTCTACTACATGAATTTAGAATTTATCAGCATTTATTTATGATCCTTGGGTATTAATAAGATTCCAGATATTTGTTAATAAATGTATTTAAATTTCTCTTTATAAACAGAATTTTTTAAGTGAATCATCAAACTCAATTCCTCCTTACAATTCCTTTCATTGAAACACTGCTAATTCTGGAAACCAGGTCTTTGAGATGTCTTCCTTAGTACCTAAGTGGAAGGCAGTAATCAAGTTGCTGAAGCCTAAATGTCAACGCCAGAAGAAATCTGTCTTCATCCTAGTAAAACTGAAAATAGTGAAACTCTACTCTCACTCTCAAAGAATAGGGAATAATCTGGAGTTAGATGCTATAGACGCTAATTGTTTTAGATGAGAAAATAAAGATACAAAAGTGTTCTTCCTCCTGCAAGGAAGGGCAACGATGAAAAAGGAGGTAATAGAATGATGGTAAGTAAAGAGATAAAGAGCTGAAAAGGGGGCAAATCAAAAAACTGTTTAAAAAAAAAGCAGTTTTTGCAGAGATGACTATTACAAAAATTGAGGTTTGTATTATTGTAATACTTTGCCCCAAAACTCTAATTCTACCATTTATATAGGTGTCTGGTGGGGAGGGGAGAGACAGAGAGAGTATCTGAACTATGAAAAAAGAAGATATTCCACATAATGTTCAAAAGACTACAGAAGAATAGCAAAATGGAGCAAAAATAAACTCATAAAGAAATTCTACTGCAGCACCATTTGAAGCCATTAAGCACAAGGTTTCAAGTCTATTTCATATAGACTTTAATAGGCTGATAGCAACTAACATCTGGCATAAAGAAATAACATCTATAGTCAACAGCCATGAATAAGTTGATGGTATTAGATTTTAAATGTATTCATATGAGAAGAATATACTCACAGTGATACTTCTGTCTCTGCTTTCTAAGAATACTGATTCATCTTTCTTAGGATAAGAGGCAGAAATCTGCAAAGGTAGGACATATGATGTATAAGCCATTCACATCTGAGTCTTCTCTCCTTCTAGGTTCAGGAGGATTATATTTATTTGCCCCTGTGCAGACAACCAGAGCCCTGTGACAGGTGATCAGTGCTGGCCATTGGGCTGTGAGAGGAAGAGTTGTATGCATTATCTATGGGTAGAAGCATTCCATTGCTGAGTGAGACTTTTGAGCTCTCCTTTTCTTTCTCATGACAATTTTTAAGGCTACATGTTCCAGACAGCAGAACCACAGAATGGTGGGGTCTATGGTCATCCTAGATTACTTAGTTGTTTCTAGGAAACTGTAAGACAGTTTCTTTGAATCTCACCCAGGCCTGCAGTGGACTCTGCAGAAACAAGAAATAAGTTTTTGTTGTCTTAAGCCACTGAGATTAAGATGATTTTTTATAATATATTTCAGTTTGTCCTAATATAGAAATTAACCTCAAAGGTTAGAAGCTTCTGAAACAAAATATGTGACTCTGCCTTACTGATAGGGTGAGGAAGACAATGATTATTGTAATCTGAAAGATAGGAAAGATGGTGATCTTTTACTGCTTGCAATGACAAAGCATGATTTGGGAGCTAGATCATAAAACAAATAAATTTGTAGTCCTAGAAAAAGAGCTTGGAAAACATGTTACTCATGAGTTAATCGTTATCTGCTTTTGACCAGAGTACTATTAAAAAAACTGGTAAGCTCAGACAAGAACTGGCTAATTTGCAGGTTAAAATGAAAGAAAATGGAGACATTCAAGAAATTTTCATTTTGAAATGTATGACAAACCAAGTGCTCTGAGATCACAAACACTAGGAGAAAATTGAGACAGTATTTTAAGTAACAAAGGTAATTAAAACTCAACTTTGAAACAGAGAGAACAAAAGATAATGGCTTTAGTACCTTCTATTAAAAGTTTTCAAAAATTAAGGTGACTAAGGGCAAAGATATTATAGATGTGGTAAATAGTAATTCTTTTAATAGGATACAATAACTCAGAAAATATCTACTTAATGGCTGGTATTAAGTAAGAAGCTTATTAAATATTTTGAGAGAGCTGAATTGCCAAAAACTACGAGAGTGGATGAAAACTGCCTAGGCTTAAAACACATCTTGGTTCTGCAAACTTCTAAGGATAGGAGCAGTCAGGAAAAGCTGCTCTGCCCCCAAAAGGGCATGTTCTTGATCTCTTTCTCTTGAAGCTGTGACTAAGAAGGGTAATGGAAAAGGAAAACCTCCGAGGAGGAGGGCCAACAGCTATAGAGAAAAATGAACAAGGGAGTTCCTCACAGAGAGCAAAAAAAGAATTGAATAAGCCTTCAGATCAAGCAAGAAATGTTAACATTTTCATATAGAAAGGATAAGACAGATGTTACAAAAGGAAAACATCTATTTTAGCTCTGAGGTTGACTATGACATTAGTGTTCATTAAGTCAAAAATTTCCATTCTAGGAACTTCTAGAGTTATAATTATAGATTTAAATATTTATTTGGGGAAGTTTTTATTTAATGTAAACAAAGTCAATCTTTAAAAAGTTGTACTAACAATTTGTAGAAAATATTTTTTCATAGATCAAGTAAAAATTGGAGAGAAAAGCAGTTAATAAAGTTACCAGTTTTGTGACTTGACAAGTATTTCTCCCCAGTCTTCTTTGGCTACATAAAATCCCAAGGATTGAGTGATCTGGTAGAGGGGGATTATTTGGCTATAATAATGGAGACCAACAAAAAAAGAGAAACTCCATCACTGCATCTTGGTAATGTGAAAGTCATGATTGTCTTGAGTATGCTCTACCTGTGGGATCGGACTTTGTCCACACCCTCCTGTCCACTCTACTCCCTTGAATTTCTGCAGGGTGGAGGTAAAGTTAACTGGATAACTGGAAATGAATATTAGAGATTCAGAGAGAAGGTAAGCACTTTGGGGAGATAACCAAAGAGGTTATAGAGATTTGAGGGGACACAGGAGAAGGGGAGAAAAGGAGAAAAGCAGTGACAAGTCTAAGTGACCAGATAAGGAAGGAAGGAAGGGAGGAAAAAAGAAGGGAGGGAAAGAAGAAAGGAAGAGAGGGAGGGAGGAAGGAAGGAACTAGGCAGTGAAGAAGTTTGGTTGAGTTTAGTGGAATTAAAAAAAAAAATGCTCTGGAACCCTACTCCACAAAGACTCTATAGGCTGTAACATGTGACTTGAATAAGCAGTAGTTGGCTTTAGCCCATTCTTCTGAATTTCTTACAGGTTAACTGGATGTAGTAAGAATTTTAATAGTAAATTATACAGTTCATTGTCCAATTTAAGAAAAAAATATGTAAGTTTCAAATTTAAAAAGAAAGAGAGGAGTAGAAAAGCATTTTGTGATATGATTTGGAAATTTAAGGAGACAGATTAAATGAAAAATGAAGGTTCCATTTAAAATAATGAATCATTTTTAAGAGTAATCTTAGCACTAAAGGTTATTAAATTACAGGGAGAAAAGGCTTTTTGTTTTTTCTTCTCATACTCTTTGGTCAAATATAGAAGCAACATCTTTGTTCTAAACTCATATAAACTGCGTATTTCCTCATTTGATATTCTAGCTTCCCACTCTGTTCTTCAATCTAGCATCTACTTTGACTAAACTCTTATAAAGTTTCTATTTCCTTCACCAAGTTCTACCAAGATTCATATTTACTAGCTTTGATATGCAAAAATACTCTAAAAATGAATAAAAAGGCATTTAATATAATGTCATTTACTTTACATAAACAGCAGAAGCCAAAGCTTTGTGTATCTTGTAACAGTCAAATTTCAATTTGTTCCAATGTGTTCAATTGGCAAAATCACAGGTTTTCCATAACAAACTGTGCTTATCTAAATAGTACTTATTATATGCATCATAATTCTCTATGTTCTTCTCTATGTTTTCCATTAAGCTTGAGCACAGAAACTAATTTCTTTCTCTCTTTCTCCTCTCCCTCTTTCTCTATCCCTCAAACCTCTCTCTTTTTCTCTGGTATGCTTAGGTCAGAATCTGTCAAATTGTGATCACTTGGTAAGTTTTTGTTATTGTTTGAGTAGTAAAACTTTAAATTCAGAGACATGCTCTCTACTATATAACTTTGGGTTGATTTCAGACCACGACTTTGGTAAGCTTTCTTGTTCACTCACAGCACAAGAGAAAGAAATGAATTTATCACGTTTATAAGACAATCGACAGCCTACATTTTATTAGTAATAGATTATTTTAATATTAAAATCTTGATAAACTAAAAAATGACTTGATAATCTGGGTTTAGTCTAGTCATTGTTATACTTTCTATGTTCAGTATTAGAAATAGGGGATTTTAAAACCAGTACTACTTCTGGTTATCTATTTTCTTCTATGGAAATTGAGAGCAAAACTCAATTGAATTTAAAATCAAAGCACCAGATGAACCTTTGACAGGGAGTGAATTGATAAGACAAAACTAGTTATTATGCCCATTAAATCATTTCCCATTCAAATAGTGGTTCTTAGTGCTTTGAGTTAGTGTTAACTGCTAATTTAGCATGCATTTAAAAGAGAAAAGATAGCATATTTATTTTTTAGTAAGTTTATAAAAAATGAACTAGATTGTATACTTATAAAAACTTTCCATTTTCAAAATGTAATTCTATAGGTAACATATGAACCTATTATCACTAATCAACTAATAAATACTTTGCTTGATTGTGAGATGTAATTAAGAAAACACGAATGCCAAATTTTCCCCATAATTGACTCCATCTTGGCGACAGGGCAGCCATTAAATTAAGAGGGCTAGGACCATAACTTTGAATTTAAACTCATCATAAAAATGGGATGAATGAAGACAGTATTATAAACAACTAATTTCAAATATGGTTCAAACTAGAATAGTTATCTTTAACCCTAAAAAGCAGGAATGGAATTAAAAGTGTTGCAGCAGATAAAATTGTGTAGAAAACAAAGCTCAGGTTGTTAGGAGAATTGTAAGGCAAGTTTAGAATAACAAGAGTGAGAGATATGAATAGTTGCCCACATAATATACAATCTGATGTCTTAATAATAAAACCACAATTTTAATTGGAGCAGCTCTCCCCAATACTTCTCCAAATTGCTTCTAGAGTGTCCATGTGATACATAGGTAGATTCTGTAATGCAGGAATTTCCTTTCCCTGTCCCCTCTTTCCATGTAACTTCCATTTGGCTTATGATTAGAATGCTTAAATATGAAACCGCCATCTTGTGCCTATCCTAACAGGAGCTCTAGCTGACAGTATCAACTACCAGATGCAAAAGTAAATAGACCTCCAGATGAATTTAACACCCAGTTTAGGAGTCTTCCAGCTGAGACCCCAGATATTGTAAAGCAGAAATAAACTACTCATTCCATATCCTCTCTAATTTCCTGACTCGCAGAAGTCATAATCATAATACATAGATGTTTCGCACTATTAGATTTAGGATAATTTCTTACACAGCCACAGTAACTGGAATATAAGTCACTGAATATACAAATTAGGTAAATAGAAGTAATATAGATTCTAAAAAGATAATAAATATTTAATATGTCTTTAGAAAACATTCACAAGAAAGTTCTTGTCCAGGTTAAATAACATTTCAAAGCTTTGTCTTAATGTATTAGAAACTTTGCTACAAGTTCACTTAAATTTTCTTGAAGCTACAAAAATTAATAAAGATTTAAAACCTATAATTTAAAAGAAGAGGCCAGTCTCATTAAATTAAAAAGTGCTTCCAGTTAGCGATCAATCATTTGAACACCTCATTTTTGGTAATAAAAAATTTGAAAGCCTATATAGATAAATAAAACCTATTAAACAAGTTCATAAAATATTTTCTCAGTATTTCTGGAGAAAAATAAAACTATTTGTGTTACATTGTAAGTTTGAGAATAAATCTCCATATGAAATTTATCTTATTATAGTTATAGAGGAAGATGGATCAAAAAGTCATATTTCCAAAACTTTGTAGAATATACTATTCCTACACTGAATGTTACCATAAATTAAGAATCATACACAAAGAAAAGCTAGAGATAGGAAAGGTCAGTCCTGCATATGTGCCTTTGCCCTACCGAAATCACTTTCTATTCTTTTGTCCTACCTTTTTCTATGAGAATACTTTCCTTCTAGTTGGTAGGTCACTTAACAAAGATGTTCCTGCAAAATCTCTATTATATAATCACTCAAAAACTCATATTAATTAAACTTGGAATTTTTTTCCATGAATAGGGCAAAAAAAGCATTTCCTAAGGAAGGAGAAATGTGAAACCTTTATATAATCTTTGCAAAAACTCACTTTTAATCGATAGGTTTATTTTTCCATTAGTTATAGATATCTAAACACAACAACAAAGACAATATGTTTTGAAAAAAGATGAAAGATAAAGTCATGCTACTTTTGAACAAATCTTTGAGTGATACTGGTGCACAACAAAAATAGAACTAGAAATATCAAAATTTTGTATGTAATATAATGACCAAATATGGTTAGGATTATTTATCAGTAGGAAACGTGACACATTCTTGTACTATATATAAAACAATCCACTTTCTAGACTAAAATAAATTCCCCAAATAAAAGAGAAGATGCACAAAAATTCAGAACACAGTGAACAGCTCCATCTTCAATATGTATTGGCTTCTCTCCCTCTTATACCAAAGTAGAACTATGTTGATTCAAATGTTATATTCAGAAGTATAGAATTGAAAAAAGTAGTAGTAGTGGAGAAGAAGTAAAGCTATAGCATTTTATGTTCAAAGAATTCCAACAGTAAGCGAATACTGGAACAGGAGAAGCTTAGCATTAAAGCAGCAGATGATAGAAGCTCAATTTTCATATTGTACTTACATATAAAATTAACATTATATAAATTAAATTTTACAGAACATTTTAACTTGAATATGTTTTCTATTTAATCATGCTTTCATCTCATTAGCAATACATGTAAATAAAATTTATAAGTTTAAAAATGAAGAGTTTGTTTCTACTATGCCTTCATTATTAGAGTTGACATCTAAAAAAAAAAAAAAAAGGAAAAAAAAGCAAATAGTCTAACCTTCTTACCTATTGGTAAACTCCTGTATTCTATATTTCTTACAAAGGAATATTAACAGGGTGTCTCAAAAATATCTTGTTACTGATGCTGAGCCATATTTAAATGGTAAGACACTGAACAGCAAAGACAAGTGGATTGTATTTGGTAAAGCAGCACTATAATTCTAACCTTCATACACAAGTTAAAATTTCATGAGATTTGGAAACAGATATTGCAATAACTTTCAGCTGCAGATGGAAAAAAAAAGAACTCAGTAACTGACTCTTTGTAACATTCAATTTCATTAATTTGATTGATTCAGATACAAGTCAGAACCACTGAAAATTTCTTGAAAATATATCACTATGCAGGAAAAATGTTGTTGAAATGGAAATCAATGCACAAAATATTAATGATAGTGGAACAAAGATTTTTTCAGAGAAGCAATATGAAAAGTTAGAGCAATAAAAGAGCACAGATAAAAATAACCACAGTAAGTTAAACTAAATGTTATTGTTACTTGCTATTCCCCAAATAGTATTCTAAATAAATACTCATTTTGAAATCTTAGGCAGAAATAAAAAAGCCAAAACCTTCACCAACCAAGATTTAGTTGAAAAGCAAGTTTAGTACGGACATCTTACTAAAAGTAAGAGGTAAAAAGTTTCTTTCATTTACTCTGAGGTGATTCTGACAAATGAGCCAATACCATTTAATCTGTACATAAAACAATAAGGCAAAAATGGTTTGCCTGCAGTAAAAACTAATGGGGTGAACATTTGCTGTTTCTAACTATATTTAAATCTTATTTACTTCAACTCTAGCATTCTCTTAGTGATCATTCTACTTGATATGGGTTGATTGACATAAGAGCATATGGAATAAGAGCAATATGAAAGTTTATGTCATGAGCTCTTAAAAATCTGATATTCTTTTGGATAGTAAATGAGGAATAAAACTAAAAGTTGTACTTGTACATAATTAGGTGGCCGAAGACACTCTAGGATATTTGGTCAAGGGTCCTTAGGATTTCAATTAGACTAACACAAAAGTATTTATAAGTTTTGTTCAGGTGGAGAATGAAATTATTCACAATTCAGGCAAGAAAATCCACCTGGAATATACACTGGAGAGAGTGTAATTTAGAAAAATTTTTAAATTTATTTTTAAATTACAATAACACAATATTATATTAGTTTTAGGTGTACAACAGAGTGATTAGACATTTATATACCTTACAAAGTGGTCACTCTGAAAAGTTTAGTATCCAACTGATACCATAGTTATTACAATATTATTGACTATAGTCCCTATTCTGTACTTTACATTTCTGTGACTATTTTTACAACTGGCAATTTGTATTTCTTAATCCCTTTCACCTCAGAAAGCATATTTAATTCATCTTCAAGGGAAAAAAATGTGAGGTGTTTAATTTATATACCAATGTATTATTTGATTAATAAATCCGTTCTATTTTTTTCATTAAAAATGTAGTTTTGAGACTTCTGGTTTCTAGTTCATCATGTAAAGAGCTTAGAAGTTGCTACTCCATCCTAATGAGAAGTAAAAAGCTAAACAAGCATTAAAAATAGTTAACAAATTGTCTTAGATCCAACAGAGAATAAGGTCACAAAGAAAACTACTCCCTCCAAAATGAGAGAGAAATACAGACGATCAAAACTTACTGGAGCAGTAACTAGAACATAAACCTTTGCAGGAACCTGTACCAGGACAGGAAAGCCTAAATTGTAATTGGCAAATTGCTGGAAGCTCAATGTGGGGAAAACTGTAGTTAAAAATTCCAAGGGAGTCTAGGGCCATGCTACCCTGAACAAGCCCAATTACATCTGATCTCGGAAGCTAAGGAGGGGTGGGCCTGGTTAGTATTTGGATGGGAAACCACCTAGGAAGACCAGGTACTGTAGGTGTAAAAAATTTTTTAAAAAAGGAATTGTAAGCTGACAAGGTCCTTGCAATCTGTGAGGTCAACCAAGGGCTGCCTCGCCTCAAAAAAAAAAAAAAAAAATCCAGGGGGACCCAGTCATAAAGGGGCCTCCACTCATTTGTGAATTTTACCTCCAGGAGCTTTACCAGATTCTTATAGTGAATATCAGAAAAACTCCCTCATACTTTCAGCAGGACAAGGTAAAGGTAATCATTTTGAAAAATGCCAGAGTGTTCTGTTCTTCTGCCCTCAGAGCCCCACTTGCTGGGGTTTTATCAGAGCCTAACATACTTTGGGGAAGGGATATACCTTACTCCAGATAGCTCTAGTCTTTCACATAGGGAAACAGAAATATTGAATTCCAGCCACCTCTCACTATTCTGTCCCACCTAAAAGGCAAGGAGAAACTGAGAAAGATTGGTGATGTTCACAGTCCAGGAACATAGGCTCACCAAAAGTCTGAGACTTAATCATAGGATTCCACATACCTTAGCACCACATCACTAAAGGCCAATTTGCATGAGTTCCTTTCACTTAGTACGTCACGTCCAGATTTCAACCAAAAATTGCAAGGCATACTAAAAGGCATAAAAACAGTTTGAAGAAACTGAACAACCATCAGATATGGCAAGGATCTTGAAACTATCAGAGTGGGAATTTAAAACAGCTATTATTAATATACTAAGTGCTTTAATGGATAAAGTAGACAAACAGCATGCAAGAATACTGTAGAAAGGCCTCAAATATGAACTTGTCAATATCTGTTGGTGTCTGTGTTTATGTAAATTAGGAAAACTGACATTTAGAAATTAAGTTGGAACTGAGAAGTGGCTGCCCCCTTTACATAAGATTTGAACATTCATAAGTGTATGCTGGAGGAAATTTTTTCTTGTACTGAATATGAGACTCATAAAAACAGGTACTCAAAGTAGACAGATACAAGTGTAGCAAAGTCACAATGAACAAATGCCTGCTAGACTCTGAGAGCCAGGCAAGGGGCTATGCATATTAACATAATCTTCAAGTGAAGATCAACCATTATCCAGCTAGACAGTGTGTGGAGTCAAGGAAAAGTCAGGCACACTTTTTAAACACAATATTTATACTGACATCTTTTTATTTAAAATGAAGAAAGAACAAATAGAAGGAAGAAACGGACACAAATATAAGACTATTGTATATTAAATTATTTTGGAAGACCTAATAAAGTTATTCTCTATTATCTATAAGAAAATATCCCTGAACATTATTTACCATTGGAAAGAGAAATTTTTAGAAAATGCTTTGGGGCTTCAGGCTTAAAATGATGGTAGATAAGATGTGTGTAATAACTATTCCTATTAATCAGCAATTAAAGTACTCATAAAGATTTAACATATAACTCCAAGTGAATCAAAGAAAAGGCCGTAGGCCCAAATCTGGATAAGATTTCTACTTAATAAATCATGACACATTCTTGTACTATATATAAAACAATCCACATTCCAGACCAAAATAAATCCCCCAAACAAAAGAGAAGATGCACAAAAACTCAGAACACAGTGAACAGCTAGCTCCATTTCCAGCATGTATTGGCTTCTCTCCCTCTTTTACCAAAGTAGAACTATGTTGATTCAAATGTTATATTCAGAAGTATAGAAGTGAAAAAAAGTAGTAGTAGAAGTAAAGCTATAGCATTTTATGTTCAAAGAATTCCAACAGTAAGTGAATACTGGAACAGGAGAAGCTTAGCATTGAAGCAGCAGATGATGGAAGCTCAATTTACAGAACTTTACGAATTGCAAATCAAGCTTCGGGTGGGGCTTCAGGCTGAAATATAAGAGGATAAACCACCTACCATTCAAGTGAAAGGAGCTATGAGATATGGCATCTACCCAAGGGCAAACACTCTGCTCAGTCAAGGCAAATAAAAATACATCTATAAATTACTACCCTTGTATAAAGTACATTATACTTAATGGTCATAGGAGGAAAAAAAAAAAACTTTGAAAATAGACTTCACAAGAAAAATAGATATCAATGCCTTTTTTTCAAAGCAAGTAGCAGCTTGTTGTCCTCAAAATACTCCGAGAAAATGAGTTATAGGAAGAAGAAGCCTTAAGGATAAAACTGACTGAGTTACAATGGAAAGGGGCCTGGCAGCATAAGAGTGGCATAATAAAAATCCACATTGGAGGTAGTCCCAATTGGATTTTAGAAAATCAAGTTGGTGGTATGGAGGGTAAATCTGAGAAACTTAACTAGAATACAGAGAAAAGGAAATTAAAAACTAAGTAAGATAACAGGTGAAAATGTAATGTACAAAAAGCCAATCTAAGCATTAAAATCATTAGTTTTCTAGAGAAAGAAGCAAAAGCATCACAATGTACAGTGAGTGGTATAGACAGAATTATTTCTTGATCTTAAAAAAAATTTGAATTTATATAAATAGGATCAACTTGACGGTGTACCACAACCTCAAGTTGATCCTATTTATATAAATAGGATGAACATTTGTCATCCAGTCTTTTGCTCTTATAAATAGCCTATATGGAAGCCTGTGTGCATTTAACTTCATATTTGTGGAGACTTATCTCAGAGATAGATTCCAATCAGTGGAATTCCTAGGTTAAAGGGAAAATATGTTATCTTTTTGATGCTGCCAAATAATCCTCTACTGGATTTATCTAACTTTTCATGCTTATCAGCAATGCATGAGAATGAATATTCTCCACAGCTTTGTCAACTAAATTCGTGGTCTTTTTGGATTTTGCCAAGCTGCTAGTAAGAAGTAGCATTTCAATGTGTTTGATTTACATTCCTCTTCATGGAAGTGACATTGAGCATGTGTTTATATTTTTATGGTCATTTACTTTTTTCTTTGAATGTATCCTCATATTTATCTCCCCTTTATTAATTTATGGTCATCTCAATATTTAAGAGCTATTTACTTAGAGATTATACTTTTGTTTATGAAAAAGCTAGAAATATTTTCTTCTAGTACATCACTTTGATTTTGCTTATAGAGCTTCTCTGAGCCGCCATACAACAGATTTTTAAAAATAAAATGTGTTTGCATTTATCAATCTGATCTATTACCAACTCTGAATTTTGACTCATAGTGGAAAGGTTTTCCATTTTCCAAGATTATAAAGGAATTCGACCTCATTTAACACAAGTAAACCTATGGTTTCATTTACTTTAAATATAGATTTCTACTCATTTATATTTTTCTCAATGGCTATCCAGTTACCTCAACAAAATTTTTAACGTCTATCCCCAATCCACCCTCACATACACTTATTTGTGAAGCCAACTTTATCATATACCACATTTTATTTTATATTTTAGGATCTATTTCTGGATTCCCATTTTATTCCATCGGTCTATTAATGTGCCAAATATGCACTATTTTAATGAACACTGTTTGGGTAGAAACTTTACATATTAAGTTGTAATATCTAGCAGAATTACCCCTAATGTTTTTGCTCCTTTTTCAAGGTCTTCTAATCTATTCTTGATATTTTTATTGGAATTGCATTTGATATATACTAACTTGAAAATATACACTAAATCTTTATGATGTTGAATTATCTACCTAAGAAAACAAATGTCTTTCTATTTATTCCAATCTATTATGATATTTAGGTATTTTTGAATTCTTTCTAAATTTTGTGCTATCTTCCAAATGTAAGATAAAGAGAATTCAGGAATTATATATTTAGACTAAGTACAATTTAAGAATCTACAATTCTAATATTTAAAGTTGCTTATTTTGCTTTGAGTATTAGTACTATAGGTATTTCAAAATTTAAAATAACTCATTTCAATTATGTATAACATCTCCATAAATGTTACCGTTACTTAGAGTATATATCTAATCACAATAATGATAGTAAAAACTCACTTTGTAGTATTATTGGGAGGCATACTGGAATTAACACTGAATATGGCCCCCCATGATAATTTCATCCTAATACCTCTAATTATGCACATAATTATCAATAGATGATAGACTAAATTAGGTTCTGATTATTCACCAGTCACTAACTAGATGATTATCTTACTTAACCATTTATTTAAGATGCATACTTATAAAATTCACTAATACTATTAGCAAAATTGTAGGCATTTTTACATACTACCACTAATATGAACTAGCTTATTTTTAATCTGAGTAATCAGCAAATTCTGTAACCAGCATGTCACAGTTCAATTTTGCATCTGTCCATGTGATTAATCTCTATGTCCTTCCTGAAAGACTGTAAACTCCATGATAGCAATAAACTATTTCTGGTTTTTCTCACCATTGTAACCCTAGTGATTCAGCAAATGACAAAAACTCAGTAAGTATTGCTTCAATAAAATAAATAAGTCAATAAGTGAATAATGTGAATAGCTATAGTGTACTCTGAGAATCAAAGCATTGAATAACTTTCATTTTAAGCACATTATAGTTTCTTACATATATGTTCTTTAAAAATCCTAAGCTTTCTATTATGTAATAAATATATAGTACAAAAACAAAATCAATAAAATCAAATAAAAATGTTATTTAAAAGGAAATTTCATAAAAACAGCTAAAATATATTAAGTGCCTTTAAATATCTAAGTGTTGCGTTAACTGCTATTCATTCACTAGATTACTCATTTAAGCTACATAATCTCCTTGTGAAAGAGATAGCATTTTTATTCCTATATTGCCAATGACTACACAGTCTTAGAGTTTTCATTTTTCAAAAATCCCCCAACTACTAAGCATTGAAACAGGGATTTAAACTCATGACATCTAACTCTAGTCCTAGATTAATCTCTATGATATACTTTTTTTTTTCTCATGCAGGACTATAAAACATATAACCATATATGCTTGCCATTTGTTTGATTAAATAATTAGGAAGTTTGTTTGTCCTGATGATGAAGGAAAAGTCTCAATGTTTAACTAACATATTTGTTAATATATTTATTTTTAAAAAGTTTATCTCTGTTGTGATTAAAGACCTTTTGTTAATTTAAATTTCCAGACAATTATTAGTTTCATTGTTAAACTTAGCTTATTAGTGTATATGTCATTTTTATATGTTAGAGTGACTTGAGAATATGCTACTTTAAAACCAAAGGTATAAAAGATCTGGTTTGATACAAGGCAACCATTTACACTATTTTTTGTGGGAAGGTAGTTCATCCTTCTTTGAGGCTCACATACTCCAATCTATAATAATAAAGTATATTCATAAAGTGCCAAAATACTCTGCAAAATATACAATGGGTGCTATCTGAGTTCTAAAGTAAGGTTTGAAATCACTTTTGTTATTATCCTTACTTGACAACATAGCATCATTTTGCTTTGACTCTACTACAGGCACAATTTAACAATGAATTTAGTAATTGTCTGAAATTTTATATTATTATTTCTGGATTTGGAGAACCTTGGTTAAGTGGTGGTGTGCATTTTACTTTCCTAGTTCCAAGAACTGTTTACATATGCCTGAGTCTTCTAAACAGAGGTGCTCATCTAAAGGTAAGGTCTTCGGAATCCTGTCTCATTCTTACACATTTTTTATATCCATCTTAGTAGACTGGTTAAAGTTACTGTAATTCCTATGAGCTCAATGAGATAAAAATGAAGGTGTGTAAAGAACACAGAATATTTGTACTGCTTAACAATTTCTTGGAATACAAGCATATCAATTATCAACTAATACTTTACTATTAATAGAGGCCTCTCCCTATAAAAGAAAATGTGTTCGTCTACAGCCATACCACCCCGAACAAGCCCAATCCCATCTGATCTCAGAATGGTTAGTACTTGGATGGGAGACCACTTAGGAAGACCAGGTGCTGTAGGTGTAAAAAAATAAAATAAGATTGTAAACTGACAAGGTCCTTGCAATCTGTGAGATCAAACAAGGGTTGTCTCGCCTAAAAAAAAAAAAAAAAAGTCTTATTGTACCAGCGTTCTTTGTTTTGTTGTTGTTGTTGTTTTTTAATATTTAATCTCCTTTTCTTGGATATCCAAGCCCTAAGCGTCACTGATAACTATACTACCATATCAAATAACAATTTTGCTTCCTTTTTCTAAATGTACCATGTTACCCACTATGACTTATTCCAGATATATTTTATTGATCTCCTTTCACCACCTCATATTCAGAGTACCATAGTTTGTATTTACCTTTCTATCAGCTACTACTTCATGCCATTCTCTCTATTCCCACCACTACTGAGCCTTTGATCAAGTTTCTATCTCTCTTCTATAACCACAACAGCCTCCTAACCAGTTCTTGTATCTCAAATCTATTCTCTACACTGTGGCCAGAGTGGTCTTTTTAAAAACAAAGTTGTTCAAGCTTATATTTATCAACATTTCCCACAATTTTAAAAATAAAGTTCAAACCCTAAGTTTATCATACATAGTTCTTGGCTGCTACCTACCTATATAAACCTAATCCCATCCTTATTATAGGTTGTATTCTAGCTGTAACCATCAATCTGTAGTTTACTTACAAGCCTTCTTACATAACCCTGCCACTGGCTACTGATCCTTCTAAACTTTTCTTGATCTTTCTCACTAGAAAGTCTTCCTAAAACATCCAGTCTATTGAGATATCTTTCCTTTCAGTGCACCCTGTGCAACTTTTATTACAACATTCTAATGTAATGGTTGGCTCTACCTGTCTCTTTTGCTAGGTTATAAGCTTTGTGATAGGCAGCCTCTAAAAGGGCCCACAGTGATTCTTCCTACACCTGCTCCAGTGTGCATGACTTTGTTAATCATTACTCGAGAGTGTGTTTGACACTTCTAACAAAAGAATACAGCAGAAGTAATCAAATGTCACTTCTGGTATTAGCTTATAAAAAGACTATGACTTCCATCTTCGGCAATCTTTCTCTCTTGCTTCCTTGACCTGAGGGACACTAGCTGTCATGTAGTAAATTGCCTTAGAGGCCAGTGTGGCAAGAAACTGAGGCAGTTTAGTGGTCAACAGCCAGCAAGAAACTGGACCTTGCCAATAGCCACATGAGTGACTTTGCAAGAGAACAGGGTTGTAGGTGAGGCTCTAACTGCTCTTGGCAGTTTCTCCTTGAGCCAGAGAAACACAGCTAAACTGTTTCCAGATTCCTGACTCAGAAAAACTGTGAGATAATAAATGTTTGCTATTTTAAACAGCTAAAACTGGTTCTGCAGTAACAGATAACTAATACAAGTATTAATATTTATAAGGTTAGAGAATATGACTTATTTAACTTTGAATCATATACACCTATCATGGATAAGATTCTCAAATTATTTTTGTTAAGTGAATTAATATTCACTTAAACTTTTACTTCTAAACCCTACAAATATATGTGAAGCATTCAAATTTCAAGCATTCTGAAAAATAGTTTATAACTTTGTTCATTGAGAGTTAATATATTTTCTTCATAACAGAAAACAAAGTCTTCAAATTATGTATTATAAATCAACATTTGGATATGCATATCCAGGAGCATATATGCAATTTTACAAAGATAAGATTAGGATAAATACTTGGAATGTTTTTCACTAGCATCATGCTTTCAATTCAGTCATATACTGGCATAACATAAGGCTTAAGTTTTATTTTAGGTTTTAAAAATCAAATGACTTTCACATAGATGGCACCATGTTTACATATAAGAAGGATGCCCTATTTCCCTAGGCATTAATTTGACTTCTTAAGTTGAGAAAATCCATCCTTTTACTAGAAAGAGAACCCCGCCAATTATCCTTTTATTATATTTTCATAATAACAAATATTGCCTCGTGCAAGATTTCCCCATTAGTGTTTTATATTTAAGTGCACAGTCTGTTTAATCCTTCAACTTTATCATACTTCACTGATTAATCTAGTTTAAATACCATAAAAATCCATAATCATTGCTATAATAACTTACGCTTGCTTATTAAACTAGCTACACTGCCACTGTCAAATGCAAGAAATAAAATTGGGCATAAATACAATGAAAACAAACATTTTTGCAATTGCTAAATAGATTCCATGCATATGAATGCCTTCACCTTAATTCAAAGTTATACAATGAGCACCTAAAATATATTTTGTATAAATATACTTCAACATTTAAACTGTGCCTTTGGATATCTGGTTTGGGCAGCTCTTCATTGAATAGTCCTTGATATAATATATATATTTTCAAGCTACACAGAAGGCTGTTTTTAAAATGTTAGGATTTTCATACCAGAAAAGTGACTTTAAATTCACAGTTTAGACAGGTAAAATGTACTAGATTTTTATTGCATATAACTTAAATATCTGTTACTTGCCCTTAAATAATCATGCTTGATACACTAAAAGAGATTTGTGGGAGGCTGAAAATTAAGATGGGAAATTAAAATGCTTGAAACTTGGCACTAATACCAACTTGATGTCAATTGATTTGTAATTGTTTCTTAGAGTGTGGCCAAAATCTTTATTGATGCCAGGAACTTTAGCAATTTCTCTAAAAACATTTATGCCAATATTGTCAATAAAGTTTTGAACACAGTGCACTTCAGGAAAAGGGTCATGTAACTAAAGTACTGAATAAAGTCTTCTTGAACCACTCAAGAACATGCTTTTATAAAAAACAGCAAATAAGTTGTATCATTAGCTCAGACTGGTGCTTGTTCATCACCATAATGACATATTGCTTTAAAAACTGCCCACCACTAGATTGAGATAAATGAGCTCTTTGGCTTGTTACTCAGCAGTTACAGTTACACACACACACACACACACACACACACACACACAGCTCAATTCCCACCCTTTGTTTTATTTGCTTTGCTTTTATTGTGCTTCACACTTTTCCCCAATGTGTAGCTCCAGGTAGATTTTCTGTTTGACCAGGTTGTGTTTTTTTTTTTTTTACAAATTGAAGGCAAGGCCTACCATCAGCAAAAGATTACTACTCGCTTTATTGCAGTGGTGTGGAACCAAACCCGCAGTATCTCTGAGGTGTGCCTGTATATGTACATTTTTTTTCTTTTCCTTTCTTCATTTATCACTGCATACTTTTCACATCCATAAGGGAGATTAGTGTTCTGTAGGAAATGGAAATTGTTAATACACATCTATCAACAGAGAACAGAAGGAACAGAGATAAACACAGAGAAGAACACATTCCATTTTTCATCAGATTCAGAGAGAAAATGATCTATTTTTCATTCAATCAATGGATGGCTAAAAATATCCTGGACTTACTATTCCTACTTGTGTCTCAACACAATTCATAAGTCTTAATTCATTAGACTAATGTGTTTATAAGGCAGTTGAAATGTCAAAGCTCTGCTGGATTTAGTATAAACTTAAATTCCATTACCTGGCAGGCATTAATTGCTTATGGAGCGTAGGGATTCTTCCCAAGGGTCTTATATGTTTCCTTTTGTCATTTTGCTAACTATTCTGTCTAGACGAACTTAAAGCCCTTAATCCACCATAGGGATCAATAAACTGCACAATAATTCAGTCCTAATAATTAGCTTTCACTTAAACACAAATGGTCATTTCATTGTGAACTGCAGTACAAAATGATAATGAAATAATTAAAAAGACAGATGAAAGAGTGACTTAATAGGGAAGAGGCCTTACTGTTCAATTAGAGGCATTACCATTCAACCTTTTTATTACTGCCACAACCTTTCAATTTTTTAAAAAAATAACACTTCAAGCTCTGCCATTTAACCCATGGCAGTATCACTATTATACGCAGTCTTATGATGTGAGCCTTACAGTACAGACTGCTGTTTCAGTTGTCTCCCTGAAATTATTAAAATGGTGAGTATCTGATTCAAAGGTCTATAAATTATATATAAATCATACTACTATATTGTCCTGATTTCTCACTTAAGGGATTTTCTTGAGCCTTCCCAATTTCTTTTTAAACAGGATTAGCCCCAAATAGTTCCTTTGAAACAGCCTCAAAATTTTGTAGAACAGTTTTAAGATACTGAATGTTCTGAAATAAATCATAAAGGCATCTCTTTCCCCACCTCCACCCGCTAGGAATTTCCTAGGATAGTCTACAGTACAAAAATTCTTCATATTTGCTGATCTGACAATTTAGTTCTAAGTCCAAAAAAGGTACAAAATTTCATTAACCTTTTAATACATTCTCACAGATGTAGGGTGATAGATATGTTTGAATCTTTATGATCAAAGCACTAGCCTAATAGCAAAATTTTCACTTTACCTTTGCCATGTCTTGCTTTCATTTTAATTTCTACTCTATCCTCTCATGCATAGGGACAGGCTGTACTTCAGTTTTGCCAGTAACTAGAGACATTCATAATCAATTTCAGCAAAACCTGCTACTGTTCTTGCTATTGGCACAGGGGATCAGGCCCCTGAGCTTCCCTAGTCTCTTTGAAACTAAAGTAAAAGTCTCCAGGAAATATCACAGCTCATTAATCCTGATCAAATTTGAAAAGACATACTACCCAAATGGACATTCTAGGTGAGACATAATAGTTTAAAGAAATTCACATGTCAATATTCAACAGAGGATTATAATTGTAGTCTTCAAGTAGAATCACACAATACTTGGCACAAAGTAAGGACATGGGCTCAGATATTTGATTAATGAATAAATAAAAGACACTTTCAAAACCGGAAGGCATTCATTTATTTCATTTCTCTTACTGCTCTCATTACTACATTACTATTGTATAGGTCTACAATCTGTCAATTGTTATTCTAAAGTCCAAAAACAACAACAAAAAGCCCCTCAAGATCCCCCGCAAGTTTGTCACATTAGACTCACTTAGTAAGAACTCGACCTTACCAACAGGACACACACATGCGTGCACATGTGCACACACACACACACACTTTCATCCATTTATTATAGCGTACAGCTCCAACCACACTCAATATATGATGTAATATATAGCATACGTTCCATTTTTTTAATAAATTTTAATCACTCTGAAATTTGAAATATATCAATTGGCTATTGCAAATGTGTAGTTTACTAATTGTCAACTATAGTGAAATATATAGCCTATCAGGTACAGGTCAGACAAAAATTTACCTTTAAAATTAAAGTAGTTGGAACCCTCTCAAAATAAAAGATCAAAGGTCTGCAAAATAACCCATCTATACATGCTATTTAAACATGGTACTACAGAGACCAAGTTTCTATAAATTGGGAGTTACACTTATGTCTCAGATAAATCATAACAGCTAAGAAGTGTTCTCAGGAAAGAGCTATAAGTCACATATAATCTTAACAACCTGGTAACAAAAATCAGAAATCTGCATGGACATTTTTGAAAAGGAGAATTAAGCAGCATGTGCTGATTTATCATGCCAATGTTTCTAAAACTTACCTCATGATGAGAATTATCTGAGACACTGTTGTTAAATTTCTGGTCCCACCCCTGGAACTGAGTCACTATATATGAAATGGGCTTCAGAAATTCAGTCAATATTGGATATATAGATAAATTTATCTTTAGATTACAGAATGGTATCTTTTCCAGTTCACCTAGTTTGATAGCTATTCAGCCATTTTATTTCATTTTTTTTTTTACTTTGATGCAAAGCACAGTCTTCTCTCATGTAAATTTTCTACCATGTAGTTTTAAAGAAAAAGGAACATATGTAAATAATTAGTCTCTTGTGAATAAGAAACACCATGATATCTAATTTAGTGTTTATGAGTTTAGTTTCACACAACTAAACTTGAATCAAACCTTGAGAAGTTAATAATTAATTTTTAAAACTGAACTTCTGGAAATGTTAAGCTAAGAAACTGACTCTTGATTGTTTTAAACCCAATAGGACCTTGCTGACCTAGCCATTTCCATCCAAACTAGACAGCCAGCCTCCTTTGGAAATCTATTATAACAACATCTTCCTTTATAAGATTGTATTTGGTTCCTTATGTTAGCATTATATGAGAATAACATGTGATATTTACTCTATTAATATTGACTCTGGTTATATCAACTAAATTGAACATGAAATGATCCACATAATCGTGAAGGCTAATAGAGATCCAGCACTAATTATTGATACCAATTTCTATATGACTATTTCTACATTTCTAAAATAAAATGCAATTAAAAAAAGCAAAACTAAGGTCAATATCCAAATAGGTTTATGTTCGAAAATTAGAAATACATGCTTTAAATTTATATTTTTCCTTCCGATTATTTTTGTCACTTTCAAAACTCATTTCATGAATCTAACTTGATTTCTAGTTAGCCTTTAACCTTATCAAGTTTAATCAATTAGTAAAACCTTTTTTATCCCTTGTTCTTTTTGTTGCATTTTTAGTTTGCACATTCTTAATTTGCATGTACTCTTGTATTCTGAGATGGAAAATTGAGAAAGAAAATGGATCGTAACTCTAAGATTCAAGTATATTTGACTATTTCATTTTCTTCTTGATTATAATTATCATTTTTGTTCACATAACTACCTTTAAACTTCTGAATATGTCATGCTTTTTAATGCCATCAAGCATTAAATGTAGTACCATACATTGTTTCCTTTGCCTGGAATACCCTCCATTATAACCACTCATTTAAATGTGAAGTCAGCTAAAAACCCCCACTCTGAAGCCTCCCTTCATCTTCTCTATACCCTGATCTTGACAGAATAATCACACTGCTCTTCAACACTAATGATTTTTTTTCATATTTCCTAGGTCATTTGATGTCATTACTTAGCCATCCAAGGTGGAACCTTCATAATTTTTTTTTAATTCTTGCTCTTCACCTTCCACAGTTGGTCTGGTTCTGTCAATTCTACCTTCTTCTCTAGACACTGAATTTGTTTTGTAAGCTCCTTCCCACTGTCATTATATTTCAACCTTTAACTAACCTTTATGCCTCCATTTTCTACTTGCTCAGGCCTTTCTTTACTCTTTAGCCATGGACATATTTCCAAAAATGCATTTCTGGCCATAGGTAAAGTCAAAGATTTTAGCAAGATACGCAAGGTATTTCACAATATAACAGCACTTATTCTTGTTTTATATCTTCACTACATAGTTTATAGTCTGCACTCCAACCACATCAAATTTCCCACAATTCCCTAAATGCTTGTAAGAGTTTATATTATGGTTCACAATTCTTTCTTTTCTTACCACAAAGAGCTTATAATACCTTCCCATTTTCATATGACTTCTAGTATTTAAGAAATATATAGCATATCAATCACTACCTCATTGATTTTGGGATTAACCATATGACTTCTTTCAGTTAACAGAATGTGGAGATGCTACATATGCCACATCCCAACCAAAGCTGGAAATATGACTGCATAGTTTAGCTCACCCTCTTGCTCTTCCTTTTTGCATGAGGGCGGGATTATCCTACACTGGGCCACTCCTCTAACCTAGTCCCTGAATGAGAAAGCATGAGAACAGAACTAAAGCAGTAACAGTCTCACCTATCCTTTCTGCTTGTACTAATGAAGGTATATTTTCCTCTTTCTTCACTGGAAATACTTCTATTAATACTTCAGGCACTACTGAAATATCTTTGTGAGGCCTTCCTTCAAGTGTAAAATTATAGCTTTTCCAACATCATCTCATAGCACCAATCACAGTGTATTTTAATTATTTATTTACATGTATGTTTCAATCTCTTCAACTAGAATGTGACTCTGAGGGCAGACACTGTCATTTTTTAAAAAATTATCTCCAGTGGCTAACATTAATCCTGGAAAATGCTAAGGGTTCCACAATTTTAATTAACAATGCAACATTTAATATCAAATGAAGGAATAAAAGTTTACCTCTAGCAGCTCCACTGGTTAGCAGTCTTTCTAAAGAAGGGTTTATATGTTGTGAGTGCAAGGATGATTAAATGATTTATTTTGAAACACATGTCATTTACTACGTACTATGCACTGCTACAACTTCTCTACAAAATTAACTTGTCTTAATCATCACACAAGCCTGAGGCAGATTAATGTTTTCAGATAAACTAGCCAGGACAAAGAAAGGTTAAATAGTTTTCCAAGTATTCAGTGATTGAGAGGCATCTAATCTCACCATTTCAATGTTAGAACCCATTGGTTGAATCACAAGTCTAACAATATTAATAATTTAGAGCCTCAGTTTTCTCATCTTTAAAGAGAAGGTATAAAATCAGATGCTGCCTTTGTAAATGTCTGTGAAATCTAAAGAGCAAAAGTGAAATGCATGCCAGAAGCTAAAAATTTTAAATTCTGTATTAAATTTTAATTCTGTGGTAAGTTTGAGGTAGTTCTGCCATTTTTCGTGGGGCCGTACATCTCTAAATGAAGTTAGATGGTTAGCCCTACCACAGGTCAGGCCAGTTTATCTTTTTGGAATCACATGGTTTCCAAGAACTAAGAAATGGCCTAAAAAATTTGCTTCCTTTTAGTTGATGAGAAAAACGTACAACTAGCTAATGAGTGTGAGGAATGTTATTTAATTTCTTGATGGAACAGCAAAGGTTAAATAGAAAATGATAAATCTAACACACGTGCGCTAAAAATTCTCCTATTCACAGACAAGTTCCTTATTTGTATGTGAATATCTCTATACTTCTAAAATGAATATGTATTCATTTTAACATATTTTGAAATAAAACTTAATTGTATTTTATACGTACCCAGAAGCCAGAACATTTGAAAAATCTCATGCATTAAAAGAAATGCAAAGTCATAGAACTGAGACTATTACTGTTGCCTTCTAGGAAATTAAAAATGTACTAGAAGAGAAAGAGGAAATATCTTAATAAGAGGGCTATAAAGGAAATTGTAATCCAATTTACTTAAATGAGTGTGGATACCATGTTTGCTGACTGTACAAATGTGGTCTTTAGCACATAGTTGTGCATATTATAAAAGGATTTGTAGCAACATATTTTTGAGGGAGAAAAAGCGTCAACTTATTTAGGTGACTAAAAATAGTCAAGATTACGTAGTCATTTCTTTGTATTCAGCCTATTTTTTCCTCCTACCAATGTGTGAGCTCTCTTCATTTCACCACCCAGAAATTGTATAGGTAGAGGAACACATTATCTATGAAAGTGAACTAGTTGAATAAGCCAAATCAATGATCATTTCGCCCTAGAACTCTAACTCATAATCAGAAGGAGTTATTATGTAAAAGTTTTCAATAGAAATTTTACACATTTTATACCATAAATCCACCTCACAGAATTTTGAACACTTGTTTAACGAGTAACCAATACTAAAATTATCTTTTAGATTTTATCTTTTACCTAAAAAAGATCTATCAGCAGGCATATTAGGTTCATAACAATTTCTGGAAACTTATGTTTATCTACAATACAAACGTGTATTTAAAAAATCATATAAAAGCTATGTCTACTAGAATACATTTTTTCTTCAATCCTAAAATATATCAAATGGAATTAATTTGTATTTATGTAAATTATCCCTTCTGTGTTACTCCCATAAATGATCCATAATTATTTATGCTGGAGAGGGAATGGTCGTAACATAAATATAATAACAATGAGAAAAATGGGTTGTTCTAAAAAACTTTCTCTGAAGGTCAATTGCTATCACTGGAATTTTCTGCATTTACTTCCAAGGACCATTGGAAGACAGATTTTGTATTTCCCCGTCAGCTCATGTTTGACTCTTGCCATTTATATAAATACAATGTAAAAAGTCATAGAAGAGGTAATGGGTACTTCCAGCTTTTCTACTAACATAAGAAAGATGCAAGGGCTCTAATATTCTTAGTCATTGACATTTACAACTGTGGGTTTGTTTTTAATACAGGGCACTGAGCAATGTACTTAAGGCCTCAGAAAATGCTTTATGGCATACACTAAAGGTGAATCACATTTTTACTAGATTTATTAGCTAGAGGAACTGCAATCTCAAGAGGAAATTTAGCCAGTTTTAACCCAAGTAGTGCTTCTTATAGTTATTTCCTCTTGAATTCTCAGCAGGACTCAGGCATTCAAAATGTTCTATTCAGGGATCCTGATTTCTTTCCCCCAGCTGGTTTCTGCCACCTTGGGTACTGATAGAGTACTCATTAACAAACTAATTGATTTTTATTAATTATCTGTGGTATAATCTTTTCACTGTTTTCCCCCCTAGTATCTAAGCTTATTAACTCCAAACACACACACACACACACACACACACACACACACACACACACACACATAATTAGTTCTAAAGAAACTTTAGAATGAAAATGAACTCAAAATATTAAGAAAAAGCTAAAAATTTTATTTTTATAAAATGCCACACCACAAAAATTATATAAAATTATACTGAGCTAAAAAGAAACAGAATTGGAGGGAATATCCATTAAAGTGGCTTTGAAAGTTCAAATATTATTCAAAACAGCAGATACAGTTATGTATTTACATTATAATTATAAAACTATTCAAATGAAAATATAACTTAGTAGAAAACAAACTCAGCAATGCAAAAGAACATCTTTCTGAAGAGTTGGATATAATCTTTAATAAAGCTATGTCAACATAAAATGCATTATTAAAATGTTATTAAAATCATAAAAAGAAAAAATTATGGAAATGTCAATCTAATAGCCTAAGAGGGAAGTAATATAATGATACTAATTGAAAACATGGAGTTTGGAATAAAGGTCCCCTTATCCAAGTCCCTGCTCTGCTTCTTTCTAGCTGTGTGATCTTGGGCAAGTTCCTTAACCTTTCGAAGCATTAGATTCCTTATTTGTAATATTGAAATAATAATAGTACCTATCTCATCGGGTTGCTATGCAATTAAGGAGATAATGCTTAGCACCATTCCTACTACATAACATAAGCTTCATAAATAACACGTTTGATGATTATCACATTATTCTTTTTATTATTTAGTCCTGTATTTATCGATGTGCAATACCAACTTTGCAGCTTATATTGATTTTTTTAAGTTACTCTAAATTTCAAGTTTTTATCCAATATTTTATGTTGAGTCTTTCACATAGTCCAATAAAGATTTCATTATATTAGTTCCTACATCCCTCAACCACACAAACATGTTTTCTCCATCATTCTTAATACCACAGGTAGCATGGCTGACTTCTATGTTGTTATCATCTTTCGTTTGTCTCTTTATCAGTTCTCACATCCAACCATCTTTGATTTTTTCCTGCAAATGTCTGTCCAGGCATGGTCTTCTCATTGTTTCCATGGCTTTATGCCAGGCTATAAATTCCTTACTCCTGTACTACGACAGCATCATCTTTATTGGCTTTCAAACCACTTATGAATAAATGTCAAAAAAGTATTTTCTTTATACTTAGTATACAGTGCCATTACTAAAATACACTTGTGAAATGATAGACGAGAAAAACAAATGGCACAGAATCCATCCAGTGAACAATCATCTTCCTGCAATAGTTTACTGATGGTTTTCATTTTCCCCTCAGAATTCCTAACACACTCTGAATCAAGCTGGGTCTCATATTTATAAACTCAAGAATTTACTTCTTTATCTAAAATACATCATTTCCTGCTAAAATTATCTATACTTTGCTTTATTTCTCTCTCACCAGAATAAATGTCAGAAATGTGGTCTTGGTTAAGAAATAGCCTTTGAATATCCTTTACTTTTGTTAATTCATTCAGTTTACTTATACTGAGCAAATTTTACACATCGAGAAAATACTAAGCAAAGCACTAGAAAATTTTGAAGATGTGCTAGTCCCTCATCACAAAAAAAAAAAAAAAAACCAATGTTAATGGGAACTATCACAGAGTCATAGGGGATTAAATTACATCAAACATGAATTTAGCAAAGTATATCTTTTCAAATCTAGACAAAAACTACTATAAAACAAGGATAATCTAGTGACAAACACTCCAAGGATATTATTACAGCGATGGTCTCATTAATCTTAACACCTTGTAGAAATGTGTTGTGGCGATAGGGAATACCATTCCAAGTTATATAAGAGCATCTACAAAGGCACAAAGGCAATTAAAAAAAAAAAGGCAAAAAAAAAAAAACATTTGGGAAATGGTAGAAAGGTTTATTTACCTGGAAAGAAGATTCGTTTAATGGGAAGAAGAGTAGCTGAGTAGTAAAATATAGTCAATTTACAATTGCATGTGTAAGCCAAAAAAAGCTTGTTTTACATTGTTGGCTGGTGGTACTTTTTTTGTGGGTCCATATCTAACGACCCTTATCCAGAAATGTACATATACATGCCCACAATTTGTCATTTATCCTCATAGGATTTTATGGACACCTGAAACCCATTCAGCGTCCCAGATTGAGTTCCTGATTAGGCAGTAGGAGCCCAGAAGAGATTTTTAATCAGTGGAGTAAAATGATTACATTGTTTCTTCAGGGGGAAAAAAAAACACTCTATTTTCAATATAAAGAAAGAATGGACAAGAGGAGGTTTTGCTGCCAGCAAGAGAAGTGAGGAGGCTATTGCAATAGGCCAGATTAGTAAAAATAGGCAAGTTGGGTAAATGTCCTGATCTTTCCAAAATACCTGTGTCACCTCTACCTACAGTGCTACCAGTTAACATATACGTCCCCTTAACTAAAATGCAAGATATTCCATCCTAGACAAGTAGTAATTTCTCTATATAGAATGCTTTAATGAGTCTTAGGGCATCAACAATGAATGAGAAGAATCAGTAACTGCATACATTTCTGTAGTAGAAGCAATAGAATTTGGCAACCAGTTAAATGCAGGGAATGAAGACAAAAGATTAGCTAAGAATAGTCCCAATGTTTCTAGCTTGGAGACAGAGAAAACAGGATGAGAACTGAATTTTGTTAGGTAATATAAATTTTATGTTTCAAATGTGGGGCGTGCACCTGTTATGGTGGAAATATGGATAAAGTGTTCAGGAGAGAAAGGGATACAGAAGGTGATACAAAATGATCTGGCATCACCAGCAAATGGAAGGTGGTGAATGAGATACTGCAGGGAGACCATGTACAACAAGAAGTGTAGATGAACTTGAAATCATATTTAAACAGCAGACAGGAGAGAAGGAACCAGAAAAAGACTGAGAAAGTACAATTAGGGTAATAGAGAAGTAGGAGAAAATGACCAGAATCCAAAGAAAGTGAGAATTCCAAGAAGTAGTGGGTGGAGGTAACAGGTGCAGAGAAGTTAGGGAAGATAAGACCTAAAAATGATCGCCAGTTTGAAAATGTTTTATTTCATGAGAGCATTTTTAGAAGAATGGTGGCAGTATAAGTCTAATAGTAGAATGATAAAATGTCATTTCGTGAGGGGAAGGAAGATTAGAAAATATTCAGAACTTTTCCAGTCAATTCTCATTGATGATAAAGGATGACTGAATAGTGGTCTTTTGATTGGAGGGTATGACCAAGAAATCGTGGTTTCACAAGTTTTTCTTTAAAGGATCTGTTTAGAGACTTAGATGAAGGCCAGAAGACACAGGAAAGATTAAACATATACAATTCTGAAGTCAGTGGAACGTGAGGGATCCAATGTGTGTGTAGCATCTTAGAGAATGAAAGAAAAATCAGTACCTATGTAAGAAAATGTCTGCTATTGCACTAATCATTAAGCACATGCATGTTAAAACATGCATGTTAGTCTATATTTCCGTGTAAATCTGTGGTTTTGTGATATTTCTTATTTTTCTTGATCTATATTAGATGATAAATATGATGAAAACAGATAATACATCCTTTCCTTGTCCTTAGTTTTCCCGGACAAGTAGAAACAAATTTCAACAAGATAGAAATAGGTGAAGGTTTTGTTGGCATTGTGGTTCACATGTTTATTTTACATGTTACATGAACTCTCATTTCTAGGCTCATGTCATTTCAGAATATTTTCTTTTAACTAAGAACATAGACTCTTGATGTTATCCTTTTCCTGACCAAAGCTCAACAAAGTGATCTTTATGTCCACACTGAGGAATGTGAAACTTTCCTTCTCTCCTCTTTGACAAATGTTCTATTTCCTCAGTACTCTGATTTCTACTTATCAGGAAGGAAAACTGAAAAATTTTTACTAACAGATTATTGATTGATAATGATTTAATAAAATACTGGCAAGCAGTTTTAACTTAGAAAGTGATTCTTTAGTGATAAAGTTGTAGGCAGTATGGGATAATGAGAATAACACACAAACAGTCCCTGTATTTTCTAAATAACACAGAGAAATTTCTACTCTGATGGTGTGGAAAGTTAGGTCTCAATGCAACTACATTTCAACTTAAATCTTTCAAATATGTTATTGGGGTATTTTTTGTATTAGGCTATAAATATCGATAATTTTCATGTAATATAGAAAATAAAGTCTAACAAGTTGGAAATATATGTGCAATAAGCCATGTGTATAATAAATTTGTAATAAAAATCTGAGAACAAGTCACATGTCTGACTATAGATAAAAAGTTAAAACTTACTTTGTACAATGAATACTGTATTTCCATTAAAAAGTGAAGCTATTTAGTTATTTTCACAAATCTGACATTTGTGTGTACTAAAATAATATATAAAAGATTTTTAAAAGGACATACATTAAGATTAGACTGGTTATTTTTTGAATTGCAGGTAGTAATTTTTATTCAATTCTTTCTGTATTTTCAAAAATGAATACTTCATCATCAAAAATAAATAAATTTAAAAAGTATTAACATTTAGGAGTACAGAATCAGGTGGAGTAAAGTAATGTGATACAAAGGACCATTTTTTTTCAGCTAGTATATGCAGGTCTAACTTGAGGTTCCAATGTTTTCAGCAGATCCCATTTTCTATCCCCTTTCACATTAACTCAGACTCTTACCACATCCAAGACTGCATTCAACCACAGAATCCAAAGTAGTTGAGCTGAAATAACTCAACTCATTGCAAAATCCAAAATTCACCTCATGTACTGACCAATTCATATATTGCTTATTGATAACTTTTCACCTAGTGCTAAATAACTGATTTTGAGGTTAAATCCTCAATATTACAAAAATTGGCAAAGTTTAAAATATACCTATGGTTTTTCCCATTGTTGAGTAAAATAGAGTCTACAGTTTAAGAGAATGAAAACTTGTCATTTCTTAACCCTTCTAAATTTTGACTCCTCTTGTTTGATAATTTTGGAGGAAAAAGTAAAATCGAAAAAAAATTTTGCAAAAACTGCAAGTAGTATGAAGAATGTGCAATAATAGCTATAAGATTCAGCTTTGTAAAGATTTGTTAGTATGTAAAGACAGTCATATTGTATAATTTTTCAATAATTAAAATAGAAGCACAATTCTCAGTCTTATGATGTTATGATGAGTTGAATGGGGGTTTTGTTTTTGTTTTTAGATTATCGAATACAAATTCAGACAAAAATGATATTGAAACAAATAACACACTCACACACACACTCACTTCAAAAAGGTTATATAAAGTTCTCACTAAAGAAAAAGTGAACAGTCTTCAATGGCAAGAAAGTAGACAACAGAATTAGAAAAATGTCTGTATCTAACATAAAAGTACTATGACAATTTTTTCAGGCATAAACAAAATTACTATAAAAATTGCAAATTATTTTGTGGTATTCCTGAACTTCCCTTTACTTACCAGGCACATTTCCTCTGTGATAAACTGAGATTTAATGAAGTCATGCTAATAGGAATAAGCTCAAACCTCAAACCTTGGTGAGAATCATAGAGTAGCAAAGAAGAAAATCAATGATTCTAACTAGTTAGCTCTTTTGAAAAATGTTCACTTGGGCAGGGAGCAAGGGAATTAGATATCTACTTTTGTCCTTTTATCCTTGTAGGTCAGTTAATAGTCTTATCACACAGGTCCAATAGGTCCAATCTGATTATATTTTATGCGTGAACACTATAGTCAGGTGATATGTTGCCATTTAAATTCTAGTATTCTTTTTCTTCACTGAGATTAATTTGAAAGTAAGTTTACTACTCATAAACATAAGCTGTTGACAGTGACCAAATGCCCATACGGAAAGTCTGCTATTGTTTCTCTATGCATTCTCAGTTTCAGGCACCAATATTAAATGTAAGTGTGTTCCAGTATCTGTGTGTGTGGGTAGGTTTGAAAATGAAATAATCATTTACAACCTACTTTATAATGTAAGCACTTCAATGATACCTTATTATTTCTAATATATTTTCCTCTTTTCCATTTTATTTAATGAGCACCAAAAGAGACTTAAAATATTCAGGAATTTGGGGGGACTCCTTAAACTAAGGGTGAAGACTAAATTATTTCTACCAAAGATTTGTCTAGAGGTGAAAACATTCTGACCCCAATTCAACTTCAGAAATGTAAAAAGAATTGCCTTAGAGCACCTTGACATCTGCAGAACACTTCAGGATTTCCCAGCTATCCAGCAGTTTGATGGCTGCCATCCAAACAGTGGAATCATGGTCCTGCATAGCTAATCTCCAGAGTAAAGATTCCCATGATACAATTTCAGGCACCCAGGATTTCAGATACTATCCCAATTATCAGAGACAACATAGTTTCAGCACAATTTTAGGCACTACAATTCACGGCTTGTTTTTCAATTTAAAAAAAAAAATGCTTGCTCAGAACCTAGTAATTCCAGTGAAGAAAAAGTTTTGAAATCAACAGCTATATAGATAATGTAGAAACACACACATAAATGCACATACTCATATCTATATGTATTATATAGACTAGCTAAATACTAATAGGCTACATAGCTAAAATATATTTGCATATAAATGTATAACAAAACATGGCACACTTTTCAAAAGAAAATCATTGCTAAATACCAGCTTTATTTTCCCTTTACTAGAAGATATTAGCCACATCCTAACGTCCATGCCATATATATTCTACTTATGGCAGCATATATAATGAGATGGAATAGAATGATATAAGAGAGTATCCATGGAAAAAGGGAGTGCATATTAAAACAACTGTTTTTGTATGTTTAAATCATTCAACAAATTTGCTCCACATATATTTATTGATTTCCATGTTTTGAAATGTAAAATAAAGTTAAATTTTTATAATTGAAGAAGTCTATTCTTACCAGTTTTTAAAGCAATCACAAGCAAAAGAATACCAAAATGCCCCAGAAATGGAACTCTTAATAACTTGAGAATATTGAACGTAATTTCTAGTTATTTAATAAATGTCAAGAGAATGAGTTTGAATATAAAGTATATTTATAGAGAACTAAAGAGGGGTATATTAGGCACAATGCTATAAGGGAAAATGGATTGGGAGTCAGAAAATTTACACCCGAATTTTGTTCTAGCTGCATGATCTTGGATAAATCACTTAACTAAAAAGTGTGAACTATTTTAATTTTTAAGGATTTTTCCTAGCTACATAATTTCATATAGGCTGAAATAATAGTTGAGGAGAGTCAACTTCTTAAAGTACTAGCTTATAGGATTTATGTCTGTGTTCTATTTACAAAGAATATATATGGCTTTCTTCATAATATCAAACTATTGTTAAGGGCATATTAACCTCATTTAAAGAAAATCTGCAAAAAAAATTTGCCAAGAAGAAATTTTCAAAGTTGTAATACTTGTAAAAATGTCAATTTTTACATATGAATGCTAGAAAAGTGATTATTTTTACAAGCTTTAATTCTAAGATTTAGTTTTTATGACTTACTATTGGTACACTATTTGTATGATAAGATACATTTCTAAAGTTCTGTATTTATAATTTCTAGAAGCAGATTGATATACAGGGTATTTTATAGAGAAGCCAAAATAAAAGCCGTTTTTTTTTTTTCTTTTTAAAAGGCTTTATAATACTTGACCATTTTAGTCCATAATGGAAGAGAAAGAATATCAAGTCTGATTCATTGAATCTCAAGAAAGTGAATGTGATCTGCTACATCCGGACTGTGCAGACGGGATAGGGTAGGATGTGAAGATATCTGTGAACATGTTTTGGGAAAGGAGAAAAGCATACAAGAGCACTTAAGAAGTCATTTTATTATGGTAGATTCTTGAAATACCACTTCAATATATTAAACAGAGATATCCCTTTACCAAATTCTGCAAAGGACCTTGTTTTGCATTTGAGAACAATTCTAAAAATTTGCCTCCCATATTAAGAGGCAAATCAGTGTTATAAAGGGCTCTGTGTAGACTGGATTGATTATAGAGGTTTGAGCTACTGTCCCTCTTTGAGACTACTGGAATGACTCTGATTATTTTTAACTATAGAAAAATATCCAAATTGTTCTTATCGATGAGAAATACATTAACCTGAAACTGAAATAAATCCCTTGAAAACACTATCAAAGTAGCCTTCAAAAATTATGTAGCTAAACCTCACCTTAATAAAGATTTGGCCAGAAACAGATTTGTTACTTATATATAAATCAAATAATCAAGTAGATGATTACATCTGTATGATTCTACTTAGCTCTTGACTTCTGATAATATAAAGAAATGTTTTTGCTGGCTTATTTTGGTTTTGTATAAGTTTAAACACACACACAGACACTACAACATCTATAATCTTTAATTGGTATATTTTCTTTTAAACATCACAGCTCAGAAAGTACCAAGATATATATATCTTAGGTTCATCTTAAACTGTTTGTAATTTAAGGTGTTGGAGAACCAGTATCAAATAACTTATATTAAATGTTTGCCTTCAAGTTTTCAGACTAACTTCTTTTTACTACCATGAACAACTATATTAGCTCTAATGACTAAAGAGAATATTTTTGGAGGTATTTATATATTTGATTTCTTAGTCAATTAAAAAATAAGTATAAGAAAACATTCTTTAAGAAATTATCTGCAATTTAAGAAATCAGTGACCTCAAGTGAAAAGTCAAAGAAAAAAGTAAGACACATGTATTTAAAAAACGTTTCACAAATTTCAAAATGTCATTTTAAATATTTTAAGGAATCTCTGGTATTAACTAGTGATCCATTTTACCAAGCAATTTAGATATATTAAAAATAGGGCAGTTAATATTTCTTAAAATGAAATAAAATAGGCGACATAAGAAAATTGAAAAAGTCTTATTTAATAAAAATAATGGTTGAAAATAAAATCTAAAGAGGAGAAAAGGAAGAAAATTAAATGTCTCAGAAAATATCCTGGTCAAGTAGATTATATCTATATCTTATTTTATAGTACAAGCCACGCTGAAATTTTATAATGAAATGACCCTGACCTGAAGCCTCCTTTGTAAATGACTAGTGCCTTAATTATTTGCATCTGTGAACTCAAATGAACATACTTAAGGATATATCAATATGCTCATAAATCATCTCCAGGCGATAAGTAGTCCAACATAGATAATTAGAGAATTTACGGAAGGCTTACTCCCTCTGTTTATCTGCTTATGACATTTGTGGTACAGCCCTAACAGCAGGATAATTACTAGATTTATTCATCAAACAAAATCACGCCTTCTGGGAATGCACAGTGACTCTGGTTTTAGGACTAATAAAGACATTTTTCACCAAAACTCAAGTACTAATTTGCTCAATAACTAGCTCCAATAAGCTTTTATGGAAGCACTCAAAGAAAAGGCTTGGCACCAGAGGGCAGATAATTAAAGGTGCAGTATCCCTATACAAAAGGATCTGAACAATTCCCTGACCATATTAAAATTTAATTGTTAAATGTTAATTGAAAAAAATATATATATATAAGTTGCTTCTGTTCTCTGCATTTCAGTAATTATTCTCCCCAGATCAAAAACATATCTGTATGCCTAAATTAGCGACAAAAGAAAACCTAAAATATTTTTAACAGTTGTCATAGAATACCCCCAGTAAAAATAAAAATTTAGAGCTTTTTCCACAACAGTTTTCCTATCTAAAGCCAGGATGCATTTACTTTGAATTTCCTCTCTCCCCACCCGACCCCATGTCTCTCTCTTCCTCCATCCCTTTCCAACAAACAGAAAAGTTATGGTCACTTGTTTTTCCTTAAAACTTTCAACAACTTTGTAAGTGAAAATAGCCCAGTACATCTTAGTCATTTGAAAATGACTACATTTTCCTTTTCATAAATTTCTGCAAGTCTGGTGTTTTTTTTTTAAATTAGGATTTCTCTTCTATAGTCACAAAAGGGAGTCACTTCAAATAGAAAAGTATTTCTAACCACTCATTGAACATTAATTAGGTAAAGCGATCACAGCCCAATTTGCTTTTCTTCATAGAATGTTTCTCAAAGAGTTACCCAGTAATCTCAGTTAAATTCTAAATGTTTACGTCACCATTCTGCTAAACAAAATAATTATGAAGCATTATTTTTTAAATGTTTCCACATGGGACAGTTAGGGTGTTCTCCAGAAGCTGAGCTTTTACCATACCAAAATCAGAAATCCTCAGGCCCTTAGGCTCACTTTCTGCTGCAGAGGAATGATGAACTACACAAAATGCAGACTTTTAAACTCATATTTAATTGTTTAATGTCATGGCTCTTGGTAGAGCATTGTTGCTTGAAAAATAAATTGGGTAATTCAATTAAATGGCTACAGAAGATACATCATATCAGATGTAGAAAGGCACTAACCCCAGCTTGAACTTGACGTCCCCCATCGCTTCACTTATTTGACAAATGGATTCTTGAAAATAATTGAAACACATGGCTGCCAGCATAGGTCAATAATACTTTTTTGCCATTCAGCCTCTTAACAGCTTCCATTTTTTCTTGCACTGTGCCATTCAGGGCAAAGATTGCATTTGCCTGGTAAATCATGCAAGCATTATTACTAAAATGGGACTAAATGCAATGAAAATGGACTACATAAAAGTAATGGCACTTAAGTAAAAGGAAGACCATCTACTAGGGCAAACACTAAATGTCAGAGTTAAATACTATATGACATTACTTCCATTACAAGCTCATATTATGCACATAAGAAAGCAAACTCACTAACTACAGCTGCATACTACATTTTCATATTGTTAACTTAACCAGTGTTTTCAAGACAACTACAGTTAATCCAAATTTAAAGCAGAGCTATATATCTGCTATTTCAAGTTTTTTCCCTCCAATATCTCTTTAGGTGTAACATGACATTTAGGCAAAAACGAAATCACTGCCTCAATTTTCAATCGAACATCAATAACCAATTTAAAGATTGATATTTGGTCTATTTAAATCACTTGAAAAAAATTTGAATTATAAACAAAGAAATTTAAGGAAGAGTATTGTCCACATAAGAAGGTTCTGAATGGGAGCTGGGGAGGAAAATATGCTTTAACCAAGTGTATACAGGCTGGGAGGTATGTTTATCATACTTTCTTCTTAAATCTTAATATTACTGTATTAACGCACTGTAAATGGTTAAGAAGAAACTAGTAGAAAAAGCAGATATAAAGATCCAAATAGAAAGGACCTTTTTTTTTTCCCATTTGGTACAAGAGACTACCAATTTCTAAGTGTTTTGACTTGGCTTAGTGTCGGTTTTGATCATTAAAATGTTCCAGTTTCTTAATGTTCAAACCTTTAACAATTATGTCACAATTAGGCAATACCACTTAGAGATAAAAATGAATTCAAAATGCCTAAGATTGACTCCTGCTCCAATCCTCTGCCATGAGCAAATTACTTAACATCTTTATGCCTCAGTTTTCACATCTGTAAAATGAAGATAAAGGTAATTCTCACCCTTCTGAGTTTCTTTAAAAAAATTAAGAAAGCACTTCATGTAATGCCTGACAAAGTTTCAATAAATGTCTCCAGAAATTGTAAATAGAAAGATATGAACCCATCATAAGGTGTTTTTCTGACAGATGTTCTTAAATGAACACATGTGCATTTTAACACTGGAGTCCCACTTAAATATTTTCAAGTCATGTCTGATATTTTGACCCTTTTTGAATCATAAAGCTCTCAACTTTCATTTTGCTGCTCAGATTGTCCTTTTTGAAATAACTCCTAAAGTTACACTGCAAATATCAACATTCATTAATCTTAAACTTCAGATGAATCCATTACCTCCCTTTAGGAGCTAACTGTACCACTTCAGGTTCCCAAAGTTTATTAGAGAATTTTTTTTTCTCCCATCAGGGTTAGTCGGTACTAGAAAAGCAAACTCCTTAGGCTGCTTAAAGGATGTAATTATGACCCACAAAGCTCATTTGTTTTTTTTAAATTAGTCACTCATTTGTTATTCTTTTCCTCTTTAAGCAGCCTCACCCTATCCCTATTGCCATTATTCTGCTCCAGTACAGCCATTTCTTGAATTTTTTACTGCAGCTGAACAGGTGTGTGTGGTGGTGAGTATGTGTGTGGGGCGGGTGGGGTGGGAGAGGGCAGAGAAGATATATGGAAGAGACTTCAATCAGCATTACTGTTTAGCTGGTTTATTTTCCACAGATTTGGGTTATTAAAAAAACGATTTGGTCAAGAAAAATTTAACAGATCTGTGGAAGTACATTTCAAATTTCAAAACTTAAGGTTTGTCTTGGGCTTTCGGTGAGCTAAAGCTTTTTTAAAAGCCAACACTGTAAGCCCTCAAACACTGGAATGAATAGAAAACAGTAATCTTATTTGTCAGAACTATTTTTCAAGCAATGTAAAGAAAAAAAATGTAGAAACAGCTAAAACTGCAGAGAGAAAGGATAAACCACAGTTCATAGACACAACTGCATGCTTCAAGCATCAGGATGATATTCTTGATACATTAAGGAGACCAATAAAAAACTAAAGATTCAGATTCACCTATTCAAGAATGTTAAATGAAACAAAAGTTATTAGAATAGAATCCTGCTATATTTATCTTGATATGTAAAATGTAGTAATTTAAAGATTATTAGCCTTGCACTGAAATATTTCTCTGCTATTTGCTATTTACTATGATGTAATCTTATGTGGCATAGTCTTTTTGCAAAATATTCTTCAAATTTAAAAATCAAAGACCATAAAGCACAGACATTTGTATGTGTACTCACAGAAATATATTTAATTCTAAAATGACATTTATACATAAATTAGATTATACGTGTTTTTTTAAAACCTTCCTTTAAAAAAAAAAAATCTGATGGCAAAATTTGCTGTCCCAGGAGCTTGAATTAGGCAGGGTATTTCAAAATTCTCAAGGCTTACTTTTCTCAATTAAGGATTATGGAAACAATCCTGGTAAGCCTTAAGGGTTTTGAATTGTGCTTGTAGAACATTAAGCAAACATGGGCATCTCCAGATTCACAAAGCTCCAATAAAACCATGTGTGTATAATTAGATCAATCAACAGGAACCATTATGAAATATATGTCAGAGAAAGTCTCATAATAAGCAGTCATATAGAAAGCATTAACTCTATCCACATAAGGCCTAATTCACTCAATACACAGACATCACCTAAATCTATAATGGTATTAACTGCTGATGATGTATAGGGTAGTTTTTAAACCTGGGCTGGGGTGGGAGTGGAGGAGGATAGATAAACATATTTTTTTCTATTTTAATGTGCTTTGTACTATTAGAAGAAATAAAATTTTTTACAGGATAAATTATGTTTTCCTATGAATTTTTTCTTTTCTAAACAAAATGCCAAATGCTATCATAGCTACTTGGAAAAACAAAAACCTTAAACCTTCAAATTAGACAAAATAAAAGGAAAAAGCTAACTACATTACCAAACCAAGAGCTACTAACTCTGCTCTAAACTTTCCTTTGATTCTTGTGGCTTATATATCCCAGTATATAATAAAACAGTTGCAATAATACTTTGTATTTCTTCCAAAACATTACAATATTTGTGAACTTTCCCAAAGCTGAAAAGTAAACATAGCACTTTATAACAGCAAAAGGACATGTTAAGTAGATTTGAATCTAAATCCAAAAGCTCAATGATTTCAATATACCTGTATGTATTTTCTAGGACTTCCATAACAAGTACTACTGACTGGGTGGCTTAAACAACAAAAGTTTATTTACTCACGGTTTTAGAGTCTAGGAATCTACTATCAAGGTATTTTCAGGTTTAGTTTCTTCCGAGGCCACTCCTTGGCTTGCAGATGGCCACCCTTGTGCTGAGTCTTCACCTGGCCTTTCCTCTGCATGAACTCGCATGTCTGTCTTCTAATCTCTTCTTATAAGGATGCCAGTCATATTGAATTAGGGCCCACCCAAGTGATCTCATTTTACGTTAATTACCACTTTAAAAGCAGTACCTGCAAATGCATAGTCACATTGTGAGATATTTGGAGGTTATTCAAAACATGGATTTTGGTGAGAAACAACTCAGCCCATAACAATACTTTTAAAATGTCATTATCCATTTTTAAATGACATTTCTAATTTAGGTGCAGTTAAAAATATTTGCACTGATTATTGTGGTCAGTCTTACAAACATCAAACCCAGTGGTTGTCAAACTGTAGTGTTTGTTGAATCACCTGGAGGGCTTTTTAAAACACAGATTAAGGGCCCCAACCCCAGAATTTTTGATTCAATGGATCTGGGATGGAGCCTAAAAATTTGCATTTCTGACAAGTCCCCACATGATGCTGGTACTGCTATTCAGAGGCCCACACTTTGAGAAGCAGTGATCTAGCACAAAGTTTTGAAAACTCTTTTCAAAGTATTAGTGTTCCATGAAATGTAAACAGGGATTTTTACAGACAAGCAATCGACAGTCAAATTATTTTGGGCTATGCTTCTCACGGAGGTATCATCTTAGAGATGTTAACATATTATTGGCATATTAACAACAGACATATTTAATATGTTAAAATTTCCTAGAATATCTGAAATAAGAAAATTATTTAACTATTAATTTTCTAAACTTGTTTGACTTTGTAACTCAGTTTTTCAAGTAACAATTAACATAAACATATGTTTGGAAACACTGGTTTAACATCTTCAACTGTCTCATATCAAACCAACATTTTCTCAAACTGTGTTCCATGGAATACCAAAAGTTATTTTATAAAATTGCTAATAGATGTGTCAGAGATAGAAATAAAAAGGTCTTCCATAGTTTGGAAAATTCTTCAGTAAAAAAAAAGGCTTACTATTTGATTTGATTCTGAATTCAACAAACTCACTTAAACAGGAATATATTACATAATTCACAACTGTGGTTTATGGAATACAGTGCCCTGAAAGAGCTTTATAATCACCTTACTAAACTATAAACAAAATTCCCACTTTAGACATTACATCTTTATGTTCATTTCGATAACTAATCCTGAGAAGATGTTTTTTGGAACAACTAAGTATAAAAATACATATATACACACACAAACACACACAATAACACATTTACCATTATTCCCCAATTGTGTTTGAGACCTACAAATTTGCAATCAGTAAATGAAAAATGTAAATCAGTGTAGATAGGAGCAGTTTTAGTGTTGCCATTAAAAAAAAAAAAAGCCCTAGAAAATTCATTCAACAATTAATTGCATATCAAGTGTTGGCCATTTCAATTTAAAAATTTTCACAAGTGTGTTCTCATGCTATTTTTTTCTACGCAGATAACTACTTTTTCTCAAATTCTAAAGTAGAGAGTTAAAGGAGGAAGAAATAACTAGAAGTAATTGAGCAACAATTATGTTTTGGAAAATATGTTAGTTATTTTACATACTTTATCTCAATTGATACCCCTGTTAGTCTTGGATATGGGTGTTGTAATTTTCATTTTACAGTGGAGTAAACTAAAGCTCATGAATTCGACTTAGCTGCACTAGGATATAAGTATGATAAACTCTCTCTGATATCAATGCTTTCAAATCCTGTGAACTCAGACTATTCAAAATTTTTAATTTCAAAATATGAAAAATTCTCTACCAGATTCAAACTCAGTGATGAGGAAAGAGGTGGGAAGAGAAGGAAATAGAAAACAATAGCATGAATCTCATTCTAGAAAAATCAAGAAAGGCCCTTAAGAGTATACAAAGGCACTGAGATATAGTGGCTGCGAACCATACTTCATGGGTTCAAATGCCTACTCTGCTGTTTTCAGCTGTGTTATTTAGGCATGTTACTTAAATTGTCTTACTTTCTCCAACTAATAAATATGGATTATAGATGTAGACACACCACAAAGCAGTTATAAAAATCAAAGAATATAGAAAGCCTGACATATTAATTGCCAAATAAGTTATTTGTTGTATTTTATCAGAGATATGAAATCTGAATAAATATAGTTAAAGCATTATTTTAATGTTTTATAATAAAATTTATACTTTGAGTAAAATTAAATAAATTATTATATAACCAAACAATTTCACTGAAATGTGAAACTTCTATAAAGGTGAGTCATGATCATAAACTGATGCATTAGGAAGCATATCTGGGTATTTTTAAGTGAAGTTGAATAGCTATAATTTGAAATTTGTTTTCACCATTTTTAGACATTTCTCATAAAGAATTTCTTCTTGAAAGTAATACTACTCTGAAGGACTAAAGATCATTACTAATCAAGAGAGAAAGCCATAAGAATAAAGATTTGAAGATAGCTAACAATTTTTAAAAATACAGCAGGAGGAAAGTAAAACCTTATTTTTCATTGAATCTACTCTGTTTAAAGCCCATACTATGAGCACTGTGGATGCAACTGATCATAAGATGAATAATTCCTTCCATCTATAAGCTTCCATATACAGTAGTTCACAAACAGCTATAATGTTAAGTTCCAGAAGGAAGTGGAGGTGAACTTTTTCCCCTAAAATCAAGCAAAATGTCAGGGAGAAAAAAAAGTCAATTTAGAGTTAATTTTGAGACAGATAAAGGTGGAGGAGAAAGAAGTGCAGATGGAAGGATCAGCATAGGTCATTGCACAGAGGAAAGTGTTACAGAGGAAAAAAAAATTATGTTTGATTTTAAAATACAACTACATAGGAATATTAGAGGAAATTGAATATACTTCAAGTCAATTTGGGCAACTCTAGCAGCTACATTAAGAAATCCTGGTTAACCCTGTCCTTTAACATCTGTATTTTAAACTTTAAATAAGTTTGACTTGTATTTATATGAGGATAGAGTGAACGTATGAGTTAACAAGCTTTAGCTTCAATAATCTAAGCAATAACGTATGTATCAATTTAACATAGAATGATTTCTATGTAATTGTTAGAGGCAAATGCTATTTCATTTGATCTAAAATACTTGTAAATTATAATTATGTTTTGTAATCTGTAATGAGAAAAGTCTTATTTGATGAGTGGATAAGAGAATAGTAAGAATTGTTCCATTATGAATATATAATCACTTTTTATTGATTACTTTGATTGCAAACACTTGAACTTTTCTTTAAACTAGGCCCATTCCCTCAGGTTTAATGTCAGGCTGACAGACATTGAGCAGTTTTACATGTTACTGCTCTGATGCTTAAGCTGTGGAATCAGTCAAAGGTGATTATGAAGACCGATAGCAAGTTAAATTCAAAAGATTTTCATTTCCTTTTGAAAGTTTGTACAGTAGCATGAGTCCTCATTATAGCGCAGGAATTTGTCACCAGTTTTTTTTTTTTAAAAAACACATTATTATTATGAATAATATTCTGAGCAAAGATTTCTTTAAAATATGTAAAAATAATAAGGAAAAGGAATTTGCATACATAAGATGACTACAGAAAAGTATAAAAATGTGACAACACAAGTACACAAATGTCAAACGCAGCCATCAACGAGCTTCTTCAGTCCTTGGGAAACCTACATGAGAGGAACTGAGTAAAATCATAACATAATTATTATTATTTACATAATTGCATATAATTAAAACACCCTAATGAATAAGGTCCAAATCTACCAACCTGCCATATTATAGAATTACGAGGGTAGTCTAAAGAATCCCTGATGATTTTATACACACACATATTTCCTGTGTTTCATCTATTTTCCTATCTCTCCCCTTCTAGAGCCAAGGGTAATATATTAGGTTCATCTTAAACTGTTTGTAATTAGGAAAACCATTTGGAAGATGAATAGTATTATATAAAACAGGGATCCAAGAGGCTTAGAAGCCACTTACTGGAAACCAAAAGAAAAGCACATTCTTTGCAACAGACTACAGTCAGACCTTTATATAATAAACCTTCTTTCTGGAAAACAGCATAATACACTTCCATTAATGCCCAGGCAGAGGAATAATCCATTAAACACTATGAACAACCAAGGTGACAAGGCATCTCAGAAAGAAAGAGAAAAATCTACAGAAAATAAGCTTACTGACATAGAAACATGTGACTAAAATGATAGACAATTCAGCATGGTACTTGTGGAAAAACCCAATGAGATCCAAAACAACTCGACAATTTCAGGTATTAAAAAAACAACTAGATAAGCAGAGCAAGGAGATCAAAACCCTCAAAAAGAACCAAATAGAACTTCTAGAGATGAAGAACACACTGCAAGAATTGAAAAATGAAATAGCAAGCTTGAGAAATAGAGTCGACCAAATGGAGGAAAGGATCAGTGATATCAAAGAAGTAAATCTACAAATAAATCAGAAGGAAGAAGAGAGAAACCGAATAATGAAAAATAATGAAACAGAAATTCAAGAATTAGCCAATACCATCAGGAGAGGAAACATAAGAATAATGAGCATTATGGAAGGTGAGAAAAAGGAACAGGGATTAGAAAGCATTTTCAGACAAATAGTGGATGAGAATTTCCCAAATCTAAAGAATGAGCTGGAGCTTGGAATTCAAGAAGTCAACAGAACACTGAATTACCTCAACAGAAAAAAGGCCTTCATCAAGACACATTGTATTAAAGTTATCAAAAATCAATGACAAAGATAGATTCCTCAAGGCAGCCAGGGAGAAAAAAACAATAACATATAAAGGTAAACCCATTAGATTATCATCGGACTTCTCAGCACAAACCTTACAAGCCAGAAAGAAATGGAATCAAATATTTAAATTATTAAGTGAAAGGAACTACCAGCCTAGAATAATGTATCCAGCTAAGCTCTCCTTTAGAAATGAAAGAGGAATTAAGACCTTTCCAGACATACAAAAATTGAGGGAATTCTCAACGGTAAGACCTGCACTACAGAAAATACTGAAAGGAGTCAGCTCACCTAAAACAAAATAACAACAACAAAAAATACATAATTAGGAGTCAGGTGACTATCAGGCAAATAGAAGCAGGAGAGTGCAACCCTTACTAAGAACAGGGCATTATAGCTTAAATAATAGGAGGTGAATTGTTATAATAAGCTATTACATTCAGAATACATAGGGACAAATTGAGACAACAATAACTAAAAAGGGAAGGATTCAAAGATCCAGATTCATAAAGGGAAATGGAGATAAGGCACGCACAGAAGAAAACGCGTGACTGTTATATATATATAGTTAGATATATTTAACTATCCTTTTCATATTCATAATGGTAATCACACACCAAAGATTCAGAGCTGAAACATATAACATAAAACAAGAAGAATCAGAGGCAAAACCCACAAAAGCCAACCAAAATAAAGAAAACAGAAACACGAAGACAAAGAAGCAATGCAAACATCAAGCTACCAGAAAGCAAAAGATAAAATGGCTATAAGAAGACTTCATATTTCAATAATCATCCTAAATGTAAATGGACTGAACTCACCAATAAAAAGGCACAGAGATGTAGAATGGATCAAAAAACAAAACCCAACATTATGCTGCCTCTAGGACACATCTCAGCTCCAAAGATAAAAATATACTCAAAGTGAAAGGGAGGAAAATGATATTTCAAGCAAATGGCATTCAGAGAAAAGTGAGAGTAGAGGTATTAATATTGGATGAACTAGACATCAAAATAAAAAAGGTAAAGAAAGAAACTGAGAGACACTTCATAATGATAAAGGGAATCATGCACCAAGAAGACATACCATTTATTAATAGCTATGCTCCCAATCAGGGAGCCCCACAATATGTAAAGCAAATACTAACAGAACTAAAGGGAGAAACAGACCAAAACACTATTGTAGTAGGGGACCTAAATACCCTACTGTCGCATATGGACAGATCATCCAAAAAGAAAATCAATAAGGAAATAACATCCTTAAATGACACATTAGACCAACTAGATATAATTGTCATTTACAGAGCCTTCCATCCCCAAACAGCTCCTTATACATTCTTCTCTAGTGCACATGGAACATTCTCAAGAATCGATCACATACTGGGACACAAATACAAGAGGGTTGAAATCATACCAACCATAATCTCTGATCATAATGCTTTATAACCAGAGATCAACTGCAAAAAGAAATCAGGAAGAACCACAAATATATGGAGATTAAACAACATGCTACTGAAGAATAACTGGGTCAGAGAAGAAATACAAAGAGAGATCAAGAGATATATAGAAACGAATTATAATGATAGTACAACATATAAAAACTTTTGGGACATGGCAAAAGCGGTCATAAGAAGAAAGTTCATATCATTATAGGCCCACCTCCAAAATCAAGAATGAGTCCAAATAAACAACCTAATGCTTCATCTTAAAAAACTAGAAAAGGAAGAACAAATGAAGCCTAAAGTCAGGAGAAGAAAAGAAATCATCAAAATTAGAGCAGAAATAAATTAAATTGAAAACAAAAATAATAATAATAAAAAAAAAAAGTAACAAAGAGCTGATTCTTTGAGAAGGTTAATAAAATTGACAAAGCCCTGGCTAGACTCACGAAAGAAAAAAGAGAAAGGACACAAACAAAATCAGGGATGAAAGGGGAAATTATGACTGATATTGCAGAAATACAAAGGATCATACAAGAATACCGTGAAAAATTATATAACATCAAATTTAATAACCTACAAGAAATGGACTAGTACTTGGAAAAATACAATCTTCCTACACTGAATCAAGAAAAACTGGAAAATCTACACCGATCAGCAGTATGGAAATTGAAACAATCATCAAAAACCTACCAAAAAGTAAAAGTCAAGGACCAGATGGCTTCACCAGTAAATTTTACCAAACGTTCAAAGAAGATTTAATACCTATTCTCCTCAAACTCTTCCAAAAAATCGAAGAGGAGGCAATACTTCCCAACTCATTTTATAAGGCCAATATTATCCTGATACCGAAACCTGGTAAAGATAACACAAAAAAAGAAAACTACAGACCAATATCTCTCATGAACGCATACGCAAAAATCCTAAATAAGATACTAGCAAACCGAATACAGCAACATATTAAAAAGATTATACACCATGATCAAGAAGGCTTCATCCCAAGGGCACAGGGATGGTTCAACATATGCAAATCGATTAATGTGATACATCACATAAATAAATTAAAAAATAAGAATCATATGATCATATCATTAGATGCAGAAAAAGCCTTCAACAAGATACAGCATCCATTTATGATCAAAACGCTTCACAAAATTAGTATAGAAGTAAAGTACCTTAACATAATAAAGGCCATCTATGACAACCCTCAGCCAACATTATACTTAATGGTGAAAAACTCAAAACTTTCCCTCTAAGATCAGGAACAAGGCAAGTCTGTCCATTATCACCACAGCTATTCAATATAACATTAGAGGTCCTAGCGAGTGCAATCAGACAAGAGAAAGATATAAAAGGCATCCAAACAGGAAACGAAGAAGTCAAACTGTCACTATTTGTGGATGACATGATTCTCTATATAGAAAATCCTAAAGACTCCACAAGAACACTACTAGAAACAATAAGCAAATACAGTAAAGTTTCTGGTTACAAAATCAACGTTCAAAAATCCATAGCGTTCCTATATTCTAATAATGAAGTGTCAGAAAAAGAAGTGGAAAAAATAATTCCTTATACAAGTACAACAAAAAGAATAAAATATCTAGGAATAAATTTAATGAACCATATGAAGGACCTATATAATGAAAACTACAATAATATATTAAAAGAAATTGAAGCAGATACAAAGAAATGGAAAGATATTTCATGTTCTTGGATTGGAAGAATCAACATAGTTAAAATAACCATATTACCTAAAGCATTATACAGATTTAATGCAATCCCCATCAAAATCCCATCAGCATATTTTAAAGAAATAGAACAAAAAAATCATCAGATTTGTATGGAAGCACAAAAGACCCCGAATTCCCAAAGCCATCCTGAGAAAATAGAACGAAGCTGGAGGCATCACTCTGCCCGACTTCAAATTATACTACAAAGCAACAGTAATCAAAACAGCATGGTATTGGCAGCAAAACAGACACACGGACCAGTGGATCAGAATTGAGAGTCCAGAAGTAAACCCATATTTACATGGGCAAATAATTTTCAACAAAAAAGCCAAAAACATACAGTGGAGAAAGGAAAGCCTCTTCCATAAATGGTGCTGGAAAAACTGGAAAGCCACATACAAAAGAATCAAACTAGATTGTTGTCTATCGCCACACACTAAAATTAACTCAAAATGGATTAAAGACCTGAATATAAGACCTGAAACAATAAAATGCATAGAAAAAAAAATAGAATTGAAACTGAAGGACTTTGGACTTAAAAAGGATTTTATGAATTTAACCTCAAAAGCAAGGGAAGTAAAAGCAAAAATAAATGAATGGGACTACATCAAACTAAAAAGCTTCTGCTCAGCAAAAGAAACCATCAACAAGGTAAAAAGACAATCATCCGAATGGGAAAATATATTAGCAAGGACAGCTCTGATAAGGGCCTAATATCTAAAATATACAGAGAACTCATATGACTCAATAACAACAAAAACAAATGATGCAGTCAAAAAATGGGCAGCAGATCTGAACAGACACTTCTCCCTAGAGGACATACAAATGGCCAACAAACATATGAAAAGATGCTCAACATCACTAGTTATTAGAAAAATGCAAATCAAAACCACAATGAGATACCATCTCACACCTGTTAGAATAGCTATAATCAACAGGACAAGTAATAACAAATGTTGGAGAGGATGAGGAGAAAAAGGAATCCTCATACACTGCTGGCGGGACTCCAAATTGGTACAGCCACTATGGAAAACAGTATGGCGGTTCCTCAAAAAACTAAGAATTGATCTACCATATGATCCAGCAATTTCTTTACTGGGTATTTACCCCAAAGACTTAAAAAATCATATCCATAAAGATATTTGTACACTGATGTTCACAGCAACATTATTCACAATGGCTAGAACATGGAAGCAACCAAAGTATCCTATGATAGATGATTGGCTAAAGAAGCTGTGGTACACATATACAATGGAATATTACTCAGCCATAAGAAGAGATAAAATACTGCCATTTGCAACAACATGGATAGACCTCGAGACAATCATGCTAAGTGAAATAAGCCAGACTGAAAAAGTTGAAAATCACATGATATCACTTACGTGTGGGATACAAACCTAAAAGCAACAAAGGAACAGAACAAACAAACAGAGACTCATGGACATGGACTATTCTAGTGGTTATCGGAGGGCAAGAGGTGGGGGAGGAGGAGGGAGGTAGATGGGGTAAAGGGTGTTAAATATAGGGAGTAAGGGGGAAAGTGAAGTGGATAAATGGGACCAAATATGGTAGCTGAAGGAAACTGGGCTTTTGGTAATAAACACATAATAGAATATACAGATGTTAAATGATAATGTACACCTGAAAATTATATAATTGTATTAACCAATGGTACCCCAATAAACTTAACTAAAAAAGAAAATAAAAATAAATAAAATGATAATACTGGGGAAAAAAACCTGTTTGTGAAACTTCATAAAGGAAAATATTTAAGTGTTTTTACATGTATTCTCAGTAGAAAATATGTTTGGGTTATAGAATGGGATTTGTTTTGCATGTACTACACCAAATACTTGCATATAATCACTAATACTCCACTTCTATTCACTATCCTCCGCGGTACTCTTTCTATGTCATTTGAAGGTCTCACTGAAATATATTATGTAGGTTATATTAATTGCTGGTGAATCATAATTATTCATGTGTGCCTTTCCTTTACAATTTAATGGTATATATTTTTATTTCCTATATAAAAGCAAAGTAATCCAAGTAAATTAATATCTGAGCAAAATAAAACTTCTATCCCTTAAAGTATTAAATTGTTAAATGTAATTTAACAGTTAATATCTGAATATTTTTAGTTAGTAAAGACCAGAGTCAAATGAGTTTGAGATTAAAAATTTTTAAAGGCCATAATAATGATTAAAGTGACTTTTATAGGTCATTTAACAGATTATGGGGAGTTTTTAATTCTCTCATTATTAGGAAAAACAAAACATTCTTTCTAGGCGTTCAAGAATATATACAATTTTCCAAGTACAGAGAGTAAAACAACTCACATTTATGGGCCCTCTTCTATCGTTTTTTTATAATTGTATCTTAAACTAACCACATAATCATAACAACATTCTTCTGTAAAATTATGACACTGGTAAGACTCCTTTTCTCATGGGGACACACTCACCTAAATGCTTAACTCTAATCAGACATAGAGGATTCTTATGTCACCTAACCTTTATGAAACTATCCAAATATAACCAAAAATATTTGACTTCAAACCCTAGTTGCTAAAAAATCTAGGGTTAAATATCTTCGTGGAAGAGACTGTGATGAAGTAAATATTGTCGCAGCCCCACTTCCTTGACTCCCAGAAATATATTTAGAATCAAGGAGCAGAACAAGGTGAGTCAAATTTGATAGGTTTAGATGAAACAACATATTTTATATATTCATAAACCCATATCCAGCCTTTTTTTTCACAGGTATATATTTAGGGATTAAACAGGTTAAGGATTACAATGGGATACACCTATTACCCTCTGGTTTTCACTAATCCAAATATGCAATTCTGTGGATTGTTAATAAGTGAGCCATATATTTCCACTAGAGATTATGTAAAGATAATATCTTGCTGTATACAATCATTTCAAAATATTCATAGTCTTATAAAATATAGTTTGTGAAAATCTAAGCAAAAACATACTTCCTAATTAAATATTGAATGTAATAACAAATTTAAAAAACACTTTCTATTGATTACATAGACATTCTTAGAAGCAATTTCTCCTATGAAAATGACTATCAAATGTATTTCAATATGTATTGAACTTATTATACTATATTGTAGTTAGCTCAATTTCTTTTCATTCTCCAAGGAATAGTTCTGAAATACCTTAGTAAAACACCAACATTCATCTTTTACCCATTCTTTGATGCCATGGTATCAAAGGGGACTTTGAGGGAGGATGTTAAACCAACCTCAACAACTAGTTAAGCCATCAGCTTATAAGTCATAAAATATGAAGAAGAAAAAGAAATTTTAAAAGAGCTCTACCACTGCTTCCTATCCACGTTCCTTCCCTAGCTACTACAGTATGCTGGGGAAATAGCAAAAACTAATAAAATCTAGTGCCCCTATCAGTGAGACACTGGAAACCTCCAATGTGTCCAACTGAGTAGGATAGCAGGCACAGAATATTGATTTTTTTAAAAAAGGGGTCATGTTTTAAAAAAGATTATAATTGACATAATACTGAAAAATAAGAGCAGAAAAATCATATAATGTAAAGAGTTATAAAATGTCTTAATTTTTTTATCTTTCCTATGGTGTCATCAGCTATTTAAATCATATGTCCTATCATAATAAATTTATTTGTGTGTATTATACACTAATAGAGCTAATACAGTGACAGCTATGCAAAAATATAGAACCCTTTAAAATGTTTAAAATTACTTTGAAAATTGGAAAAAAGGTTTTTACTTAAAACAGTAAACAATTTTTGTGATTTGCATCTCTAATTGTATTAAAATTTTTACATATCAAACTATGATATGGTATAATCCATCAATTGATATAATATACCATAATAAATCATGTAATACATAGCTTGTATAGATCATTTGTCATGGTTCAGTGCTTTCAATGATGATATAATATAAATTTATATAAAAGCATGATTAATACACATGATATTTTTAAAAATTCAGCTTTCTTCTTCAAGAATTGAAGCACCCTAAATAGTAATCATTCCTCTTAAAATGCTGTTTATATAAAATACCAGTATAATATTCTAAAGAAGAAAATTTATAGGATAAAATGATATTTTTATCATTAGATTTTGTAGAGATTTCAGTCTTATGACCTTCATACATTTTAATCTTCCACATATAAAATAAAAATCTTTATGATCTATGGATAATTGGACTGGATACGTATAATCAACCCTCAATTATTATTTCAGAGGCAAGAAAGTAATCACATAGACAAATGAAATGCTCAGATAAAACAAGAATCAGAGAATCATGGAATTTAGAGCTGAAGGGACCTTAGAGATCAGCTACTCCAACCCCCTTATTTTACAGCTGAATAAATTGAGCCCGGTGAAATGAAGGGATTTTCAAAAGGTCATGTAGCCAGGTTATTTGCAGATTAAGAACCAGTGGATATTCTGGCTCAGGATCTTTCCACAGTCCTACGCTGTCTTTTGAAGAAGTCTTTCCAGGTGGAATTTAAACAGTGACTTAAAGAGAACATGCCATTACAGTTTTCCAATTCAGCCCGGCACATTACTTTAAACTTCTGTTAACTGCTGAAAATGTTGCTGGAAAATAATCACTGTTTTTTAAGACTTACAAGGATACTCAGAATACCATTAGTCAATTGCCTAATAAAATTAGCAGTTAATTTTGCTGAGATTAACACTGTTCTTCCCAATGTATTTTGATGGAGATATCAAGGACAAGAAAAGCAGGAGAGCTAAAGAAAAACATAGTTGAGTAAGTGTCTTTAAATAGGACTCTCCAAAGAAATAGAAAGGGACTCATTCATTCACTTATTTAACAACCTTTTGTTATGTACTTAAATGTGATTTCCAATCTTTCCTCCTGATAAATTTCCCTACCACCACTCCTCAGGATTCCAATGGAGTAGCCAAGCTGAGCCTAGGAATCTACATCCTTAAGTGTGATTCTCATGATGAGACAAATTTGGGAAATCTGTATTGCATAAAGGGAATTGGTAACCCTTTAAGAATAGAATGTTTAATAAGAAAGAGACACTGGCTTCATGGGGTTTCCAGTCTAGAGGTAGAGATAAAGACATAAACAAATGATAGCCACATATTGAGCCTCCATCTGATTAGAAAGAAAAACTTCCTAAGATATAACATGAATAATGAATAAAATTTTTATAGACAGAGATGAAAAACGTTACAGGTAGTGGGAATGGCATGTGCACAGACAACAGAGATATAGATAGAAGGGGGAAAGAATAGTATAGAGCCAGTTTGTGAATAAGTGAAGAGTGGAGTTTGGCTACACTTAAGATTCATGAAGTAGAGGTGGAAGCTGGGCAGGAAAGGTGTTTTGGGATCACATCATCAAGGACAGAAAGATCCAGATTCAGGAATCTGTGAATGTCCTTGAGCATTGGGGCAACTTGATCATAGTCAAAGTTGGGCAGCTTTTATGATGAATTGGAGTAAAGATAAATTAAAAAATGGGAAAACCATTTGGGAGATGGATGGCAGAAAAACCTTCAGAAAATTTCCAAGAATATGAATCTACATTTGTTGTTTCAGATATTTTCAGACAAATTTTCAGTGCTAACATAAAGTAATGAAAGATGTTTTAGGATTCCCTACTCAATCCTTATTCAGTCTTACTTGTTCAGATCATTCAAGACTAGCAAAAATGTATTCAATTTTTTGAACCCTCTAAAGCAACTCATTTCAATATTTAATAATTCTCAGTGTCAGAAAATATGTACCAATATCTAATCAAAATATCCCTTTTATTTTTTGGTTCAAATTTTCTGTTCAACAGTCATTGGGTAGAAGTAAATTGTTAACTATGATAGTTGTTTTTACAAAGGCCATTTAAATATGGCTTTTTCTCTTGCTCTAAAATTAGTAGTTCAATTCTATTAACTTCTCCTTTATAGTTCTTATTTTCAACTATCTTCTTAGCTTGTAATTATATTTTTGGCTTTTCTGTTAGCACTACTCATGATTAGCCATGTGTCTGTGTCTTGAATATATGTTAATTTTTTTTTCTTAAGCAAGGAAGACACCTTTTCATAAATCATTTACGTTTGTTAAGTATTTAAAAAATAACTTATGTAAGACAATTTAGAAATATTTTTGTACATTCTATTAAATTTTTTAAAATAAATTATTTATATTCCATTAAAATTAATAAAATCTTTCTATAATTATAGGTAAAACTACCAAAAACGAATGAGAAAGTACTGGAATTATAAAAGCCTTTCCAAATATAACATGAAAACTATAAACCATTTGCCTTTAGAAATTTTGTTAGGTAAAATACTATAGACCACTTTTAACTAATAAAAAATATGTGTAATAACCATACATAACTTATACTACTCCTAGCTCTAACAGTTGTATTATACCTAAATAATAAATAGCCAAGTTTAAAAAAAGTGTGTGTGGATTGGGGAGCGGTGGTAATACATAGGGCAAATAAAAACATTTAAAGAATACAAGATTTTTTTAGTATAAAAAATTTAAATCAACTTTAGGGTTATTTTACTTATTAGAATGGACACACACACACACAGTGGTAATGATCAGAATTGAGGACAAAGTAAAAGTGATTACATATTGTTAATTGTCACGTAAAATAGAACAATCATCTTTGAAGGCAATTTAACAATATTGAACAAAATTTATATCGTGTATTCCATTTGATATTTTTGTAGAAATTAGTTCTATAAAATATTCACATAAGTATGTAAATTTATATTCAAAGATATTAATTACAATTTTATCTTTAGTAATTAAATATTGGAAATAATCTAAATGTATGCTAATGGATAAAGGATGATTCATCCACACATTGAAATATTATACAGCTACTAAAAGAGAGGCAAAATTATATCAATGGAAGAGATTCACAATATGTTAAGTGAAATAAGCAAGTTATCTATTAATATGTATAATATGATATTCTATTGCTTTTTGTACATAACACTTGTAAGTATGTAGATATAATATGAAGGGGTTTATAAAATACTATTAGAAGCTCTTTCTGAGAAATGAGATTATTGAGGTATTTTTAAACCTACTCCTTTCTAAAATGTTTAAATATTTTGCAATAAACTTGTATTGCTTTGTAAAAAGAAAATGATAATAACATATTTCTTATGTAAGAGTCCTATAGATTAATTTGTAAAAATCAGAATTAGTAAGAAAATTTTGTCATGTTTTTCATTTATAAATGAGTAAAAGTTGGTACTGAGCAGAAACTGAAATATTTTGCTAAAAACAGATTAATCGTAACATAATAAATTACTTGTTTTTTGTTGTTGTTGATGCTTTTGCAAATTTAATTCCTATTATATAAACAAACTCTATAGTTCTGAGACAGCCGCATAAATAGTGAAAACTGTAGATTATTCTCACCTGGGAGTGAAGGCATGGCAGGAAAAAAAAAATGATAATGCCATTACAGATGGAAAACACTAAATTACCCTAAAATACAGTTTCAGTGGTGACATGCGTCTTTGATCATAGCAAATGCGTGAGCCATCTCATGTATTCAACTGAGCGTCTTTGAAAGCATGGATCTTTTTTTTTTTTCTCATAAGGTAAACCAAACAACAGTATACCTATTTCCACACCAAATTCTGAAGAGCAAAAACTAATCGGTACATTAAAAGTGATCTAAAATTCAAATTAAGTGGCCGGGTTTTGTTAGGAGTTTGTGATAATCAAGGAGGGACATTGGACAGAGTAGAACTTGAACTATATACAGTCTTTAGGAAAAGCATGTTCAAAAAGTTTGCATAAAAGACTATGATTTCTGGGTATTAGTTAGTAAAAGAGAAGGTGGCTTAAGAATGATAAACAACTTGTAAAAATCTCATAATTCAAAAAATACAATACTGCTTGGAAATAAAGGGAATATCTAAAAGTTGAAGATAACTTTTACAAGAATACATTTTTTTAAAGCAAAAACAGCAAAAGTGGCCCACCCTTCAACCCTAAATAAAAAAGAAAAAATAAAGAGACTTAAAGGATAAGTATATACAAAGGAACTAATCCTGTAATAAGCATATAAAATATACAAAAGAAGAGAAAAATCAGCCTTTCAAAAATAGTAAGAATCATAAAAAGGGGCATTTTGACAAAAAGATAACAAATGTGTCCTTTTGGTGGGGCAAATAATAACCTGGTGAGAGATGATTTACCAACTATGCCTATTTAATTTTCATCCTCTTGGATAGATAATAATAATGATAACTATTATTCTTAAATTATATAACACTATTTTAGTAGAAGCATTTTACATATATACATATGTTTTTCATGGAACCCCTATAATGTATGTATTATAGCTTTGTCATTATAATTTCATAAAGAAGAAACAGAGATCCAGTGGTGTGACAAAAGCTAAGTCACGCAGCAGTAAGGTGGCCCTATAAGACCTAATGATAAGTTCATGTAGAATATTACATACAAGATCATTCTGCTTTTTAATGGAATTAAAAGCCCACAAGACAAGAAGCACATTTCAAGGAAGAAGGCAATAAGTTTTATGGATAATGCTGATGTAAGTGTAGGACTTCTAGAAGAGGATTTCCCGTTGCCTGTTGGATATATGGGTTTGAATTCAGGAAGAATACCAGTGCTGGAGGTTGTATTGGGAGGTATAACAATGACTGGATATAGATAAGATCATCTTGCTTTATGAAGCCAGAAGAATGGAGAGAGTGAAAGAAAGAAGTCATACTGCAGGAGAAGCTAAGAAAGAAAAAAATTATGTGTAGAAGAGAATTGCCAGCCATAAATTGAGAAGCAAATAGATTAGGGGCAGTGACAGTGGGAAGAAGCATATTGTTCAATAAGTATGCCAGGGAAAGGTGAGAGATGTTGGTCCCTAGAGGGAAAACATGGAAAAACCAGAAAAGACTTGAGTATGTTTTTTTAATGCTAATATAAAAAAAAGAAAAATTGGACAGGAAAAGTTGGAATAGGGAATAATAGATGAAATGATATTCTTATGAACATCCAGAGCTTGAAGAGGAATTTGCTTTAGGAATACGGGTCTTGTTCTTGCTCCTTGTTGGGGTTTGAGTAGATCTGGTGGCAAGAAGTGTTTTTATCTTATTCCTAAAATCTTCTCTGTAAAGCAAGAATTACAACCATTTGCGGAGTGTAAAGAATTATATAGTTGACTAAAATGATTGAAAGAAGATAAGTTTCAAAATAGATATAGTTGAGATATCCATATGGAAAAGAGAACAACTGAAGAAAGGAGGACTGCCAGACAACAATGAGGAATCGTTGACATAGATCATGAATCTGTGGTGGTTTGCAGTGTGTTTTTTTTCTATTAGCAGTCAGTAGCCCAGGAAAGATGGACAACCTAATTGATTTAGAGTTAGAATTTTGAAGAGCAAACAGAAATGGAAAGGGAGGTAAATGTCAAAAAAGTGACTAGAGTGATAGGCTCTAATTTACATTGGATAGTAAAGCAAGTGAAGGCAGGCAGGTTCCAATACGCAGGGGTCAGCGTACTGGAAATCTTCACTTTGCTAAAGTAAAAATATGAAAAGAAATTTCACTTTAGTCAGATCATTGACAACCCTGGTTTAGAGATAATTTCAGCCACTAAAAGTACCATCAGGTAAAAATTTTAGGATTTGGTAACATCGGCCTAAGGCGCCAACTTCATGAATCAAAAATATATTCAGTCAAAAAAAATGAGAAGACAAGCCACAGACTTGGAGAAAATATTTGAAAAAGACATATCTGATAAAGGACTATTATTCAAAATACACGAAGAAACTTTAAAACTCAACAATAAAAAAAGAAACAATCTAATAAAAATGGGCCAATGACCTTAACAGTCACCCAAGAAGAGAAACAGATAGGAAATAGCATATAAAAAGATGCTCCACATAATATGTCATCAGGGAAATGCAAATTAAAACAACGTGGTGCCACTATATACCTATTAGGATGGCCAAAACCCCAAACACTAAAAACACTAAATGGTGGCAAGGATATAAAACAAGAACTCCCATTCATTGCTGATGAAAATGTGGAATGTACTTTGGAAGATAGTTTGGTGTTTTCTTATAAAACTAAACATTCTCTTACTAAATGATACAGCAAACATGCTCCTTGGTATTTGGAGTTAAAAACTTAAGTACACATAAATACTTGTACCTAGATATTTATAGCAGCTTTATTCATAATTGCCAAATTTGGAAGTGACCACGATGTTGTTCAGTATGTAATTGGATAAACTGTGGTATACCCAATGGGATATTTTTCAGTGCAAAAAAGAAATGAGCTATCAAGTAATGAAACAACATAGAGGGAACTTAAATTCATATTATTAAGTGAAAGAAGCCAATTTGAAAAGGAATATTATATGATTCCAACTATATGACATTATAGTTGGAAATGTGTCTCTAAAAAAGACAAAACTATGGATACAGTAAAAAAAATTGCTGGTCACCAGTGATGGGGAGTGATGAATTGGTGGAACATAGGATTTTTAGGGCAGTAAAACTGCTCTGCATTATATTATAATGATGGATATATGTAATTACACATTTGTCCAAAACCACAGAATGTATAACACCAAGAGTGAACCCTAACGTAAACTCTGGACTTTGGGTGATTACGATGTAAGATAGACTCATCAGTTGTAACAAAGGTACCACTCTAGTGGGAGATATGGACAATGAGGGAGGCTATGCATGTGTGGGGGTATGGAATATATGGGAAATCTCTGTATCTTTCTCTCAACTTTTTTATAAACCGAAAACTGCTTGAAAAATTGTCATATAAAAAAACATTCAGCATACAGTCCCTATTATATGATAAAATGTAGACTCTGACAAATTTTTATTTCAAAAAAACCTCAATCGATGTATCTACCATATTATAGTTTGAAATCGTAAAATTTAAAATATCTTCTGGCTTAACATAGCAGTAGTTCTCAAAATGTTGTTCCCAAACCAACAGAATCAGAAAACCTTAAGAATTTGTTTAAAAATGCAAATTTTCTGCTACTCATTTCATTACTGAATCAGAAACTCTGGAGGCAGGGCCCAGTGGACTGTTTTTTAACACACCCTCCAGATGATTCCGATGCAACTAAAGTGTGAGAACCACTGAAATATAGTAATCTCATTGGTGTAAACTGACTTGTCAGAAAGCTCAGCCTAGATTTCTCTCTAATAATTGTGATTTCAACTTATATTCTCTGTCAAAGTTTTTTTTTTTTTTTTAAATGCTTAGTCTCAGACAAATTTCTTACTACCAAGGTTAGATGGACCAGGCATGAGAAAGATTGTGTCACTGAGCCTCAAAAAACAAAAAACAGAAATTAAATTCAGAGCACCAGAACATAGATTGTTAAAAGAGTAAGAAGAGAAAAACCTTCAAATTTTGACACAATATTTCAGATTTATGTACCTACAAACATAGGTGTCTTTAGTTTCTTTAGTTTGGGCTGTTAGAAATATTACAATCCATAAAAGAAAGAAACCAAGGGCTTTCACAGACAGTAGTAATAGTTATATAATTTAAACAAAATTCTGCAAAGTCCCAGGATTAATGAAACAGAGATGTACTTGATGAGAATTTCCTCAGCCCTGTATTCTGCCTCCAAGGTGAAGGTTGACATGACATCCTGAGCATGTTATTCATTACACTTTTTAACAGATCTGGCAGTATTTGGGAAGAAAAAGGCCAAAGAAGAGAGAGATAGAAGGAGGAGGAGAGAAAGGAACATGGGGAAGAGAGGCTATCAGAGCTACACGTAGTAGAACTGTTAAGTTTCTTGAGACACGAGAGCGAAGACCAAACCTCGGTCCCCAGGCATAGATTCTCTATGAAGGTAAGTAACAATTCAAAAAATTCAGCAATATTGTTGTCATGGTATGACAAACAACATTGTAATTTATTGTTGAATTATATCTTCTGCTTTTCCTTTCTTCAGCAACTATACATAAGGATGGTAAGACAAAAATGAAACATTCACATAAAGCAACTTCTAGTTTCTCCTCTAACTGGTTCCTTTGAACTGAGTAAAAGTAACATATAAGTAAGCAAGACTCCTTAGTAAGAGTTGATCATCCATGATAAATCTTCCTCTGTAAATAACTCATTACATCATGCTGACTGGGAACTAAATCAAAGTGAATTAACCAATTCATGGGGGAAAAAAGGGAAACAAGAGAAGCAACTGTTTCAAGTCATTTATGATCTAATAATATTTCCATGAAAGCATTTAATTTACAATAAGATGCACTAAAATTTTCACTGTATAAACTTTTGGTTATAGAAGTACTTTTTGATGGCAATTTTTCAGATTAATTACTATAAGGTTAAAAAATCCAATAAAATATTTAATATCAAATTCAAAATGCCATTTTTGTGACATGGTGTAACTCATAGACTTACTGTAAATTCATAAACAACTAATATGAGCACAAAATACTTAGAATTTAATAATATAATTGATGTATAAATTATTGCAAATTATGAATTATTGGATATCCTATATATTGCACTGAAATTATTCTCACAGTCATTTATACTGTATAGTATCTTAGATGCTAAGTCACTGCATTTGCATTTCTGTAACAAAGGATTTCATTTTCTTGAAACATGTTATGGCCTGGCCTCATTAATTCAGAAAAAGAGAAAATACAATTAAAGAAAGTCTTCAGAGGTTCTAAAGTCATCTAAATTTTGGAGTGGTTAATGACATGAGTGTTATTAACTTAAATTAATCCTGTTGTTCTGGTAGGTTATATAGAAACTATTTATATTTTAATCTAAGAATTTTCCTGAAATTCCATTTAATCTCTGTGAGAAAAATTTAGAAACAAAAATAGTATAATATATAAAAACTGTATGAAAATGAAATACATATCTCAGCATTGCACTCTACATTAGCTAGAAAACATTTAAAAACTAACTTTTTTCATGAGAAATTTCTATTATTCTAGTCGAAAATAAAAAAGCTAGTTATTTAGAATGCATACATAGCCAATAACTATATCTATGTTATTCTTTCATCTTCCTGGTCTGGAAAATTGCATTTAACTTTTAAACCTAAGTTTTATTTATAACTTGCACAATATTTACAGATTTTACTGTTTGAAATACACACATAAGTTTGTATGTTTAACATAAATATATTTAGGAACAGTGTCATATATTATAGGATCACCTTAAACCTGTCATTCTTACATAATTTTATAATACAGGAACAAACAGCTGTTCGTAACCATACATAGATTCTGTATGATTTTAGGACTTACAGAGATCTTATTTCCAAAATGTGATGTATTTCAACTTACACATAGTTATAAGATGATAGCATATCAGCACTTGTACGTAGGCTACAAAATTTTGTCAGACACTCGAAAGCATTCCTTTAACATGCTTTTTTATTTATTATTGTTTCCTTGAATGAAAAAGAAGAACAATGGTACTTAATAATAATTTAATATTAATGTAGGTAAGTTAAATATAAAACTGCATTGTCATATTAATGGGTAAAGGTTTTTTGAAATATGGTCAATTTATTGATTTGAACATGCAAAACTGTTCCTGTTACTTAGGCAGCTTTCTTTTGTTACATCAAGAATGGTAATTTTATTGAGAAAGGCACAATAGAAGATGATTGATTGTCTGCTTTTGTCATGGAGATGAATTATTGCCGAATGCATACGTGAAAAAATAAAAGCATTGTTCTATAAATTGGCCCTTGAAGCTTTGTTCATTTCAGTTCATTGTTCATAGACTTGAGCATGAGCTAATACTAAATACTATAGTAAATAAAAGCATTTTTTTGCTGAAGCAAAATTACTTTCTTCACTAATGAAACTCAGCTTTATGAAATAACAGTGTCTGCCAGTGTGCTACATTTAAAATGTATAATTTAATCTATGCCAAAAGCTGAATAGTCACAGAAAGTTTGCATAGCTATTATCATTTTATTAAATTAGTAATAAAAGTATGTAATGAAAAATGAAAAACTTTTTATTTAAAACTTAATGAGAAAGAAGCTCACAAGCAATGCAAGTTAAAAAGTGGTACATTTAATTTTAGACAGTTGAATAAAATCTATTAAGAAAAAATATAATTGTCAGTAACCGTTGAATGACTTCAATAACTTTTTAATCAAAAAAATAGAATCATGACTATCGAATTTCTAAGACTTTTAAAAAGATAAAATATTAGAATAGAAAAAGCTTCATCAACCATTATGGCTTTAAAACAAGACATAAAATGCTACTTTTAAATAGATTAATGTCATTCCAACCTACTATTTGCTACTTGGAGAAATTATTTCTTTCTTTATATTTGAGGCATGGATAGCATGTAATGTAATTAACCTGTTGTTTTATGAAGTTTGCTTTTTAGATAGATTTTAATGTCAGCGAAAATTAGATCTCTCCAGCTATGACACTTTTAACTTTTTTTTTTACCGATGCATTGTGACTTGCTGAGAGACAGAACATTTCATTCTAGATACAGCTATCACCTGGTGTTTGCTAAATCACTGTGAAATTCTTGCAACAGCTGTTTGTTCCTGGGGAAACATTCACTTCATATTGCAGCAATAAACTGATCATTGCCAATTAAATGCCCATTAATTGTGTAAGCAAGGATTACTGCCAGATGTTTACATTAGAAAGAAAAATATCTTTTGCTATTTATTTTCCACTTATAGCCATCTTTTTTCATGTAAATAATTATGTATGTGAGTTTTGTTTTTTATAGTATGACACAAATTTCAATTTGAAAATTAATAAAGCAATCTCTCCATAGGTTTGATTTAGTAGAGGATAAGCTAGGGTGCATCCTACATATAAAAACAAGAATAAACTTGGGCAGAATCACTTTTTCAATGCAAAAATAAATGCTCACACGTTACACAGTGACTCAAAATTTCTAGTTTGTTTTATTTGCTATATTACATGTTTCCTAGAAGTTGTCTTTATTTCCCTTTATTCTATTTGGAATAATAAGCCTATAAAATAGTGTTCTTAAAAGTTGAGATAAAACAAACAGGCTTACACAGCCTATAATGGAAAAGAAAACTGTAAAAATAAAGAAATCCATATGACATAAAAGCTGGTGGTGATTTTACATTTTCAGCTTAATCTCACCACCTTTGTATTTATTTACCTGGGGCTTCATTCGATCTCACAATATTAAGTTCCTTTCCAGAATGTGGTAGTGATGAAAATGAAACATGCACTAAATAATATGATGTCCCAAGTAATTTATTTCTCAACACCAAAACAAAATGTGAAATAAACATTAACCATCATGAATATATTTATTACCTCTTTTAGTGTCTAAATAAATGGCAAAAGTTAAAGGAAAAAAAAGCTCTTCTGTAGTAATACGCACCTATAAATCATGCTTTTTAGATAGGAAAGCTTTCACAGAATGCATCATATATTTTTTTCTTGCGGTTGTGCCTTCATGTAAAAGAAATAGCAAATTCATATACATGTCTTCTCTGTTAGAGTCACTGATCCCAGCCCCTCACACCCCAGCCTTACAGTGTATGCAAACAACAACAAAAAGATTAGGTGGCGTTCTGTTCCTCACCAGATTGAACCACACCTCCTCTTTGGAAGGTGATCACAGGACACATTCAGAGCTGCGGAAGACTTGAAACAGTAGCATCTGGCTCCTTAAATATCTCCACAGGCATTTGTAATGGCATCTTTGAAGTTTTCTCTGCATCTGTCACATGTTTAGACTGCACATTGACTGCCCCAGCTGAGCACGATTTTGATTCTTTGAGACTTTGAATAGTGTAATCTGTTTAAGAATAAGGCTTGGGAAAATCCCTCATAATATCCATACACAAGCTCTTTTATGATTAAAAAAGGGGGTCCTCATTCCCATAACTGTTATTTTTTATGCTGAAATGATGCCAGGCTTTGAGTTAATAATAAAGCCTACAATTACATTCCAGCTTTGCACATTTTTTGAGAACCTGTACTCAAAAATCACATCTTGTCTAGTTTTTTTAACCAATGTTATAGAAATTACTACTTGAGAAGAAGGCCTCCATAAATGTGATGTGTGCATAATCATCTTGGCACCTGACTATAAAAGAAATCTGACCACTGTCAACTCATTTTGAAAATCATTTCTGATTCAACCTACTGAGCATTAAGTGCGTCGAATGCAGAATATCAGAATAAAAGATGTTTGGTTTAAATGGTAGTTTGAGTACTATTGACTTTTCATCTATTAAATTAATATACTTCTAACAATTAAGTCGTAGAGCCCCTACCTCATACACATCCATATGTGTACAGACTATTTTCTACTATTAATATAAAGTTCTCAAGATTTTTGGTAACAGCCCCATAAATACAAATTGGGACTATTAAGTGTAACTTTATTCTCCCCAATTCCATGGTTGTTCTATTTAAGATATGATGTTGAAAAAAATCTTTCTTGGTGTCTCTAAATTCAATATTTCCATATTCATCAATTGAGGTAAATGTCGAATAAATTCACTGACACTACAGAATCAAAGACTTAACATTTTGCTTTCCCTTGAAGTTTTCCATTTTAAAAGAAAACCACATGAAGGAAAAAAATGCTTCTAATGACTAACTGAAGCATGTGTGTATGTGTGTGCGCACTCATGCACACACATACACACATACGTAGATGCACAACAAAATAAACAAAACAATAGCTGTTTTAATGCAGAAAGTTTTTGAGCCACACTAAATTATATCATTCTAGCCATCATTTTCTCCGTTTATAAGATTACCCTGTTGATTTATTTTATATAATTCATGAAGAATGTTTTCCCTTTTTTATCAAAAAGAACACCACATTTAACATTAAAAATGTAAATTAAAAACCAGCACCAGGAAAAAGCTGAAAGAAGTATACTCCTACATTAAAAACAGTAGGTCATAAAGAGAAATTAAACTATTTAAAAAATGAGATGACCTATAAATTTCTGTAATCGGAACCCAAGGGTGAGGCATAGCATGTGACACAAATGAATATGAAGCAGCTGGGAGAAAGGAAAACTATTTGTAAAGAAAAAATCAGATCTACACTATATTTCATATGAAAAGAATTAAAAGTGCTCAATTTATTCTTCTGGAATGTTTCCCCACTATCCTCAGAAGCAGATTATTAAAGAGTGTGTAGCAGCTCTTTTCTTCTCCCTTCTACCAACTTGAGAGTAACACTATTCAAAGTCTTAGATTACTAAGAGCATTATAGCCTTTATATATATACAAAGGTCACTATGTATGTGTCGATGTGGCTTTGTTCATTATTTGTAATTTTCATTATATGTCTGTTTGATATACAAATGTGCAATATACCTGCATATTCATACATCTGTGTCCCACAATTCAGATTTGGAGGAATGGCTGCTATAAAATGTGGGACTTGGGGAATTTTAATTGAATCCATGTCATGGTCCCAAATATAATACAAAAAAAAGTTAGAGTATGCTACATGTTCCCAGAAAATGTAATGAAAGACCATAATGGGTAGTATGAGCTCACTGGTTCATAGATCCCTCCTACTTCACAAATTAAAAACACAAAGAAATGTTGACTGTGGACATATTTGTTTATCATGATCCATATATGAGTGAAGAAAGCCACTTTTGGCATTGGTTGGCAGGAAATGATGTGAAGCATGAAAGGAAAATCTTTTTCAAGGAATAACTTATAAGTCTTACTTTTATCTTTGTTTTCAAGCATGTGTCATTCTGGTTTTTCCTCATTTTCTTTATGGAAAACCAAGAAAAAATTCTGGGAAAAATTACTGATTTTCATGATTCTTAAAAAGAAAGTTTGCAGATAAATTAATTGACTTTCTATCAGAAGAATTAAGGCTTAAAAGAATAAGCTATAAAAGACTCTACTAAAAAGATTCTATAAATTCTGAAGGGAGATAAAGAAAGGAAGCTTCAGAGAAAACATGAAATTAGTTACATTAATTTAACCGTTTACTTATTTAAGAAACATTTATTAAGTCATTACTGTATTCCAAGGACTGTCGGAAACCATAGTATAGTGGAAAAAATAATTTGGTAAAGATTTTAGTTCTGGTTCTTGCACTAATTACTGCTAACCAGGAGTAGGCCATTCTACTTTTATGAGCACTAATTTTCTCATTTGTAAAATAAGAGTGAAAGAGATATTGAAGTATCTTCAAGCTCTAAAACTCATTACTGATTTTTTCATTTTTCAATCATATCACATACCATATTGCACATGTAACCCATGAGTCTGCAGATTACTGCTCCAGGCTCCTCAAACTGAAAAATCCAGTTCATATTATGAATTCTCACAATGCAGTTTATATCATGAGATCACTCCGACATTAGTCCTCATGTAAAAATGGTGGTAAACACCTACTACTTAGAAAGGAAGCACAAAATAAGATATGTCAGAATGCAAACAGTAAAAGCTCATGTCCAGAATAAAAATGCACCTTCAAATTGATCACATGAATTTAACAAAGACCATGCCTATTTAATAAGACATTAGTCTGACAATATTCCCCAGTAGAAAAGAGTTTGGTGATCAAATAAGTCTCAGAAATTCTCTACCAATCTCAAATGTTTAGGAATGACAGTTCTTAGAAGGTTTACAGTTGAAAGAAAAGAAAAATAATGCTTATCTAAGCATGTGACTAGATAATCCAATTTAGAAAACATTGTAGTAGGAAATGAAACCAAGTTTGGCTTAATAGGTTTCTTAGAAAAAACCCTAAGGCACTTAAGGCTAAGGCACCACTAAAGGGTCCATATTCTAGCCTGCACAAGAGTGTTCTTGGTTGGTAAACTTACCAGCCTTTTTTTTTTTTTTTAGCCATCCCACAAACTTCAGTACCTCTTATATGAGTCAATACACTGCTTGTATAGGTGATGCTGTATACCTCTTATCTTTCAGGAGGACAGACTTTTCCCTGAGTAGCTGTTATTGCTCTAAAGAACACAAGTTTTGAAGTATAGCTATGCAGTAGAGTAGTTCCCCCACCATCCATGTTTTGCTTTCCATGGTTTCAGTTATATGTAGTCAACTGCAGTTCAAAAATATTAAATGGAAAATTCTAGAAATGAACAATTCCTAAGTTTTAAATTGCGTGCCACTCTGAGTAGAGCGATGAAATCTCTTGCTGACCTCTGTTCTGCCCAGGACATAATCACCCTTTTGTTCCTCATCTCCATGCTGTATATACTACGTGCACATTAGTCACTTAGTAGTTGTTCAGGTTATCAGATTGACTGATGTGGTATCATAGTGCTCATGTTCAACTAACCCTATTTTACTCAATAATGCCACATTCACATAATAATTACTACAGTATATTGTTATAATTGTTTGATTTTATTACCAGTCATTGTTAATCTCTTATTGTGATGAATTTATAAATTGAAGTTTATCATAGTTTTTTATATGTAGGAAAAAACCAAAGTGTATATAGAGGGTTTGGTACTATCCACCGTTTCTGGCATCTCACTGGGGATCTTGGAAGGTATCCTCCAAGATGGATAAGGTATGATGAAACCCCCTATAAAGTTCCTTAAAAAGGTGATTTTAGATACAGTTGGATTGGGTCTTTGTTCTCATCTTCCATTCAATTATACAATCCCAAACAGCTGAAGCCTTTGAAAATTTTGAATTTTCTGGCTAGGTGAGGGATATGAGCAGGAAAAAGTAAGCCTTCGGCATGGAAAGGAGGGCTGGGAACCTCTTCTTGGGAAGTAAGGACGTAGAAAATAAATCACTGCATCTGCAATCTCCTCTCCACCCAATCTGGATTGGGACAACAAAATAGGCACCTTGTTTCATTTTATAAATCAACCCTGCAGAACCACTAATGGCCTCCATTAATATTTAAACCAGAACAGAAAACACCACCTGATGGTGCCAAACCCGGGCAGATGTGAACCACTGAGAAGCACTCAGGGAACTCCTGACTAATTAGTAGACAAATTTGCCCCAGTCATGTCACTACTCTTGCAAAAACATGATTCTACATCCATTTTAACTAACTGAATTTTTTTGGACACAAGTTATCCCTCACTGGTAAGGTTTTATTGTGTAGGAACTTAAAATTTGTGATAATGAGCTTAGTGGTCATGACCATGCTCAAAAACTTCTCTGAAAGAAAGTTTCTTGGATAGTTGCTTAATAATCACCTCTTGGCCCTTTGAATTATTTTGGAATGCTTTTGCTGCAAACATGTAGAAAAACTGATAAACAGTTTCTTAAATAAGAGGAGTTACTATTTCTCACATAGGAAAAAAAACCCCTGCTAACTCTGAATACTGTCTAATCAGCTAAATAATTTGGGTCCAGTATATTTATTTTTTGAGCTTTCCTTCAAGAATGTAAGACTGCCACTATAGCCCAGACATTATTTCTACATTCAAAGATGGACAAGGGGGAAGGATAGTATTAGCCATGACTGTCATTTTTTACCACTGATAGCAACAAGCTTCATGACAGACTCTAACAGATTTCTGCTTTAGCCCAAACTATCACATAGTTAGAAAAGAGCCTGGGAATGCATGTATGAAAAGCAAGGAAAGCAAGGATAGCCAAAGAGTGCTGAGAAGTCATAAAAAATGATATATATCATCTCAAAATAGTTTCATTTTCTTGGTTATAATTATACAAAAGTAAAAAGCTGAACGAAAATATTTAAATAATAACATTGTGACAATTTTTTTCTGAACCAAAAAGGAGAGATTTTCATTTCAGTTTAAAGCAATGATGTTGGGTTTCTTTCCTACTTAATTGGATTGTGACCATGACTTACATACAGCAATGTTAATTCAAAACAACACCAATCTCCATGAATGAAATCTCTGTGAAGGAAATAGCAATAATTTAATCCAAGGTCTCTATCTTTCTTGTAGTGACTATAGTTCCTAATGTTTCTAAGACATTCTCATTTGCTAGTTGTTTCAGTATGAATATTAATAACACCCTTTTCACTTTCAAAAGTGTCCTGGCTTGGTCAATAAATTATACAGTAACCTAATCCATTACACTCTCTATGCTGATGATTCTGAAATTCATAATATTAAATCAAATCATGTAATTGAAATAGAGAACTTCACTAACAGAGGCCTACTTGACATCTCCACTTGAAAGCTCTACCAAAGACTCGACTATCCAAAAGTGAACTTATGCCATCCATTCAGTGGTTTTTAGCAAGTCTTTTTCCCTTAGTGACTATCAGTGAGTGGCCTAAGAGATCAGACAAAGGAAGGATCCAACACTTTCCTTTAAGTATATGCTTATGCATCCTGCTTAGTTCTGCTCCACACGCTTCCAAATTGTCCTACCTATAAGATATTGAAGAATATGTAAGCAAGCTTAGCTTCATGCTAGATATTTAGGGTTGGGATTGCCCAATATAGATAGAGGAAGCAATAAAACAAAACTACAAGAAGAGATTGACGCTCCAGCCTAATCACTCAGGTAATTTAAAGGAGTCAATTAAATGTGACTTCCTGACTGGGCTTGTAAGAACCAAAGATTCAGAATTAACTACTGGTATCCTGAAAACAATTATTAGAGAAGTGTAGAGATAAAACAATCATCAGATTTACTAAAAGTGAAAAAAAACCTCTGCATCTCTGTTTTAAAACTTTGAAGGCAGCACTTTGAAAAAACCTCTGCATCTGTGTTTTAAAACTTTGAAGGCAGTACTTCCGTGTTCCCTGTGCTAACTCCTAGCCATGACTGCAATCAATACAACAGTGTGAGAGAAAACCAGGCTTATGGAGTAGAGGAAAACACTCCTATCGAGAATAAGCAAATATCCAGCAGAAAAAGCAGAAATGGAAGATTCATCTTTGCCCTTGCCTATTACCCTCCACAGGTAAGCGATCACTTTATCCTTACCATTTTATCCCTCGTTTGTCTAAACTCTCAATCTCTCACTCGTCGAACAGTAAGAACCTCCTCACTGTCCTATCAGTATCTACTTCTGTCTCACCCCACAGAAACCAGAAAGATATTTAAAAATGAAAATTCATTAATGTTATTTTTCTGTTTAAAGATCATTAATGATTTGCCAAATCAACCAAATTTTACTATGGTCTATAAGATTCTTCATCAGTTGGTCTATGTTTATCTCTCAATTATCATTTTAATCCACTTTCTCCACATTCTTAAATCTTTTATGACCCTGGACTTTGTTCAGTTCCTTAAAAGCACTACCATTTTCCAGTCTATCTTGTTTTTCCTGAATATCCTGTCCAATTTGCTTGGAGTAGACTCCATCATCATCTTTGATACCTGTCATCTTTCAGACCTCCCCTCAAACACAATTTTCTCAGGGAAACCATCCCTAAACTCCAAAATTAATATGCTATTATACTTCCACAAACTTTTCTTCTTCAGCACTCAACCTAAAGTTTGTAAGTTTACATTTTTATGACTATTTGATCACAACTTATCTCCCTGACTAAACTTTTTTTCATTATATCTTTAGCATAGTTTCTGGTACTTAGTGTGTTCTCAATAAATATTTACTAAATAAATGCCTGCAAACATAACATTTATAGTATAATAATACCAGGTCTTGTTTCATTTTTATTGCCAACAGACACTTCAAGTAAATCAACTCTTCCTTCCAGAATATATCACAGCCAACTATAAAAATATTTAAGATTTTTTCATTCACTTATCTAAACTTCATTTTTACATTAATGGAGTATGATATACTAGATTAATGATTAATAATTACTCATTACATAGAATAGCACATTTAGGTTTATCTTAAACCTATTCAAAATTTGAGGAGTGGCCCTCATTAATTTAGAGATTTTTTTTGAGACCAATCTTATATGATATTTCATGATTTTAAAAATACTTATTATATCCTTTCTGACTGAAGCAGATTCTGTGATGCTCTACACAGATTCTCTTTACCACCCGGATGCATCCATCTACCAGTCACTGTAAGTGTTGGCTGCTAACAGCTCACAGCTGACCCCCTCACAAGAGAATTGACCTTGGCTGATGGAGGCTTTTTCTCTTCTAGAAAAGAAAATGAAATTATGTGTTCATGACTACAAGGTCCCAAATAACTAACACACATTGACACATGTAAAAGTTCTAATAAAAAAAAAAAATAACAGTTCACAAATGCATTTTTCTTCCAAATAAAATATTATTCATTACCATTACAAAACTCCAAGGCTTGGCAAATGTCATTTCAAAACGTACTTCCAGGATTGAGATTTACAGAAGTAAGTTGGTACACATGGAGAAATTCTTCCTCCTACCTACCCCAGCTCGGTGTGGATTAAGAAATTATATCATTTTAATTTTATGTGTTTAACAAATTTAAGCAATGATTATGTCATTAGTTCATATAAGAACAGAATCAGCATGGTGTTATATGTGAACTACATACTGAAAAAAATAACTAGACAGTTTTAATTGTTCAACTCATTTTAGAAGCCAGGATGGGGCCTCGAGGACTAAAGGGCTAAAATTTAGTGACTCAGTCTATTATTCTGGACAGAGCCACATATTTCTCTAGGGAGCCAATAAACTTTAATCAATTAAAATAAAGAAAAAGATAAACAACTCTTGTCAAGATGGCTATTAATTTCATAAGTATGGCAAGCCACTAAGTCTCAGCTTGATCCTGATGAATAAAGCTGGTTGGTATATAACTGACCATAGGTCACATATTGTGCTAGCTTCCAGTCTCATAGGTCCAAGATAAAGACTGCAGAGAGTTCTAATGCCAGAGATCGCAATCAAGGGTCTTCTCGGGGAGGCAGTATGGGGCCAATTTAAATTGTCAAGCTAAAAGAAGTCATAGTGACTAAATATATGTTAAGTATTTTTATTTAACACAAGAGAATTTAAGTTTATTTTCTAGATATTAGTGTTGTGGTAAAAACTTAACTTATAAATTACATCAAAAATTGTTCCAATTATATTTCTTAGTTTAGGTTTCTAAGATTTTAATATAGAAAAAAACAATTTCCCTTTTAATATGCTATCAGCAGCCATAGAAATGCTTTAATTAATTAAATTCCATTATATCTTGAAAGTAGATTAAGTAAAAGAAAATGAGAATAAGGTAAGCTCATTATTGAATAAACATACAATCTTCATAAATCAGTTTATCATTTCATACTGTATTTGATATTAGTATGTATAGATGCTACCCTTTCTCTTTAGAGTACTGTTTATATTTAGAGGATTAGATTTTTAAATTAGGGGAAATGAAAAACAAATCGAGTTAGTTATTTTTCTACCAAAAATATAAAGTAAATCTATTTTTCATGAAGAATTAAATCTTAACCTAAAATGGGTAAAAATAAAATCAATTCTTTCCAGGCTGCAGATATAAGTAAATAATGAAAATTCCTAAATTGAAAATCATTCCATTTTTGTTTCAGCATGTTTGTAGTAAAATAAAATCACACTCATTGTTATCCATTTATTCTATTTATTCAGGCTATAAGAATATGTTCAATTTAGTGGTCATTAAGTTTGACCTGAATTATCAATTCTTGCAAATATTGCTTCTAAGTTTTAATGTAATCCAAAATCCATATATACATATATATACATCACACAGAGCCAGATAAAAAAAGGATTTGCTTTTTACTTTCATTTGTTCTTATTTTTTAAAATGTTCCAGAAAGAATATATCAATCAGTGATAATGGATGAATTAATAGAAGTATTATATGTATCCTTCAATATTTATAACAACAGTGAATATTACAAGTATTATAAAATTATTGTGGGTATTTCTCTTTGACAACACATGTCACTGAAAGGGCTAATTTTTACAATTCCCTCCTCAATGCTAGTAAGAATATTAACTATCAGTTAAAGAGGTATCAATTAAAGAAGGATACCACCATGGTTATCGGACACAGGACCACCAGGCCTGCAGCTGTTGCAGGAAAATAATATCCCAAAACTAAAAAGCCAAGTAGTCATTAGCAACTTGAATATTAAAGACTGTCATCACTCGAAACCTTATTTCCCAAGAGAGATCCTAGAAATTTAAGGAAAAGGTGAAGAAAATCTGGGTGGGGAATAGAGAGAGTAGGAGAAAAAAATAAGAAAAAGTAAATATAAAAATATAAATAATGAGGAATTTTTACACTAAATGAGAACTTCTCTCCATGAATGATATTTTGAAATTATCTTTAAAAAAAAAAAAATCCCAGGTGTATTAAGAAAGGGTTTGAAGTTAATCAATCAATAACTGATTCTAGTACCTTCACCACAGTAACCCACCTTAAAGGAAATCATTCTCAATGATAGTGTAAATAGGACTTCCCTAACAGTTCATAAAAAGATAATTACCTAAAGAGAATTTTCTAAGTTATAAAGGAACATTATAGTTTAGAGTAATCTTATTAAAAATCAAATTCACAACATCAACAGATCCTTCCTGTGCCATGTAATTACATTACAGACACTTAATTGAAATAAACTAGAAATGAAACCTGGCCTAGCACAGGCATGTACTGATGGTGAAGCCTCAGCAGGGTGGTCCTAGTTCATTAAACGTAGTCTTCACATATGTCTGCCTATTACATTTTAAGAAAATATTAAAAGGACTCAATTAAAAACATTAAAAACATTCACATATAAATACTCATATACAATCTGTGTTATGTAAAACATTTTGAAAACAATGATATAAAGAGAGTTTATGAATTTATGTGAGAACTAATTTTCTTTTTATTTAAAGAATTAAATATTTCTAACAATAATATAGGAATTTATATAAAATAATTAACAGAAAGTCCACATTACAAAAAATTCTCAACCTTATGTTTTAGTTTTCTCGAAGTGTTCGGATGCAGTGAATAAGCCTGGTCAATCTCCCAATAGCATGATAAGCAGATCGGTAATCAGTGAAAGGCCAGAGCTAGAGGGTCAAAGATTATATCATTGCTAAACCAAGTACCATCTACTCTGGATTCTGAGGCTCCTTACAAAAGCAAGCCAGTCAGAATTTTCTCATATTTTTCCACCCAGGAAAATGAATTTGTCTGGGTATAAATTTTATAAGTTGTACCTTAAACTCAGTTATCATAAAAGTGAGTTTCTGTTTGTGTGTCTGTGGAATTGGGCACAAGAGATCAGGATTTACAGGTCGACATGACAAGTGGACATGTATTTGGGATCATCTTGAGTTTATCTGTAATAAATAATTATGGAACAACTCCTTTATATAAATGCTGCACAATACAAACAAAGAAACCCCTGCATGGGCACTAAGTGGTCCTGGGCCACTGGGCTTAGTCAAGCAGAGCAAGTTTGGTACTCTCAAAGTGAGTAGAAAATAACAGGAGCAGTAATGCAGTGGGGAGGGTGAGAAGACCAAGCCACAGACCTCCAAAGTAGGTGGTAGAAGAGATTCCTTACCTCCCGCAACATTTCTAGGAATGGATTATTGGGAATTTATAACATGAAGGGACTGAATCCCATTTCTATTGTTTCCGTAGTTATATGAGGCAAGTTTAAATTAAATATTCAGTATGCACTATGTTCAAATTACATTCTTCGTATCTATAAACTTCAGAGAAAGAAATTTTTAATTTTTTTGGTTGTACGTAAAACCAACATGTTTATACTATATACATAGTAAAAAAATCTTATAAAAATACTAGCACAAAATTACTAACAAAAAATATAACATCTCTCTTTGAAAAATCCTAAAGTTGAGGCTCTGCTTTGATATTGACTAACTTGCACTACTAAAAAAGATATAACTCATCACCAATAACTTTTTTTAAATTTCTCCTTAAGAAAAGGATGGACTTAAAAAAAATGTACAATAGATTTTCCATGGTATTTTTGTCATAAATACAAGTTTCTCTTTTATATAACCTTATTATTTAAGAATGAATAACAAATCAAAATCATATATTATTTAGTACTAACAATTATCAGAAACCCTAAAACAAACTAGCTACAATACAAAAGGGCATTGGTCAAAGAATTTCTCTGCATAAGGCACATTCTAGGAAAAGAGAGGATTTCTATACTCTAAAAGATTCAAGAAAAGCTGTCAGCTTAGTTTTGATCACACTGCCCTGGAAGCATTCCTGTGGCCAGAGAAATGCAACATACCAAGTGGCTTAAACCTAGGTTAATGAACTAATCACCATGCAAAGAGGTGAATGGGGACACTGTCTTTCACTAAACAAGGGACACTGGGGTAAAGTCGATTTCATCCAAATTTTAGTGTCTTCTTTACAAGGAAAGGGTGGAGTAACAGACACTGTTTCAAGTCTATACCAAAGCTTATTTCCTATCTCCTTACTTTGTGATCAAATGTTCATGTTGACTGGATAGTGAACAGAGATTCCTTAATCTCAGGCATGAGATCGTGACCTTGGTCTGGCTAGTGAGATGTAAGGGTAAATTTGTTGGGAAGATATTGTCTGTTTCCTATCTTTGAACTCCACCAAATGAGGGTGAAGCTTAAAATAATACTACCTAACTCAAGAATACTAAAAGAAAGCCCAAAAAAATTATAGTCTTCCCTAGTACTCTAAAATTGCTGTCACTAAATATCTGCAGCAACTAAAAAGCCATTTTGTTACACATTTTTTTTTTGACCCTTTCCTCACTCCCACGTTGGAGTGGCCTGGAGAAACACAGACTGCAATATGTCAGCACAATACTAAAATAAAATGAAGGTGATAGACATATGCTGGTAAAATGCAAATTCTAATCAAGAACAAGCATCAAACAAGAATGGGGTGATTTAATTTCTGGAATATATATACTCATGGACTACATAACTTTTGGTGAAAAAGCAAGCACGTTGAAGCCAGCAGAAACATGGAGGATAGCACAATACTAATGGAAAAAACATAGTATTGAAACATTCATAATTTTATTCCCATCTCTGACTTCTCAGGGGGAACTTGTTCTGTCTACTGCCCAGAAGAGGATGGTCCTAATTATTATATTACGACCTCATTCCTCAGGTCTCAGCTGACTGGAGCAGAAATGGGCAATTGACCTAGAATAAGCTAGTCCATTGGCTGACTCAAGCAAAAAGTTGATTATTTTTCTAAATTCAAGAATCTGAATTATGAATTTGAGACTCTGAAAAAGTTAAGGTTAAACTACATTAGTGTAAGATTGACCACTATGGTAAAGGCCAAGAGCTCCTGCTGTTAGGGGCACTGATCTATACTGGTTCTTCTCATTTCTGAGCTTTCTCCTAAATCCATATATCCAATAATATTCCATGATAATCTTAACTTATAATGTGTACATCAAATATTTAGGACCTTTTAAAAAATTATTGATAGTTCTTTTTAACCACATCTCTACAAAGACTTTGAGTACTACAAGTCCATCATCTTAAGAAACAGGCATCTTTTCAAAAATATTTTTTAAACGTTTTATTATGAAATGTTAAAACAGTACGTACAAAATTAAAGAAGTAAATGAATTGTCATGTATGTACTCATCATTCAGCTTCCATAATTATCAACATTTTAAGTAGTAATTTTTGATTTACTTGTAAAAATGATATTAGTTTTGGTCATCCTAAAATATGGATTCTTAACAAACTTGAAAATATTTAGGGGTTAATTTATTATCAATTAGCAGTCTGGTCTAAAAATATCTAACTTTTTAAAATAAATTTCTGAATTTTACTTTGCTAGCATTCTGGTATTACATACATTAAAAAACAAAATGTACATGATTCAAGATTTTTAGGTAGGTTGTTATTTATAGGCAAAATATAATGTATCTGGTAATGAAAACTGATACATTTTCATTTCAATTAATAGTTAAAACAAGCTACTCTGTACTCTGAGGGTGTTTACACCATAATTAAAAATCTTGATCTTTACCATTCACACATTTTTAAAGAGGACATTATTTGCAATAGTTTCTCTATTTTTAAACATTTTATAGTAAATTTTATGAGATTATTACTTTGTATTGTCTACATCTGTATGGGGTCCTAAGCAGTTCTGCTGGATTTGGAGAGGATAAAAGTACAGAATAAACATTATTATTGCTAAAATGTAGGGTTGTTTTTTAATATGTAAGAGCCAGAAGTAAATCCTTCCATTGTTCTACATACTTGCCCAGCAGCCTTTTGGAATTAAGTACATAACAATATTACATTCTTACATTTATGAACATGCAACTGCATACATTTGGGGAAAAGTACTAAGTAGGAAATCAGAAAATGTGTATCTGCTATAAAATAACTGGTGATATTGACAAGTCACTTGGCCTTTCTGGGGCTCGGTTCCCTTATTTGCATTTTAGACTATGTGACCTTTAATTTTCTTTCAGTGCTAAAATTTGACATCTAACTTTCTCACAATGAACAAACAGACTTTCTTCTCCTTTAGATACCATATTCAAAGTTAATCTTTCCTCCCTTTTAATAATTTTCACTTATAGCTTAGAAAATTTGAACTTTATAAAGATCATTTGTAGTATATACATTTAAGAACTTGATACTCTATTGTATTTAAATACTTGGATTTGGACAAGATTTTCTCTTCACTTGTGAAATGCTTTATCGTACAAAGTCATACGATCTCAGCAAAAATAGAAAACTATTATGCAAGGATTACCTCCTGCTTTAGAGTTATTCTTAAGAAAGAGACTGGGTGTTTTGAATTACCTCAAAAACAGGTACCTAGAGTTATAATAATTATATCATTCAGACAACAGGTATTTGTAGAGACGAGCTAGAGTTAACAAAAAAACGTTTCGGCAAAAAAATCTTAACATATCATTAAGTTTCATAAATTTAATAGGAAAGTCTCTTTCAGCCTCTATAGAATTTTTTGTTGTTAAACAAGAAGTTCTTGGAAATTTCAAGTTTGATTTCTAGTGAGAAGTGGGTCAATGTCTAGATATAAGCTGTGCAATATGGTATCACTGGCTACCTGTGATTACTGAGTACTTTAAATGTGGTTAGTGCCACTAAGGAACTCAGGTTTTAAATTTAATTTAAATTTAATTTAATTTAAATTCAAAATTAATTAAAAACTCTTTAAGTATGTGCGAAAAAACTTTTAGGTGTGAATCTACTCCCTGTTGTAAATTTTATGGAATCAAAATACTGATCAAGTAATTCTAATAAAAATTTAGTGCCTAAATTCAGACGTAGAATGTTAAATACACAAGAAAAAAATAATGTAAAACATACCATTAATAAATTTTAAAATATTAACTACATGTTGCAATGAAAATATTTTTTATATACTGGTTTAAAATACATTATTAAAATAAATTTTATTCATTCCTGATTTGAAAACTTAAATTACTTATGTGACTCAATCTATATTTCCATTAGACAGAGCTGGTCTGGAGCACTGGGTCATTTGAAGAGAATATTTTCTAAGCAGCATCGTCTTGTTAAATTTACTTATATAACAATCAATTCTGGTAGTGATTGAATATAAAATACAGCAGAACTGCTGAGCTAAGAAGAAATTATTCTTGTGAAGCATAAAAATGAATTAGAAATATTTGGGGGTTTGTTTCTATCTCTAGAGAATAAGTTTGGAATTACTGGCTGAATTTAAAAAATATATCCAGAATTTAAAATTGGAAAAGACCTTACCTTATCCAAATTGTTAATTTTACACAGAAGAGAGAATATTCATTTTATATTTCCAAGGTCATTTAGAAAGTTAGTGTTCAAGTCAGAACTAAAACTTCCAATTTTCAATCTATTCTGCCTAAGGATGAATTAAGTATAAGGGAATTAAGTATTCAAAAATAATTTCAAGAAAAACTATCCAGCAAAGCTATCAAAAAAGGTTTATTGTAAGATTTTTTAAAAGCCCTTTTTGTACATAGTCAAAACAAAAGTTGATTCTTAAAAAGAAATATTTTTAAAAGACCTTTTACTTTATAATTAATCAGTTATCTTTCCCACATCTCGTCTTTTTGAAAAATGTATTTCTATACCATTAAAGACATATACTTAATATTGCCATCTATTGGAATACAAGTGGCCTAAAAAAGGTTAAGAGTTAGGAGCAAAGTTAAGGCCAAAGTGAATTCAAAAAGTTGCTGATGTGAAGTACCACGTCTCCTGGAGAAACAACATACAGGCTGCACCATTGACTTGCCAATTAATCCAAGGAGCTGCATGGCCACTAGTTCAGGAAAGAGATGCTCGCTTGCCTGCTTACCTAGAGGTAAGAGCTGGGTTTGCAGCTACCAGGCAGCAAGATGACAGAAATAAATGTGGGGAGAAATTAGAACTAAGAATCTAAGTATTTCATTGTCTTTTCTTGGCTTCAAAGGAAGACCTAAATGTTAAACAAACTATGGTATCGTGTATAATATACAAAAGATTCATTTGTCATAAAATCTTTCAAAATAGGAATAATTTTCTAAGTATCTTTAAAATAGTATCACAGTAGGTACATTCTTTTAATTCCCACAAACTTCTAAAAACAAGACTTCAAATATAATAACTCAAAACCTGAAAGTTTATAGAGCTATAAATAACTTTTATACAGTATACATACTATCTGAGTTAAAGATGCCAAATTCAGTGAAGCTATTAAAATTGTAGTTTATTATTATCCATATATTAGTATCTTGTTCATTTTTGTCATGCTTACCTATTTTCTTGTACAGATTGAAGTTTGAGGTTCGCAATTCTTTTAATTGCTACATGATTAACTTTTTCTGTGGAAATTTCCATGTATGAAATGATGCCATGAAAATCACTGTATTTGATACTGACACTGAGAAATTGCTAGTAGCTCATACCTACTCTGAAGTTAATTAAGAACACCCTGGATATGCTCTTTGGAGAAGTATTTCATGGTAATTGGTAGCAAAAAAATTTTTTTTTTTCAAATAAAAGCATCCAACTAAATAGTTAAAATCTCAACTCTGTTCTTTTAAATGTACCTCAGCAAAATCACAAGAGTATTGGGTCGTGAAATGCAACAAAATAAAGACATTGAAATTATACTGAGAAAAAGTATTTGTAGCTTTCTTTCACCTGCAGTCGCAGAAATACCACTGTATAACTAACATTATTTAATACCCTAAAATATTTTCTGTTGGAGATGCAGTGCCTCAGTCTACATTAATCCTGTCGTATTTGTAGCCTGGTTTATGGTGCAATACTCAGGAGATGAAATCTAGGCCTCACAGAAACTAGATGAGTATCACTTTGTCCTGTGCCATCCTTTTTGCATTGAATCAGAACAAAAAGAGTCTCGGGCAGCAGACAGTTTCATCATTGCTTCCAAGTTCAGGTTGGCCGGGCTCCCAAATCTCTTGGAGTGTGTTGGCTGACAAAGCAAATTAGTCTCATTTTATCTTTGGGGCAGTGACTTTGCTAACTTTATTGGTGATGTGGGGCCTAGGCCTTCCAACATAACCAGGTGACACATTAAAAAAAAAAAAATGTGGTTAAGATACTTATCCTATTCTGGCCCCAAAATGGTACTACTGAAAGAATAATTAGAAAAGCTATGGAGAAGAATTATCCAGTTATAAAACATGAAATAAGTCAGGGTTTAAATTAAAAGTGGTCAAAAAAGTAAGATAGATAGTATCACTATAAGAAAACACTAACATTAGACCTAAATTTATAATCTGAAAAATATGAAAGCCATTGATGAAGAAAATTAAACTATTTATATTCAATATATATTATTAAATATGTTTTTTTAAAGATGGTAGAGGGAAGAGAATAGAATAGAAAAATAATCAAATGTGAAAATCAGAACAATTGGACAGGCTTGAATAAGTCAAGTGAAGAGTTTAGGTTATACCAACAGAAATCTTCCCAAATAAAAATGTTTTAGGTAAGCTTCCAGTCCATGTCTTCTGTCTCCCAAAGTTAGTGAGAAAATTGGAGGTTCGTCTGTGTGTTTGTGTGTGTATGTACTTGTAAATAAGTAAAGATAACTCATTTATTTCAAATATGCTGTTTCTGGGAAACAGATGGTGAAAAAATATACATTTTTTTAAAGTTGTACTGAATGCAGAAATGCTTAACTATGGAAAGCTCTTCTTGCTATTTATAATTCTAGGGCAAAAGTTCAAAGTGGCCCAATCACCAGATATTCTAATTTGGTAGTTCTGTGATGAGACCAAGGATAACTACTTTCTTAATAATTCTCATCTCTAATAGCAAGAGAAGAGACTTCCTTTTATACCACCACAGTCTTAGAACATTAGAGTATTTGGCACATGATAAATATCTACTAAATAGTTCGTGAATGAATGAGTGAAACAATAATGATTGAATAAGTGAATGAAGCACCCATGATTCTGATGTGAATTGTCCATGGACCAAGCTTTGAGTAATCTAGAGTCTTCATTATTCTTTAATTTAGAGAACAGTGAAAAATAATGCTGTCATAATGGACTATGTAGGTAGTATGATTTGTAATCTGTGGCATCTAGTTGATTGAGATAACTCTGGTTTACTAACATATGTTTCAAAAATAATTGGATACTATATCAATTATTTCTATAAAGACTTTCCTTTCTTCAGAGATAAAACATTTTTTTTTCTTTCAGTTGTTAACTCAGACACTAATACTAAAGTTAATTAAATAGGGTGTAAGCTAGCTTAACTCCATAATGATTCTTCACTGTCAATCTTTTCATCTCCATAGTTATTATCATGGATTCTCTGAACTCCTTGCCTACATTGATAGGCAACAAAAATAGAATTTAGTGAGAATAACCAAGCACTGATATGACAAGTTGATAGTATGCCTATTCATACGATCTGCTCATGGTCACTGATCTTAAATATCTTTGTTCCATTCTCCATGAAAGGTTAGGAAAAGAAGAGTTAAGCAATAGCAAGTCTTCTGGGAAAAACTTCAGAGATTTGGAATTTGAAGACAATATTATGTCAGATCCCCTTTATGATTTAAGATAAAGGATATAAAAGGTTAAGGGTCATTTCAACCTCCTAATTAGACCTGCTTCTCAGTTACAACAAAATTCAATAATACTAAACCCAAAAGAGGACTTGTAGTACAAAAAACATTGCTTGAGGAAGTATTTTAACTGCAAAATTAAGAAATACACAAAAGTGACACAATAGAGAAAAAAAAGTTAATTTCTATTTGTTGTAAATTTTTGATAGAGGGCCAGAAGTTAACATGTTATATTTAAATTTAAAATATATTACCTAATAACAGATTTGAATCTAAAGATTAAAAAGCTATAAGGATTTGGAAGAGGCAGAGTTAATATCATCTAGTTTGAAGAATCAAGGAATTCTGAGAGGAAGCTTTCAATGACTTGCGTGTAGTAGGTACTAAACAAACATTTGTTATCAGAATGATATTACAGAAACATTCTGCAATAAGTATAAAATATGATAGCTATTATTATTACGCAAATTTTAAAATTTATTTTTAAGATACAAACATGAATTTTAATCATAGCTGGTAAGGCTCTTCATGGTCTGACTTGTGCCTAACTCTCCTCCTTTATTTTGAATCATACTTTTCTGAATCATCCACAACACTTGTTAATTTCCCAAAGCATAACGTTAAGTGTCCACACATTGGGTAACATTTTCTTTTTTTTTTTTTAATCGTTTTGATTTAACATAATCACTTTAGATTTCCTCTGTGTATGTCTGGTGACAATTTGCCTAGGGTTCCTTACAGCCCCTGGTGATAAAGGGAAAGATAAGGCAATTCTAGTTGGTATACAATACTTGTACCTTTCAGGATTCTAACATTACACAAGGCACAGTGGCTTCTGGCTTTATCTTGGTATTACAAACTTTAAAAGTAGCGAAAGACAAGATACATACAACTTCCCTCTCTTCCTTTTTCTTTGCAAATTCTCAGGATCTTGGCATTGGAAGAATTGGGAAAAGACTGAAGATTATAGTAATGAAACCTAGATTATTGTTTAACTTTGCTCTCTGATTCTAACTTGGACAATACTTGATTATAATTATGAACTTTATCCACATTTTCATCTTTATGCTTCTGTGATTAAACAGTACAAGTCTCTGTTACACTGGTACCTTAGGGGACCAACGCTTTTAGGAAAAAAGGGGGAAATTAAGAATTCAGCCAATCAAGATGGGAAAGAGCACATACTATATATACATGGAACCACAGTGTATTGATGGGGGAAATTTGAATAAAGGGAATGACAGCAGAGAGTTTTTTCCTTCAAGTGAGTTTGACATTAAGGTTTGATACATACCAGGTAAAATAAAATCTTAAGAAAGGTTCAGACAAGATTATGGAAACAAAAACTTTAGTGTTTTGATGAAGTGCCCACAAAAACAATCCCAAACTCTGAGTCAGTTTATGTCTCTTCTCTCTTCTTAACCCTGCCCTCCCTGCTTTGCAAATTATCTGTAGGAATTGAGTGACTTGACTCATAATCACAAAAATAACTAGTATAGGTCAAGCCATTGTAGATAAAATATTGGCAAGGTACAATATGGAGACAAGGGACAGTCTTTATCAGAGTGTTGTATTTTTCTTGATAATTTATTTCCCAAGAGATAGCCCCCTTCAAATAATCTACAACTGCATTTACCATATGAATGATTTCATCTAAGAATTCTATTGTCTCGATGGTCTCTGAGACAAACATTTTTAAAAGTACTGTTGTCCACTTAATTTTCATTATGCAGTTCAATATATTCTTAAGAGCATGTACATATGGATTTAATTACAAAAAGATAAAATTACAAAACAATAGGTAGGAACAATTCTAAAATATGTTTGGTTATAAGAAAATTAATAAATAATCTCTACCAATAAAGATTGGGTAACTCTCAAAAAGTCTTCTGGTTTTTATTTTAATACTTAGTTAAACAATGTTCATTCTTCACTGTGCATATATTTATTTACCTGATAGAGTAATGTAGTGTTTATACATGGAATAATGAAACAAAACTATTCTTGGAAAAGTGGTTGTGCAATGAGACAGTTCTCCAGGCAAAGAGCATACTTGTGAAACTAGAACATTCCACACTGACTTAAAATTGAACAGTGTCAGTGTAAGCAATGAAGATTTGTGCTTTAAGATGGAAGAGACAATAAAATTGTTTCAACTCAAAACAATTATGCAATGCTAAGTGAAGAATACCAATGTATTCATTTCCCCAAATAACCTGTCTTTATAATACTGTACTCATATTTTTTGTTTTCAATTTTATGCTTATGTGGTCAACATGATAATGAGTTGGTCCCAGATACTTTTGACTATCTTACCTCCTCACTCTTCCATTCTTAATGCATTGTTTCTTAAGTTAACACATCAACTGTTTATTTATACTACATATAAAAGTAAAATTCATTTAGTGTAAACCATTGCATTTGTTTAAAAATCTATTTGAGAGATTTTCAGTCAAGATGGGGGAAGAGGGAAAATTTTTGCTCACCTCCTTTATGACTACATCAAAATTACAACTAAATTACAGAACCATCATTGAGAACCACCTGAAGACTAAATGAACAGAATTCCCGCAACTAAGGATATAAAGAAGGAGTCATGTTAAGATGTGTAGGAATGGTGGAGACATTGCACAGGCAGGTTCTACACCCACAGTGTGAAGATAAAGCATCAGGAGGAACTTCCATACTGTTTTCCATTGTGGCTGGAAATTTTCAATCCCATCAACGATGTGCATGGGTTCCCTTTTCTTCACATCCTTGCTAACACTCGTTGTTTATTGACGATAGCCCTTTTGAAAGGTGTGAAGTTATATCTCATTGTGGTTTTAATTTGCATTTCTCTGATGATTAGTGACATTGAGCATCTTTTCACGACCATTGGCCATCTATATGTCCTCTTTGGAGAAATGTCTGTTCAGGTCCTCTGCCAAATTTTCAATCAAATTGTTTGGGGTTTTTTTGTGTGTGTGTAAGTTGTATGAGTTCTTTATAAATTTTGGATTTTAACTCCTTTTTGGATGTATCGTTGGAGAATGTTTTCACCCAATAGGTAGGTTTTTTTTTGTTGTTTTATTGATAGTTTCTTCAGCTGTGCAAAGACATTTTAGTTTGATGTAGTCCCATTTGTTTATTTTTTCTTTAGTTTCCCTTGCTTATATATATATATATATATATATATATATATATATATATATATATATATATATCAAAAAATACATATGTATGTGTTATATGCGTGTGTATATAATTAAGAGCAATGTTTTCTTCCAGGACTTTTATGGTTTAGGCCTTAAATTTAAGTCTTTAATCCATTATGAATTTATTCTTGTATATGGTATAAAAATGTGATCATTTCATTTTTTTACTTGTATCTATCCAGTTTTTCCAATACCATTTATTGAAGAGACTGCCTTTACCCCATTCTATAGTCTTGCTTCCTTTATCATAGATTAATGGACCATATAGGTGTGGGTAAATTTCAGGGTTCTATACTCTGTTCTAATGATCTATGTGTCTGTTTTTATGTCAGTACCATGCCATTTGAATACTATAGGCCTGTAATGCAGCTTTGCATCAGGTATTGTGATATCCCCAACTTTGTTCTTCTGTCTCAAGATTGCTATGGCTATTTGGGGTCTTTTGTGGTTCCACAAAAATTATAGAATTATTTGTTCTAGTTCTATGAAAAATGCCATTAGTATTTTGATAGAGATTGCATTAAATCTGTAGATTGCTTTGGGCAGTATGGGAATTTCAAAAATGTTAATTCTTCCTACCCAAGGTATATGGAGGTTCCTCAAAAAATTAAAAATTGACTACTTTATGACCCAGCAATTCCATTTCTGGGTATTTATCCAAAGAAATCCAAAGCATCAGTTCAAAAAGATATGTGAATTCCTATATTCATTGCAGCATTATTTACAATAGCCAAGATATGGATGCAATCTAAATACTCATCAATAGACAACTGAATAAAGAAGCTGTCTATATATACAATGGTTTATTATTTGGCCGTAACATGAATAAATCTTACCATTTGCAACAGCATGGATGGATCTAGAGGGTATTATGCTAAATAAGTCAGATAGAGAAAGAAAAATACCATATGATTCCATTTACATGTAGAATTCAAATAACAAAATAAACAAAGTAGAAACATATTGATAACAGAGAACAAAGCGATGATTGCCAGATGGGAGGGAGATTGGGGGGAGAGGGGGCTGAGTAAAAAAATGAAGGGATTAAGAAGTACAAATCTGTAGTTACAAAATAGTCACAGGGAATAGGGAATGTAGTCAATAATATTGTAATAACTATGCATGGTACCATGTGGGTATTAGACTTATCAAAGGGATCACTTTGTAAATTATATAAATGTTTAACCACTATGCTGTACACCAGAAACTAACATAAAATAGTGAATGTCAACTATAATTTAAAAATAAAAAGAATCAAGAGGGCTACTTCAGCTGCAGAAATCTCCCCTGAGGAGTGAAACCCTTTAGTGGGATCCCCAACCCAAGGCACCAGTGCCAGGAAGAAGAATCCCCATAACATGTGGCTATGAAAACTAGCAAGAAATGTATCTGAGAAAGACAAAGGACTACTAGAGTGCTTCTCTTAACAGGACTGCACACAGACTCACTTACAATATCATTTTCTCTAAGCTCCAGCATAGGGATAGCACCTCAAAATTCACCAGCAACATATGGGGAGGAACTAAATTGACTTACTTCAGGGTGGATGCTGGAGTGTCAGAAGCTAGAAAAATTCTCCCTGAGGATAGAAGTCCTGGCAGGCACAATTGTACCTTTGTTGAACTCTCCTCCCACCCAGCGAGCTCTGAGCATGTAGGTGCCAATTCTGACCTCTCCATTAACCTGGCAAACACCATTCACTCTGCCCTGTTGATTTCCTGAGACCCTAACCTACACAACTCATCCACTGGGCCTGCGTATCTTCCAACGGCTCCTCCACACAAGCAGCCTGCCTTGAATTGCACTGTGGACATTCCCAAAATATTTCAAAGGTCCACAAACACTGTAACTCAGCGCTGGTTCTCAGCATAACTTATAGCTCTTGCTAAGCAACTCCAAGTCCAGCAGAAGTGGCGACTGGTCTTAACTTGCATTGTAACTCCCACCACATGGCCCCAAGCCTGGCATAAGAGGCAGCCAGTATTGGCCTGGAATGTAGCTTCTACTAAATGACCAAAAGCCCAGTACAAGTGTCAGCTGGCCTCAGCTCATATCATGGTGCCCACCAAATGGTTCCAATCTGGCACAAGTGGCAGATTACCTTGGCCAGCACTGCAGCCCCTCCCAGGAAGCTCCAGATCTAACATACCTGGTGGACTGCTTCAGACCTCACTGAGCACCATACAAACTAGTCCATAAATGACTCACATGAGGGGTGGACACAGCTGGCACCAGGGCCCTGCTCAAGTGATTACTGTTCTATTGGGTCAGCCTCTGCACAATAGTTCATCTGCTGTAGTCACAACCAGCCCTCACATCCAGGTAGCTTGAAGGTCAGCCCCATATAGAGATGTGCTAACAGCAGTCTCAAGGATCAACAGCAACAGAGGGGCACACAAAAATCATACAGAAGAAATACCTGGTGCACACAGCTCAGGTTACTATACTATGCCACTGAGCCTCACAGGACATCTTCTATATAAGGCTACTCTGTCAAGACTGGGAGACATAGCAGATCTACCTAATACATAACTCCAAACAGAGAGTCAGTAAAAGTGAAGAGACAAAGAAAGCATGTCCCAAATGAAAAACAGGACAAAATTTGGAAAAAAAAAAAAAAAAATAAACAAATGAAGGCAAGCAATCTCCCAGATACAGAGTTCAAAACACTGGTTGTACAGATACTCAATAAACTTAGAGGAAGAATAGATGGAGTTAGTGCGAACTTATACAAAGATATAGAAATCATAAAAAAGGAGATAGACAACATAAAAAAAGAACCAGTCATAAATAAAGAATACTTTAGAGGAAATCAATATTAGATAAGATGAAGCAGAGGATTGAATAAGTGATCTGAAAGACAAGATGGCGGAAAACATCCAATAGAAAGAAAGGAAAGAAAGAAAGGAAGGAAAGAAGGAAGGAAGGAAGGAAGGAAGGAAGGAAGGAAGGAAGGAAGGAAGGAAGGAAGGAAGGAAGGCCGGAAGGAAGGAAGGAAGGAAGAGGGAGGGAGGGAGGGAGGGAGGAGTGGGGAGGGAGGGAAGGGGAAGGGAAGGGAAGGGAAGGAAGGAAGGAAGGAGAAAATGGGAATAGTTCAGGGGCTTCCGGGACAACATCAAGCATACCAACAACATTCACATCATATGGGTACCAGAAGGAAAAAAGAGAGTATGGGGAATTGAAAATCTATTTGAAGAAATAATGACTGAAAACTTTCCTAACCTGGTGAAAGGGATAGGCATACAAGTCCAGGAATTGCAGAGAGTGTCAAAGATGAACCCAAAGAGGTCCACAACCAGACACATCATAGTTAAAATGCCAAAGTTTAAAAAAATATATATGCCAAAGTTTAAAGGCAAACAGAGAATATTAAAAGCAAGAAAAAAGCACTTAGTTACGCGCAAGGAAGCTCCCATGAAACTGTGAGCTGATTTCTCAACAAAAACTTTTAAAGCCAGAAGGGATTGACATGAAATATTCAAAGTGATGAAAGGCAAGGACCTACAACCAAGATTGTTCTACTCAACAAGGCTATGATTTAGAATTGAAGGGAGATAAAGAGTTTCCCAGACAAGAAAAAGCTAAAGCAGTTCATCACTATTAAACCAATATTACAAGGCATGCTAACGAGATGAATTTAAGAAGAAAATATCAAAACTAGGAGTAAGAAAATATAGAAAAGGGAAAAAATTATCACAAAACAAGTCTCAATAAATTTAAGAAGATTAAAATCCTATACAGCATTTCTTCCAATCACAATGGTATGAAACTAGAAATAAATTACCAGAAGAAAATTGAAAAACACATAAGTACATGAGGCTAAGTTACATGCTACTAAACAATAAAGGATTATAAACCAGATCAAGAAAGAAATCAAAAGATACCTTGAGACAAATGAAAATAAAAACACAATGACCCCAAATCTATGGGATACAGCCAAAGCAGTTCTAAGAGAGAAATTTATATCAATACAAGTCTACCTCAAGAAATGAGAAAAATCTCAAATAAATTATCTTACTTTATACCTAAAGACACAAGAAAAAGAACAAACAAAGCCCAAAGTGACTAGAAGGAAGGAAATAAAGATCAGCGTGAACATAAATAAAACAGCTTAAAAAACAACGGAAAAGATCAATGAAACCAAAAGTTGGTTCTTTGAAAAGATAAACAAAATTGGTAAAGATCTTTTTGGCCCTCTGGGCTCTTAGGGTAAAGAAAATTACTTTAATTATTTCTTGAAAACAATGAAAATCATAAGAACCTTTATAGAAAATATGAAGTCAATACAAGCTTATAGACTAATACTACATTTGAGGAAGGATATTTTAGTAGCAACATAGACTAGAAACTGAATAGAGTTTTGTTTAAAATAATACTTTTTAAATGCCGGTTTATTTATTTTTTTAAATAATATTTTAAAAGTAATAAGATTATAAAAATTAGATAATAGATATTTGAAATATATTGATATTGAGAGATACTAGACTGATAGTAGTAAAACATGGTAACTGAATGGATCAATAGGACAAGATAATAGAAAAACTCATAGTAATTAGTAATTTTCATTTGTTTCCTTGGGATAATGGTAGCATAACTAACAACAACGATAAAATTAAGGGAAGGGAATACTTTGATGATAAAAAGATGATTTTGTTTAGAACATGTGACATTTGAGATATTTTTGGAGAAACCATACAAAAGTATCTTCATTCCAGACCTTTCTTCCCAGCTTCAGATCCACGTACCTTTTGGCATTTCTTCTCAGGTGTTCCAGAGTTAAAAGTAACTCAACAAGATGTTACCCATGTTCTTCTCTGGTCCTCTCATTGTTTCTTAATTCAGAAATGGCAAGTCTGAAACAAGGTTGCCAGATTTATCAAATACATTTGAATTTCTTATAAACAAGTAATTTCCTGGTATACATATATTCTAAACACTGCATGGGTCACACTTATACTAAAACAATATCCATCGTTTATTTGAAATTTAAATTTAACTGAATGTCCTGTATTTTATCTGCCAATCCTAATTAGAAAAGATTTCATCATTAAACCTTCTTCTTACTTTCACTGCCTTTTCCACATCAATCCATCTCCAGGTCCTGATGTTTTCACCCCCTAAATGTCTTTGAATCATCTACCAAGTTCAAACTTTGGTACCACATGCAGCAGACGAAGCCATCATGATCCTTCAACTAGACCGCCTCAGTAGTTTTTTCACTGTTCTCCTCTACCCTCTGCTCTTCAAATCTTTTAGTGTTATATTTTCAAAATGAATATCTGTCTGTCATAACACAGCATCCTCTCACTGAAGACTACTTGAAAATGTGTTCTTAAAATAAAGATAAAACTTCTTTATCACAGCTTACAATATGACCTCTCCTATCTACCTCTCACTTGTACTCTTGCTACACTGGCGTTTTCCAGATATAAACAACTCAGGCCATTCCCACTAAAGGCCTTTAAATTTGCTTTATCCATTGTCTGGAATACTCATATCTCTCCTTCTCTCCTTGTTAATATCTATCATCAGTGTTTACATCTCAGTTTAAAGCACTTTTAACAGCAGTTTTATTTACCTTAGATCTTCTTATCACATGTTCTTACAGCATTCCCACTCATAATCTTTATTGTAGATTTAATTTTACTTTGATTTGCTTGAATTTTTATTTTTCTGCAAAAATTGAGGCACTGTGATGGTGATAACCATGTTGAGTTTTCCTCACATTTGTATCTACAGAATTAACTCTGGCGTGGGAGATAGTCCCCATTGAATAAATACTGGTTGACTAAATAATGTCCAGTAGACACTTGGATTATAGAAGTAGTATTAGCAAAGTGGGCTAAGGAGAGATCTGAAAGTATTTTATTCCATAAGAGTTTATGAAGTTGGCTAATAAAAACAGAATAGGAAAGGGTAAATTTTTAACCATGAAGCTTATTTATATTCAGAAATCAGGTAATTGGTTAAGGACTATGAAGGGAAAACAGAAAAGGGAATAATCAAACTAAGAAAGCAAAAGCTTCAAGTAGGGGTTGATCATTTTCAAACACTGCAGAGAGGAAAAAGAAAAAATAAGAACTGGTATTTAATGTAACAAATAGGAGGTTATTGGTGATCTTGGACAAATATTTATTGGAATAAAATATCAATTGCAAAATAGTAAGAAGTAGAAGATGATAATATAGGCAAAGAGGGTAAGCTCTGATATTGAAGAATATATCTCTGAAATTCTTTATTGCTAAAACTGATTTCACTTAGAATTCAAAAATAATAAAAAGAGATGCTCTACTCTGCAAAAATGTTAGGTCAATAAAGAGGAAAATTATTTGTAATTATAAGAGTTTCCAAATACAAGGCAAAAGAATGAGTTAAACAGTTATTTTAGACACTCTATGTGTACAGATCAATACACAGGCATTTTTCTATAGAAAAGTAAAATCTGTCAGCTGTCAGCATGTAACAAAAGGCACAAGCCCACCCACCTTCCATGCAACAAAACCTATTTTTTTAATGAAAAGTGTTACACTATTATAGCAAAAGATATTGGACATTTAAACGGGGTCTAAAATTCTTGTTAAACAGTGAGAAAGATTAAGATGAATGTTTTTAATCATTTAAAAAACATCATAAAAAATTCTAAAATGTGCAGAACCTCCATTGGGTACCTGACCTACAGTGTATGTGTTTTCAAAGATCTTAATATTGAGCTAAATATAGGTGCCATTTATATACTTCATTACAATTTTTGAATAACCATGCTGCTTATCAATTTCTTTCAAAAATTTTTTCATGAACTATTATTTTCCTTTTGCTCTTTCACTTATTGCAACATATAATTCTAAGTAAAATAGATTAAAATTGGAAAAAAATGAAAACAAAAATCATGAGTGATCATGTGTCAGATATAATGCTATCTTGGGACATCTTTCTTCTCCCATTTCTTACTATAATCCATTGAGGCAAAAAGGCAGGTCCTTTTAGTACCTTCATAGTTTTCAGCTGCTGTTTAATGCCACCAGCGGAATGTTTAAGTGAGAGAGAACTATAGAAGACAGCCCTGATTCTCCTCCAAAAAGACTCACCCCTGTTAAAGTCTAATGGCCTTAAATGGAATGAATGGAAAAGAATGGAAAAGCTGTGGACACTCTGAAAAAAAAATGTTCATTTTAGAATACAGTCTCCAGTCTCCCTCAAATTGAACCAGAAATGAAAATTCAGCACTATGTCATTTGTTATCTTCTTACATATTGTTATGTGAATGAAGAATTATTATAGAGAAAGCATCTTTACTTTTACTACTATTGCCATATGCCTTCGGTGAGTAAATATAGCTTTCATTATACTACTGTATATTGAAGTTTTAAGATGTGCTTTTAAAAAAACCGTTATATGCCTTGAAAGTACATAATAACCATGTTAAACAACTTTAGTTTTTCAAGAAATGATGCATTTTGTGTTATCTACTGTAATCATTTTGCATTTAACATGAATTGAACAGACATTCTCCTTCAGATGAACTTTCCGGTGACAAACTTTGAAATTGACAGATTAAAGCTGATTTGAGGTTGTCAAAATATGGTATAGCTATCTGCACAAAATATGTATGAAATTTACAGATGGTAGACTACTGGTTTACATGGCAGTTATGTTAGTACATCCACTACCAGTTAAATTAATAGTGTCACAATCTATCTTCCATGGCAGGTGTAAATGACTTTTAGAACATCAATAACTAGTTTACAATCATGTTCCTTCAGTACTTAAGGTTTACCATTGATTTTGTGTTTTGTGCAAAATAGCACACATACAATGCCAATATTTTGTTGTAGGATAAGTTTTAAAATAAACCAAACATTTATAAACTTGAGAAGAATCTATTAAAAATATCAAACCTAGTCAATTATCAAATTATCCACTAGAGGATTCTAAATTTCTAACTTTCATCTTACACAGATTAATACTGAAAGGAAACATTCAAGAAGACTCTAATATGTAAATGAACCCATGTAAAAAATCTTCCTGAAATAGCTGCTATTATAATGTGGACAGTTCAATGATTTGGAAGGTATTCGACAATGAATATTAAATTAACTGAACAACTTCATCATGGCTGAAGTAGTCTTTAGTAAAGGCTACTGATTTCATGATCACCATCAACATCACCATTATTATTCATAATAACACCTTAAATTTGTATAGCACTTTACAATCTGAAAAGCACTTTTAGATGTAAAGTAATCTCTCTCCAGTTTTAGTTCCTATTATGTGAGTTTCAAATACACGCAAAATTATTTCTACATATTTTTTTTGCAATTGCTAGAATATCAGTTCCATTCATTTCTATTGAACGTCATTTTGGAAAAAAGAAACTGGGCGTTGGGAACTTCTAAAGGAAGTTAAAGTGGGCTGTCTAGAAATAGAGATTCTTACAATAGAATATTTGAAAAGATAAAAAAAGAAAAGGAGATTCAGATCAGAAAGTCATATCAGAAGAGAAAAGGAATGGATGAAAGTAAGAGGACTTATGACAAGTGCTTTGGCAGGAAGTTATTTTGAATGAGATTGCTAAGAATATTTAACCCAAGGTATAAGGGAGGCAGTTTGTGATATAATAGGAAGTCATATAGAGTGATACAGTTTCTGTGCTTATTCATCCAAGTTACTCTATGTCTTATAACCCATTTTCTGACCTGGGAGATCAGATTTGGAGTAAAACTGGAGTAAAAACAACACAAATATATTACATATTTGTTGGACAACACAGAGATAGAAAAGCTACTCAGTGTGTGTGTTACATGAAAAATGAAAAAATAATATATAAACATCTTTAAACTGCAGAGAAAAGAACCTGAAAAGTTTATATCAAGTACAAGTTGATAAATGAAAATGGTATGGCACTCATTATTACTTCTTTAAAATGCATAAACTTCCATAAATATAATGATACCAATATCTTAATCTGATGTTCCAGCTTTATTTTGTCTTCTGTAAAAGCATTTATTATAACTCGAAACTGAAGTCTACGCCTCCATATTATTTCCATTTAAATTGGTAATTTAAAACTATGAGAAAAGTTTTAAGATTCACAAACATCTTTCAGTTTAATATTTAGTTTCTCATGATTTTCTACATGGTTTCCAAATTGAAAATGAAAAGAAGCTACAATAAAAATAAGAGACAAAACTAAGAAACTTACATTCAGATTTGGTTTCCAGTTGGTAGGAATTCTCACATTCTCAACAATAGTACTGTGCTAGATTCATATATGATTCTATATATATATTCATACCCTTGTATGGTCTCCTTCCACGTAGAGGTGTTCTGGACATGTGATTTACTTTGGCCAATGGGACATTAGTAAGCATGAAGAAAGCAGGGGCTTGTGAATTCATTTGCATATTGGAGGTTTGCTAATCGGAACATGCGTTCTTGGAACCTGGAAATCACCCCTTTTTGAGGTAGGCTGAGCTGGACACATGTAGTGGGTACATGTAAGAGAACCTAGAAATGGAGTCAACATTCATAGCCAATGACGCACACATATTGCCCTATTCAAGTTGTCTTACTAAGTCTCAGTCTTACATGTGATCCCAACTGATAGGCTTGACACTGTGAAGCTCAAATGTGAACAAATAAAACAAAAATTAAACTGTTTTAAGTCACTGAGTTTTAAAGTGGTTTATTGGGCAGCCGTAGAGACTTTTACCAGTGCTTGGTGAACTTTGAAATGTAGATAAGAATCTTTGGAAACATGGCAGAGTGAGAGACATTCCTCAGATCTCTCCTCTTGAAACAACAATAAGCTGAACATCTAAAACTCAACAAAAAAACCCCACACTGCACGCCAGCACGTCTGAGCATGGGATCTGCACATAAGAGCAGGTCAGAACTCCAGGTGTCAGGCGGTGGACCAGGAGTAATAAAGAAGCTGCCTCTCATAGCCACCAGAGCTCACTACAGGAGAAGGGGGAGGAGAGAAGAAGAAGTGAGTTGCTGCAGCAAGTTCCCCGAACAGCCCTGCCTAAGAAAGCTGCAGGACCTAGTCATCAGGGCAGAAAGCAGAGAAGCGGTACGGGGCCACAGAGGAACAATAGTTGATTTTTACTGACCATGGTTGCAAAACCAAGGCTGAGCCACAGGCCCCAACTTCCTACCCAAAGGTCCCCTCCCCCCCATACCCTCCAAGACCCATCACCGCAGAGCACCAGGGGAAACACTGCCGAGACTGTTGTTGACATTGACAAGGACTGAAACTGAGGGTAGCGAGCATGATTAAATATCTACAAGAAAATGAAGGCATTATATAAAGGCATTATTAAGGCTTTATATAAAGCAAGGATCTAAGAGGCTTAGACGTCACCTACTGAAAACCAAAAGAAAAGCACCTTCTTTGCAACAGACTAAAAAGAGACCTTCATATAATAAATCTTCTTTCTGGAAAAGCAGTAGAATCCACTTCCATTAATGCTCAGGCAGAGAAATAATCCATTAAACACCATAAACAACCAAGGTGACAAGGCGTCTCAGAAAGAAAGAGAAAAATCTCCAGAAAATAAGCTTACAGACATAGAAATATGCAACTTAAATGACAGAGAATTCAGAATGGTACTTCTGAAAAAAATTCAATGAGATCCAAAAAAAAACTCAAATCAAAATTTTCAAAAATTGAAAAAACAATGAGATGAGCAGAGCAAGGAGACTGAAATCTTCAGAAAGAACCAAATAGAACTTTTAGAGATGACGAACACACTGCAAAAGTTGAAAAATGAAATAGAAAGCTTGGGAAGTAGAGTAGACCAAATGGAGGAAAGGATCTTTGATACTGAAGACAGAAATCTAGAAATAAATCAGAAGGAAGAAGAGAGAAACCAAAGAATGAAAGATAATGAAAGAGAAATTTGAGAAATAGCTGATACCATCAGGAAAGAAAACATAAGAATAATGGGCATTATCAAACATGAGGAAAAGGAACAGGGCTTAGAAAGTATTTTCAGACAAATAATTGACAGGAATTTCTCAAATCTAAGGAATGACTTGGAGCTTGGAATGCAAAAAGTCAACTGAACGCCCAATTATCTCAACCCCAAAAGGCCTTCACCAAGATACATTGTATTAAACTTATCAAAAATCAGCAACAAAGACAAAATTCTCATGACACCCAAGGAGGAAAAAACAGTAACATATAAAGGTAAACCCATCAGATTATCCTCGGACTTCTCAACACAAACCTTACAAGCCAGAAAGGAACGGAATCAAATATTTAAACTACTAAGTAAGTGAAAAGAACTACCAGCCTAGAATAATGTATCCAGCTAAACTCTCCTTTAGATATGAAGGAGAACGTAAGACTTTTCTAAACATACAAAAAATTGAGAGAATTCTCCACTACAAGGCCTGTACTACAGGAAATACTGAAAGAAGTCAGTTCACCTAAAACAAAATGACAAAAAAAATACATAATTAAGAGTAAAGTGACTATCAGGCAAATAGAAGCTGAGGAGTGCAACCCTTCCTAAGAACAGGGTATTATAAGCTTAAATAATAAGAAGAGAATTGCTATAGCAAGATAGTAATGAATGTTCAGCATACATAGGAATAAATTGAGATAACAATGACTGAAAAGGGGAGGATTCAAATACCCAAATTCGCAAAGGGGAAAGGAAGTAAGGCACACACAGAAGAAAATGGATGCCTGTACATATATAACTATCTTTTACATATTTCTAATGGTAACCACACACAGAAGATTCAGACCACTGTATCTAACATAAAATAAGAAGGACCAGAGGCAAAACCCACAAAAGCCAACCAAAATAAAGAAAACAGAAACACAAAAACAAGTAAGCAATGGAAGCACAGAGCTAACAGAAAGCAAAAGATAAAAAGGCTATAAAAAGACTTCATATTTCAATAATCACCCTAAATGTAAATGGACTGAATTCACCAATAAAAAGGCACGGAGTTGTAGAATGGATCAAAAAACAAAACCTAACTACATGCTACCTCCAGGAGACACATCTCAGCTCCAAAGACAAATATAGACTCAGAGTAAAAAGGTGGAAAATGATATTTCAAGCAAATAGCATTCAGAGAAAAGCAGGAGTAGTGGTACTAATATCAGACGAACTAGACTTCAAAATAAAAAATGTACAGAAAGATACTGAAGGACACTTTGTAATGATAAAGGGAATTATGCACCAAGAAGACATAACACTTACTAATATCTATGCTCCCAAACAGAAAATCAATAAGGAAATAACATCCTTAAATGACACATTAGACCGACTGGACATAATTGACATTTACAGAGCCTTCCATCCCCAAACGGCTCCTTATACATTCTTCTCTAGTGCACATGGAACATTCTCAAGAATCGACCACATACTGGGACACAGATACAAGAGGGTTGAAATCATACCAACCATATTTTCTGATCATAATGCTTTGAAACCAGAGACCAACTGCAAAAATAAATCAGGAAGAACCACAAATACAAGGAGATTAAACAACATGCTACTGAAGAATAACTGGGTCACAGAAGAAATAAAAAGAGAGATCAAGAGATATATAGAAATGAATGATAATGATAGTACAACATATAAAAACTTTTGGGACATGGCAAAAGCGATCATAAGAGAAAAGTTCATATCATTACAGGCCTATCTCCAAAAACAAGAAATCATCAAAATTAGAGCAGAAATAAGTGAAATTGAAAACAAACTAACAAAAAAAGATTAAAAAATGAATGCAGCAAAGAGCTGGTTTTTTGAGAAGGTTAATAAAATTGACAAAGCTCTGGCTAGACTCACGAAAGAAAAAAGAGAAAGGATACAAATAAACAAAATCAGGGATGAAAGGGGGGAAATTATGACTGACATCACAGAAATACAAAGGATCATACAAGAATACTATGAAAAGTACATAACATCGAATTTAATAACCTAAAAGAAATGGACCAGTACTTAGAAAAACACAACCTTCCTAGACTGAATCAAGAACTGGAAAAGCTAAATAGACTGATCAGCAATATGGAAATTGAAACAACCATAAAAACCTACCAAAAAGTAAAAGTCTAGGACCAGATGACTTCACCAGTGAATTCTACCAAACATTCAAAGATTTAATACCTATTCTCCTCAAACTCTTCCAAAAAATTGAAGAGGAGGCAATACTTCTGAACCCATTTTATGAGGCCAATATTACTCTGATACTGAAAACTGGCAAAGATAACACAAAAAAAGAAAACTACAGACCAATATCTCATGAACACAGATGCGAAAATCCTAAATAAGATACTAGCAAACCAAATACAGCAACATATTAAAAAGATTATACATCACAATCAAGTGGGCTTCATCCTAGGGGCACAGGGATGGTTCAACATACACAACAAATCGATTAATGTGATACATTTAAACAAATTAAAAAATAAGAATCATATGATCATATCATTAGATGCAGAAAAAGCCTTTGACAAGATACAGCATCCATTTATGATCAAAACACTTCACAAAATAGGTATAGAAGGAAAGTACCTTAACATAATAAAGGCTATTTATGACAAACCCTCAGCCAACATTATAGTTAATGGCGAAAAACTCAAAACCTTCCCTCTAAGATCAGGAACAAAGCAAGGCTGTCCACTATCGTCACTGTCATTTGATATAACTTTGGCGGTCCTAGCAAGTGCAATCAGACAAAAGAAAGATATAAAAGGCATCTAAATAGGAAACGAAGAAGTCAAACTGTCACTATTTGCAGATGACATGATTCTCTAAATAGAAAACCCTAAAGATTCCACAAGAACACTACTAAAAACAATAAGCAAATACAGTAAAGAGTCTAGATACAAAATCAACATTCAAAAATCCATAGCGTTCCTATACTCTAATAATGAAACGCCAGAAAAAGAAGTGGAAGAAATAATTCCTTATGCAATTGCAACAAAAAGAATAAAATACTTAGGAATAAATTTAATGAACCATGTGAAGGACCTATATGATGAAAACTACAAGACCTTATTAAAAGAAATCGAAGCAGATACAAAGAAATGGAAAGATATTCTGTTTCTTGGATTAGTAGAATCAACATAGTTAAAATGATCATATTACCTAAAGCATTATACAGATTTAATGCAACCCCTATCAAAATCCCATCGGCATTTTTTAAAGAAATACAACAAAAAATCATCAGATTTGTATGGAAGCACAAAAGACCCCGAATTGCCAAAGCCATCCTGAGAAAAAAGAATGAGGCTGGAGGCATCACTCTGCCTGACTTCAAATTATACTACAAAGTGACAGTAATCAAAACGGCATGGTATTGGCAGCAAAACAGACACACGGACCAGTGGAACAAAATCGAGAGTCCAGAAGTAAACCCATATTTACATGGGCAAATAATTTTCGACAAAAAAGCCAAAAACATATACTGGAGAAAGGAAAGCCTCTTCAATAAATGGTGCTGGGAAAACTAGAAAACCACATGCAAAAGAATGAAAGTAGACTGTTGTCTATCACCACATACCAAAATTAACTCAAAATGGATTAAAGACCTGAATATAAGACCTGAAACAATAAAATGCATAGAATAAATCTTAGGAACTAAACTGAAGGACCTTGGACTTAAAGAAGATTTTATGAATTTGACCTCAAAGTCAAGGGAAGTAAAAGCAAAAATAAATGAATGGGACTACATCAAACTAAAAAGCTTCTGCTCAGCAAAAGAAATCGTCAAACAGGTAAAGAGACAACCATCCAAACGGGAAAATATATTTATAAGCAATGCCTGCGATAAGGGCCTAATATAAAAAATATACAAAGAAGTCATATAACAACAAAAGCAAAACAAACGATCCAATCAAAAAATGAGCAGAGGACCTGAACAGACACTTCTCCCTAGAAGACATACAAATGGCCAACAAATATATGAAAAGATGCTCAACATTGCTAGTTATTTGGGAAATGCAAATCAAAAACATAATGAGATACCATCTCACACCTGTTAGAATGGCTATAATCAACAGGACAAGTAATAACAAATGTTAGAGAGGATGCAGAGAAAAAGGAACCCTCATACACTGCTGGTCGGACTGCAAATTGGTACAGCCGCTATGGAAAACAGTATGAAAGTTTCTCAAAAAACTAAGAATTGATCTACCATATGATCCAGCAATCTCTCTACTGGGTATTTACCCCAAAGACTTGAAAACCCATATCCAAAAAGATATTTGCACACTAATATTCATAGCAACATTATTCACAGTGGCCAGGACATGGAAGCAACCGAAGTGTCCTACAATAGATGATTGGCTAAAGAAGCTGTAGTACATACATACAATGGAATATTACTCAGCCATAAGAAGAGATGAAATACTGCCATTTGCGACAACATGGATGGACCTTGAGAGAATCATGTTAAGTGAAATAAGCCAGACTGAAAAAGTTGAAACTCACATGATATCACTTATATGTGGGATATAAACCTAAAAGCAACAAACGATCAAGACAAACAGAGACTCGTGGACATATACTATAAGCTAGTGGTTACCAGAGGACTATAGGCTAGTGGTTACTAGTCGGTTGGGGTAGATAGGGGGAAGGGTGTCAAATATAGGGTTTAGGGGGAGGACGAAATGGGTAAAGGGGATCAAATATATAGTAGCTGAAGGAAACTGGACTTTGGGTGGTAATCACACAATAGAATATACAGATGTCAAATGATAATGTACACTGGAAAATTATATAATTGTATTAACCAATGGTACCCCAATAAACTTAATTTAAAAAAAAAAAGAAATGTAGATAATACTAAAACAAAATACTACTAAGTGTAGAAGCTGTATATTAATCATTAAAGAGCCTCTAATTACATAATGTCATTATTTAATTTTATTGCACTTACAGTACTATTTTTACCAAAACATAGTTTCAGTATAGTTTAAAAACAATAAAAAAGATGTCTTGCTTATTTCAAATGGCATAAATGCTAGGCATTGCTTTATTTTAATTTACAGGAATAACATATTTTAATAATTCTAATTCTGGAATGCTCTAATCCTTGTCAAAAATCCTTTTCTCCAAAACAAAAGAGATTTAAATATGTTAAATTTTAGTATGTGAAGAACATTTTAAAAAAATGAATTATATTTCAAATAGTTCTATTAAAGCTTTAGACATAAAAATATTGTTTCCCATTTGCAAAACAAATGTATTTGTTTAACTTTATTCACAGGTGCTGAATTAAGTTTTGGTAACTTATGTTGTCAAAGAAATACTAACATCATGTATGATTCAAGTACAAATATTCCTGAATGATTATCAAATAAAAGAAATTATATATTTGATCAAATTTCCTCTACTAAATTAATTGTAAAATTAGTGTTAAATACTTTTACGAGGAAAGGAAATTTGATCTTAAATCATTATAATGCAGCTAATATATTATGACATGCATGTAAAGAAAAAAATAGGCCATAGATTGGTCTTACTATCTACATTTACCATATATTTTCTGTGATAAAGAGAGTAAAAATGGATGGAATACACTTAAAAATTGTTTTTGGATGGGGAAAGATCAGTGAAGGCCTAGGAAATAAAAGAAAATGTGTAAGATATATGGATGCTTTTATAATTTCTTGAATCTATAAGAATGATACAGAATTTAATTGTGGATAGAAAAAAGAGGGCATTTTCATACACCTCCCATCTCATCCTCCTTAAAAAAGTTGGGAATTTGTCATTCTTATTTCTCTTTCATTTACATTTGTTTTATGTTATTTATAATGCTTTTGGGAAAGCTGTGACTTTTGACAGTTGAAAATGAACCAAGAGAGAGAGAGAGAAGAGGCTGCTGAATTTAGAAATATGAATTTAATCCAACATAAACAGAAGTAGCATTCAAATTCACATAATTTCACAGTAAAATTTTGCACATTGGAGGTGCTACCTTATCAATGAACATCTATATTCATCAGGACATGACTCACTACAGGTAAAAGGAATACATCATTAGTAATCTCATCATTTGAAATTAAAATCAATTCACAAATAATGCAGATCGTTTTCCTAAAAACATAAATAAGTTGCTACCATAAAGCATAAAAGAAGTTTTGGACACTTTACAACCATTAACTTTACTGAAACTTAGAATTCAGTGACACAATGCAAAAATCATTGATATTTTATAAGCATCACAACAACATGAGGGCAATACAGTAAATGACAATATGTCAATGCAATCACTTTGTTTTCTTTCAAGATTACCCACCACCCTGTAAGAATCAATGATGGATGATCCGTAATTATCGTTAAACCGAAGAATGGATAAAGTGAATTCGGTCAAAACAATTCATATGATTTGAACCAGCTTCTATATCTCATACTTAAAAAAAATCTGTTCTTGCTTCATTTGGTTCATTTTTTTTTTTTCACGTGATGACATAGTACTTACAAATATATATCTATTGGATTAATGTTCAAAGTTCCAAACCATCAAATGAATATGTTTAACTCTACATATTTTTTCCCTGTTCTTTGTTGTCATTTGACATTTTTTTCAGGAATAGTCACAGAACATAGTCTTTTAAAGAATTAAAACTAATCAAAGATGTTCTTTCTTGCTCATTAAATTTGAGAAAACAAATTAGTACATATAAACTTCTTATATAATGAGCTCTATATCTTTAAGGTTTTATTCTGAATCATAACCTAGCCTAACATAAAGGTCAATTTTGTTATTGTTTTCTTACATAATGCTGTACAAAATTTAATGCATCTATATGCATTATATATATGAATGTAAATGTAAACATAAAATATATATTTACATATAAATGTACAGAGCAACTTAGATTTGGGTTTTTGTAGATTAATTCTTGGGAATACTAAGAATCTCTTATGGTTTATGCACTAAGGACAACAATAAAGTGTTTAAAAAAAAGAGAGAAAAAAAGAAAAGAAAGAGATGGGACAAAAAAGACATAGTCCAGTAGGAAACCAGCAGGGTCTAGAAGGTATGTACTAATTCAACACTGGGGAAGGAGATCGGCAAGTAAAGGCATGGAGATATTGTGAAAATATTGAAATACTGCCTCTGGGATAAGAAAGGAGGAGAAACTGCCATAAAAAATTAAAGGGTGTTAGACATTTACTCGTGCCAAAGGGAATCTGTAGAATTTATTGGATTCTTTGCATGAGAAATTTAAAGTTCAAATAAGCATCTCTGTACTTATTGACTGATGCACTAAATAAATAGGAAATGTCTTTTGTGTTTTCTCTATAGACAAACAGATGCATCATCTATATAAGAACAAACACAAGCCCATATACTTGCACATATGATATATTTATGACATATTCAGATACAGAATTCTTTTAATTTGAACTCACTACATAAGATATAATTTCTATAAAAATATTTATGGTAGATGACTCATTAATACTATTTAAGAAACAATACATTATTTTGGTTAATAGAATATGTGTATTATTATTTTATTTAGAATATTCTACATATTCATGAACCACTTACCTCATTTGTAGCCTAAACCATCATAAACATAATGCTTGTCAAAACAAAACTTGCACCAGGCAAAGAAGATTTTGTTCAAGACTGTTGCAATAGGAGAAAGAGGCCAGAATTCAGTCTGAGCTCAATTCCACTGAAACAAAGAGATGAAGAGTTTTTAAAACCTGGGGCGGAGTTGGATCATAAGCCACCTGTGTTTTTAATTAGATTTACCAAAGGAAAAGTAAACTTTCTCATAACAGGAGGTAGTTTTACAGCTTGGAGCAAAGTATCCCACAGAAGTTAAGGAAATAGAAGTGCTATCTTCCATAGAGATTGAGAAATATTGATCAGATATTTCAAAGGAATGGTTCCCAAGTACTTGAGAAAGACATCTCTGTATTGTAAAACTGTAAAGACTCTTTTTAAAAGACTTACATGTCAAAGGGGCAGAGAAAAAAATTATAATTACAAGTTTCCTGAAGTAAATGATCTAAGGAAACAAGTAGGGGCCTAGAGTCAGGAATGTCTTTCTGAAGTTTTGCTAAGCTGAGGCCATTCTGGTCTTGCCACAAAAGCATTTAATTTTATTTTTAAATGATAATTTGATATGCAATCTCTTACCTTTTATTTTTTATTCCATACTGAAACTCGTATTACTTCTTAATATTTGAATGTATAAAGGTGTTATTAAATTATAAGTGAAAACATAATCTTTTCTCAGTCTATATGTCTATAATGTCTGGATCAATCATATCTTCCATGAACCTACTATCCTGAGAAAATTATAATTGTGCAGTTACTTTCCACTCAAGTTTTGCTGAGGAAAAAAATCAAACCAATAAACCCTAGCTCTTAAACATTGGATAAATTAGAAGAAATGTAACTACTTCTCAAAAGTCCTATCAATGTACATCGAGAAATAATTTAGACTATATTATCATAAGATAAGGTGATAGTAAAGCCTTTTAATAATATAATATTAAACATTTTCTTTTCTATTTTAAAGTTTCTATTAGGTATTATAAAATTTTAACATTAAAAGAAAAAAAAGTACCTCATAGAAAAAATTTTAAACTTTTTCAAACTCAAGGTTGCATTAAAAGTAAATCAAAACCTTATGATTATAAAAATTATAAAATGCATTATACTATATGTTAGGCAAGTTTAAGTTCTTCAGTAGGCTCTGTTCTTCTCCTGGTTTTTCGTACTTTAGAAAGGAAGATAGAATATCAAGAACACCTGGGACATCAGAGTGGAGTGTGGGAATGGGGTCAAGAGTTTCTCAGTCTCCACCAGGCTCTCTGCTACCAACTACTCCAAAGCACCTTTGCTAGGATAATACTCCTCCCTTAAGTCCTTTTGAAAATCACTACATTTGATAAGATGTTACTGAGATTGTGTTATGCACATAAAATTTTGCAGTGATGGAGGTAAAAGATTGAGAATCTGTATTCTAAATCAGTTACTTGCTGAATGAATAAATAGCCTCATTTTACAAATATTGAAGAAAATTAATATGAATAAAAATTGCCAATCATCTATATTTAATTCAATAAACATATTTTGAACATCTACTAAGTTCCAGTCATTCTTATACAGGATGCAGAATCTTTCAATTCATCAGAAAAGCTAAGAAGAGATAAAGTCAACATTTAGACTATTCTTTAAGAAAGCTATAGTGTCCTCACCCCACCATGTATAATGAGATAAATTGAAAGCAATCCATTTTGGTGGGGAGCTAAAGGTGGGGATCAGATTCTGTTGAAAGATATTGATGCCACATATCCTGAATGGTTCAAAGTTTTTCTGAGTTTATATGGTAGGCTATTTTTAATAAGCTGGCTTAGAATTAGTGAAATACCCCAAAGTGAAATAATGCTGAGTTGTTATGTTCAAGGAATATGGTCAAAGTCACATTAATAGAAGGGATGTGCCTTCTTCATGAGACCAGACTATACTGGCTTCCATGGTAAGGATTCTTTATTTTAAGTAGTTTTTGCAATAGTTTACCAGAACTGCTGTTAGACTGTTTACTTTGTATTTACCCCTGATAGAATACTTCTTTAGAAGAGAAAAAGTTGTGACTGAAGCCTAGGACAGTGGAGATCACAACACAGGCATATTTCTGATGCATAGAGGCACTGACAAAACCAAAAATTAGAGGTAAGAGAAGGTCATAGAGAACACTCTGTGTGCATGTGTGCGTGTGTATGCAGGCAAGGTAGAGGAGCATGGAGATTTGAGAAGCACTGATAAAGATCTGGAGGGGAGACATTGCATCTGGAATGCCTAATGCTCTGATTTTTCCTTTACAATATAAGAGAATGAATCACATGATGAGACAAATCTAGGCCTATCAGGGTCAATCTGGGTTTGGTTTGAAGAAAAAGATAGTTGAGAAACTGATGGTAGCCACTTCTGATCACTGAGTAACACCACTTCCCCAACACACATCCCAGTGAAAGTTTTATGTTAAATACATAAAGGAAAATCTCCACACATGCTAGAGGTGTCTTCTAGAAAGCCCTAAGAATAAAGGAAACCCTGTGCTGCCAACAGTGAGAGAAAGATAAAGAAGGAGGTGTTAGCAAGGTGTCTGTAAGTGAATGGTGCTTCTAGCAATAGGTGCCTAACCAGCTCTGGCAACATTTTATCCTTTTCTTTTCCTCTTTTCCCTTGCTCCTAAATTCCAGATTTTCTTCCCCCTTCCTCTCATACAGGAACATAATCCTTAGTCTTTGCTAGCTGTTGATATTATTTAGACAAAGGATAAAAAATTAATGATCTGTAATTCAAATTAGATGTCAAATTATAATGTACACCTGAAAATTATATAATTGTATTAACCAATGTTACCCCAATAAATTTAAAAAATAAAAAAATAATAAAAAATAAATGAGATGAAAAAATAAAATAAAATTTAAAGGCAAAGATGAATATTCTCACAAGGTTTTAGAAGAATATAATTAATGAGCAGATATTTATTGAATATTATGTGCAAAACACTACATCTGATACTAGGAAATATATAAAGTGTTTCTGAATTATGGTCCCTATAATTTCAGGATTTCATATTTTGAATGGAGATATTACATTAACATGCATGAAATAATAGCAAACAACTGCTTACTTAATATTTAACGATTCAGATGTCTTTATCTGCAAGTGAAGAAAAGCCAATTCAAAGTAGCTCAAACAATGTAGAAATGTATTAGAAACATTAAAAAAAGTCATGCATTAAAGCAGCTCCAGGGTTGGTTAATTCAGCTGCTCAATGACAGTAAGAGAGACTTGTGTTCCTTCTACCTACCAGATCTACCATTTCAATGGGTGGGTCAGGAAATGTTGGTACATTTAGCAAAAACTGAAAGTAGTCTGAAAATTAGATAGAAGTGATGTATTGGTGTCTATTTCCTGATTTCAATGATTGCACTGTGCTATGTAAGAGAATGTCCTTGTTTTTAGAGAATATATGCTAAAGTATTAGGGGTCATGACATATCAAGTTGGCAACTTAGTCACAGTTTAGGAAAAAATAATAGCCTTCACACTCTTCTTGAATCTTTTTTATGCATTTTATATTATTTCAAAATATAAAAATATTTAATATAAAAATATGAACAGAAGTATGGGCTTTCTCAACAAAGGAATAATATGACAAAAAGCTTAGAACTATAAGATATATTTGTTAAATTCATTATTCACTTACCTAATGTTAATTGAGTATTTAATGATTTTAAACACTGTGCCAGAGCTGGGAACACAAGAGTGTAAAAGGGGGAATGAGCCCTTGCCCTCATGGAGCTTAGAGTCTAGTGGACTCTTATTAAGCAAACAGGAAATCATGATATGATAATGTGATGAAGGAAATGCAGTATGTTATCAGTGCACATAAGTAGGACCCCAGATACCTATTTGATAAGGTAGGCATCCTATAAGAATTGATATCTAAGCTAAAACCTAATGTTTAATTAAGAGTTACCCTGTTGGTATCTGTGAGTGAGGTTGTGCTCGAGATAAGTGATTCACATTGAGATAAGAATCTGAAGAAATGTATTGAAATATAAGATAAGGCAACTGAGAATTCTTCATTACCACCAATCAGAGCCATTAATTTTCTTCACCTTAAAATCATGGTGGAAATTGTTTTCTTGTAAAATATTACTAAATAGATAATATGATTTTTCAACATTGGTGTCAGCCTTGCTAGAGCCTGGATTGTAGTTTATGGATCAGTAAGCAAAGTCCAGACAATCCAGTGTTTTATAAGCCATGTTAAGGATATAAACTTTATCATGAAAGCTACGGGAAGTCATTTAAGAATTTTAAGTAATGATTGTTTTAATCACTTTGGTTACATCATGAGAAATGCTGGAGGAATCTAAACAAGAGATGACGGTGGTCTAGACTCAGGAAGAAGAGAAAAGTAAATGGATTCAAGAAATAATTAGGACTTCAGAAATAATAAGAAGCTATGGATGGGAGAAGTGGCAGTTTCAGGTTTGAGCAACTTAGTGAATTGGGATGCTCTTCATTGTGATTGGAAGCACAGGAAGAAAATATGTTTTTTGTGTGGAGATGATGAATTACACTATGGATAAAGTAAATTTTTCTTGTCTATGGGGTATCTAAGTACTGGTACCCAAAGAGGCCATTGGCTACATAGGGAACCAGAACTCCAAAGCATGTTTTGGATTGAATAAAGTGTATTGAAAGTTTTGGGCATATACATGTGCCAATTTATATAGAGTACAGATATTGAAGAGGAAAATGAAATTTTCTTGAAAAGGTAAGTGAAATTTGGCAAGTTTATAGAGGGGTTTGGATGTTTGATTTGGACACAATTTGATTAGCAGAAGTGGCAGAAGTGAGATATATTAGCATAAAAATAACTTGGAAGTTGGAACCAAGTTAGGAGATTGCTCAGTAAACATGTACAGTGATCTTGGCCTGCTAACTCAAAAAATGGAGTTATTGCTGGAACTCAGTGCATTCCACAAGCCATGCCACCTATGAGACAAGGATCGTTACCACTCGGTGTAATGGTCCTTTGCTTGATCCAATGTGCATCATGTTATTTTCTACGCCATGGGAGCTGATGGGAGATTTTAACTATACGTTCCAAATCAGGGACTTTCCTGGAATGCTCATGTGTATTAATGCCATAGTTTATATATCAGTCAGTTTCATGTGTCCACAGTGGATGTATAGACTATTCCGAGACATAGCTATCAGATCATTCTCATTTTAGATTTAAGAGCACGAATAACATCTCTAGTTTAATGTACCTATACTGCTGGCAAATAAAAGGGGGCAGAGAAAGGGTGTGTGCTGCTGGAAGACAGCCTAGAGATCTGCATTCTGAGTCACCTTATGTTTAGAGAAAGTTGGAAGCAAATGGACTTTGTTTCTTCTTTACTTTCAAAGGATGTCTGTTTTCTGATATAATTTTAGACAAGAATCAGAAAAAACTTTTTTTTTTTTTTTTTTTGGCTATGCCCATGTTGATCTAAGTATAACCTTCTAGAAGGAACTTGACGCTAATATTCTACATTCCCATTTTTAAAGTGGAAATAATATTTTGTATATTTCACATAGATACTGTAAGTTTTCACAAAATAATCACGATACTGCACAAATACAGACTAAGAAATATGAGCAGTATAAATTATCTTGTTTTCTTTTACCAAAGTCTACATTTCTTCATGTGCTTAATTTTAAATTAAGCATGAATTCTACAAATTAAAATATATATACATTGGAAGAAATGAAAAACTACCCCTCAGATTCTGTATTCAGTTTGGAAGCATATTCTATAATAGAAATATATTCTATACTCCCATAGAGAATGCCAAAAGAATGAGTAAAGCAGTCATGCTGATCCTACCTTTTATATCAACAACAAGAGGAATAAACCTTTATGCTTTCAACCAGTTTTGAATACAGAAAAGCAGCTGGGGCCTTGAATCTTCTTTCATCACTTCAGGGTATGACATAATTATTCAGGAAAAATCAAATTGACTTTATAACTTTGGAAAGATACATCTACAACAACAAGAACAACAAAAACCTAACATGAAAAACTGTGTATTATAGCTCTCTACTTGAGCAGGCCAAACAATTCACCCCAGTCTCAGAAATATCTCCTGTGCTTCAGGGATGAAGCTTGGTTTCTGTGTGAAAAAGGCTGAAGTTAAGTGACAGCAACTAGTAAGTGTTTCATTATCCCTTAAATATACTTGTGTTTTTCAGTCGTAGGAACACTAAGAAATAAATTGAAATATTACTTATATCTATATATCTATATCTAGATGCTCTCTATACATACAGAGAATCTTCAAAAAATAAAAATTATACATCCATCTGAAACAATTTTGAAAGAATTGATTAAAATAATTATTTATTTAAATAATTATAAAAATAATTCAAGTCACATATGTGAAAAAATGTAATCTGACCAAAAATGTGGTTCTTATAGTGGCTTGCTTGAAAAGAATGACTATCAGAAAACAAGTGCCCTTATTTTTACATTCTAAGCTTCACATATTTTGGATATGCCAATAATGGTCCATAGACACTAACAGAAGAAAGTAGGCTCTTTCTCTGGAGAGCAGATAAAGACGCTCAATTAAAAAATCCCCTCCCTACAACACCTGTTGATTCAAGTGTGAGGACTTGCATTTCACAGCCATTTGCATCCATGAATAAGATTACGAAAAGAATACTACCTTCTTCCATTTGCACTCTCACTTCTTCAAATGTTGAGTGGCTTGCAAGAGAAAATTCTATTCTAGCCTCAAATAATTTAATACTGCCCTCTAGAGGAATTATAACAGCATTAAATTTGCTCTTTGTATGGTTTCTTAAAATGTTTCCCTAAATTTAAAATCAAAACTTTCAAAAACTCACAAGATTAATTAATATAAAGATTTTCTAAAAGTTACATCCATTTTAAATTGTATTTATGAATATCAAATTATGTTAATAATTTTTAATAAAGTTCAATAGATTACTATTTCCATAAAATCTTGTAAAAATTATAAATTATGCAAGGTGTCAATGTCTACATTGGAGTCACCCAGTTGCTTTTCTGTGAACCCCTGAAACACATGGAGAGGATCAGTCAGTATAAACAAATCTCCCCCCCCAAAAAAATATCTTAATTGAAATCAAGAATTGAGAAAATAAAAAATATTTCTTTCCTTCTAAGAAAAAAAATAAAGCGGCAAACTAAGAACATTATCTTTAAGACATGAGTAATAGGCAATTTGCTTAAAATATGAATCAGTAAAGAAAAGAAATTATACTGCTTTTAGAAATGAATCCTTGGAAAACTTTTATAAATAAATAGATTAACCAAAATAAATTGGATTTACCATAGCAATGGTTATAAAATACATTAAACAGAAGAGTATACTCAGTTATTTGGGATTTCTGAGAGAAAAAAATCCAGGTAGTATAAACTGTAGCTACTAAGAGGAAATTAATAGAAATTTGAAAATTAAGAACCATTGAAGAGTTTTGTCATAAAATATCTGCTGATTTGAGAATTCATGGGATCCTTATTTTATAAGTTTCATGTTTTCTGCATAGATCTGAGAAAAAAATTTTTACTTTATAACCATTAGTGTTTAGAAAATGGAATGTAATGCCTGTTGTCTTTCTTATAGGCAGAGAAAGCTATTTAGAAATAAAATTCAGTGTTTTTCTGAAGTGTTTATATTAAAAACATTGGTTGTTATCGCTAAAAAGTAATAAATCACTAAATCTATCATATCATATAGCAATTTTAAAGAAAATGCTACTTAAAAAAATTACTTCCCAATTATCCACAAAATTACTTCCACTCACTTTTTCATCTTGTTGTTTGCAATCAACTCCCATAACCTAGAAACCTATAATTTCATAATTTGTGTATATCAGTAAATATTATAGACAATTTTGAAGTATAATTACAAAAACAAGTATTCAGAGTTTAATTTTGTCAAATTTAAACATTTTTATGCTAAATTTATGCTAAGTACAGATATATATTGAAGAAAGTTTATCTACATTTGCAAGTATGCTTTTTCTTAATTATTAAAATAACTGAAATTTTAGGAAAAATAGGTTTGCATGAGGAAATATTTTAGATTTGGGCTAAAATATTTAATCTTATAGGATAACATCTACATAATAAAAATATTTATTTTAAAAATTTAATTAAAATTCATGCACTTATGTTTTCCCTCCCTTCTTTCTGGATTGCCTTAACTAACCATTCACTCAATTTCAAAGGTCTAAGCATGCTGCAACAGATATAACATTGAAATTACTAATGAAAGTTAGGCTTAAATATGGCTTAACATGTCATTTATTTAGTAAAATGAAATCATAAAAATTATAAATAATTTAAAACAACCTGAGCAGCAAAAACAGTTTACAAATTCATTCAATTATATTTACATATAAGTTGGTTAATATTTACAATATAGGTTAGTAACATATTTAAAACTGGAGAACTTATACTAATTCTCTACAAGTATAATGGTACATACAACCACAAGGTGATTATGTTGACAAAATGGACTGGGTTTGGTGAACAGCTATTAATATGTTGCTACATACAAACAATTCTGAGGGTGTACAGAAAAGGCAGTGGGAAAATACAGACAAAAAAAAATCTGTGTATTTATGCCTCATACATGCTAAACATTTCCTTAAAAAATAATGAATAAAATATGTTCATTAAGATATCTACGCTTTACCAAAATAATTCTTAAAACTAAACAATAAGATTTATGAAGTGAAACTACCTAAAGCAATTATTTTATCTAAATGAGACAACAAATTTTACCAGTCAGCCAAGATAAAGTAATTTATTTGAAAATCAAAATGTATTTTCACTTTTAGGAACAAAAGAAAATAAAGACAAAGAGAGTAGCAAGAACTGTTGTGTTAGAGAGTGGATGATAGTTGTTAATATATTTCCCTGAAATTCTCATTGATCTAGCTATTCAAAAAAAAAAAAAAAAAAACATATGTAATAAAATTTCAAAATTTTGATCGTACTGGTGACATCAGCATCATGGCAGCGTGAGACACTTCCTTTATCTCTCCCCTTTAATATATAACTAGTGGGAGATCCATAACTCTACAAAGGTTCCTCTACTCAACACACTAGGAAGCCTTAGAGATCCACACACCTATACATCTAAAGGTGGGTAGACTGGAACACATAGAAGAGGTAAAACTGAGAAAACAGCAGGGATGGTGCTAGTGTCCAAGTCCCCGACTGGGCAGCTGAGTCCCTAGTCCCAGTGAGTAAGGGAGCAGCAGCCAGGTGGGGCATGCAACACTGCCCCACCCATAATCATGGCAAAGAAAAGTAGGACAACAGTGGCATCAGTGCCTCTGACTTCAGCTCCCTCCTCTGGCTGCAACAGTGCTGGCACTACCAAAGAGCCTAGTAGTAGCAACAGGGGCGGTGCAGGCATCCTGGCCTCCCAGCACAGCAGCAACACTAGTGGTAACAGGGCACTAGCAGCATTAATAGCAAGGTTCACTCTCCTGGTACCTCCAGCCACGTAGTATCTACAACCTCAACCCCTAGCCAAGACAGGAGCACCTGAAGGCCCAATAAACCCAGAAGCAGCGGAGGCACCCACAATCATAGCTCTCTCCCATCCTTCCACTTGTGCCCCAAACCCCAGCCATAGTGGCAGTGCCTGAGATCCAGACAACACATGATACAGTGGGGTACCCATCACTTTTAGGAACAAAAGAAAATAAAGACAAAGAGAATAGCAAGAACTGTGCGTTAGAGAGCGGATGATACTCATTAATATATTTCCCTGAAATTCTCTGGTGGTGATGCCAGGGACTGCAGCAACACCAGCAACCACAGCAAAGCTGGCAGCAGCAAGGCACCAGCAACCGCAGAGGCAGAAGCAGCAACAAAGAGGGTACACAGAGGTTGTAGAGAGTGGAAAGTGCTGGCTCTCAAATATAGTCAACTGACTCAGGTAAAAGAAAAAAAAAAATGTGTGCTATTGTGCCACCTACTGGAAAACAAAAACAACAAAAAAGGGTTTCTAAATACCAATTCATTAAACTGCTAAAATTAAATAAAGCTGTGCCTAAATAAGAAAGATTTACTACAAATGCACTAGCAGAGAAACAACCCATTAAGTACCATGAATAACCATGGTAACACAATATTACAAAGAGAAAATGACAGTTCTCTAGAAACAAAACTCAAAGTCATGAAAAGACTGTGATCTAAATGATAGAAAATTCAAAACAGTTATCATAAAGAAATTCAACAAGATACAAAAAAACTCAGAAAGGTAATTCAATGCACTCAGCAATAAACTCATTGCACAGAAGAAGCACTTTACCAAAGAGATTAAAACTCTAAAACAGAACCAAAAAGAAATTCTGGAACTGAAGAACTCAATAAATGAGACTAAGAATACGTTCAAAAGCATTGGAAGTAGAGCAGACAATATAGAAGAGAGAATTAGCAAGCTCAAAGATAAAAATATAGAAATGATTCAGGTGGAAGAGGAATAAGAACTAAGTTTTTTTTTTTTTTTAAATAAAAGAACTCTACGAGAACTATGTGACTCCATTAGAAAGAGCAACATAAAGATAATGGGTATCCCAGAAGAAGAGAGAAGGAAGAAAACTTAGAGCCTATTTAAAGAAATAATAGGTGAGAATGTCCCAAATCTGTGAAAGGAGCTGGACATACAAGAACAAGAAGCTGATAGAACCCCTAATTATCAATGCAAAAAAGACTTTCTCCTAGACACATTATATTAAAACTGTCAAAAGTCAAAGAATTCTCAAGGCATCCAGGAAAAAAAAAAAAAAAAGACAGTAACCTGCAAAGGAACCTCATCAGGCTATCCTCAGATTTCTCAGCAGAAACTCTACTGAGATTCAAATAATATATTCAAAATATTGAAAGATTAAAAATCATCAGCCAAGAATACTCTATCCAGCAAAGCTATCCTTCATATCTAGATATGAAAGAGAAATAAAAGCTTACTAAGATGAACAAAAGCTGACAGAATTGACCACCACAAGACCTGCCTTACAACAAATATTGAAAGAAGCTCTTCTACTTGAAACAAACAAACAAAAAGCGCATGAAACTTTGAGTAAGTTCATAGACAGAATCAGAAAATTGCAACTCTATATCAGAATAGGGTGTCAAACACCAAATTATAACATAGAGGTTAAAGGGGTAAAAGCATTAAAATGACTATAGCTACTTCAATTTATTAACAAACACACAACATAAAAAGGGATAATTTTTGACAATAAAAATATAAAATAGGATGAGGAAAAGGATGGAATTTGTCTAGGCAAATGAAGATAACATGCTATCAGAAGAAAAAAGGACAATTTTATCTATAATATTTTATATAAATCACATGGTAACCACAAAATAAAAATCTAGAGCAGAGAGCAGAGATATAAAACATAAAAAAGAGAGAAAATAAGGAAAACAATGATAGAAAACCACCAAACTAAAATAGTAGACAAAATGGCATGGAAAAAAAATGGAGCTATATAGAGCAATCAGAAAACAAAAGATAAAATGATAGTAGTAAGTCCTCATATATCAATGAACATCGTTAATGTAAATGAACTGAACTAATCAACCGAAAGACACCGTAGCTGGGTAGATTAAAAACAAGACCCAGCTATATGCTGCCTTCAAGAGACTCATCTTAGCTTGAAAGACAAACATAGTCTCAAAGTGAAGGAGTGGAGGATGATACTCCAAGCTAATGCTAACCAAAGGAAAGCTGCTGTAGCCATACTTTTATCAGACAAAATAGACGTCAATCCAAAAAAGGTAATAAGAGACAAAGACAGACATTTTATAATGATAAAAGGGTAGGAAACTCTGCCTACCACAACATTTATTAATATATATGCATCCATCTTAGCAGCACCAAAATATATAAAGGAATTATTAACAGAACTAAAGATAGAAATTGACTGTAGCACAATAATAAGAGACTTCCACACCCCACTTACACCAACGAATAGATCATGCAGACAGAAAGTCAACAAAGAAACAGCCTTAAATGACACATTAAACCAATGGAATGTTTTATATATATGTGGTATATAATATGTATATATATTTTATATACACATATACATGTGTATACATATATATTATATACTATGTGTGTGTGTATATATATGTATATATACGTGTGTGTGTGTGTGTATATATATACATAAATATATATATATATATATATATATATATATATATATATATATATTTAAAAAAACATTCCACCAAAAACAAAAAGGATACATTCTTCTCAAGTGCACATGGAAGATTCTCATGGCAAGGCCATATATTAGGATACAAAACTAGTCTCAATAAATTCAGAAAGACTGAAATTATATCAAGCATTTTTTCTGATCACAGTGGTATGAAAGCAGAAATCAACTATGGAAAGAAGGCTGGAAAATCAAACATGTAGAGTTTAAACAGAATGCTACTGAACAAGTATTGGGTCAGTGAAGAAATCAAAGAAGAAATAAAAAAATATATGGAGACAAATGAAAATATGACATACCAAAAAAATAGGATGGAGCAAAAATGGTACTAAAACTACTAAAAATGTTATAAAAATGTGAAAGCTTATAGCAATATAGGCCTACATCAAAAAAAAAACAGAAAAATCTCAAATGAACAATCTAACTTCCACCTAAAGAAACTAGAAAAAAAAGAACAAATAAAGCCCAAATCAGTAGAAGGCAGGAAATAATAAAAATCAGAATAGAGAGAGACGGGAAAAAATTGTATAGATGATAGAAGCTTTATTCATCCCTCTTGCAACCAAATCAAAGTTGTGACAAAACACAGAGCAAATAGCAAAGAAAGTTGCCTGGGATCTAGATGAACAGAAGCACTACAACTAGGGAAAGAAACAATTAACAAACCTTCAATGGTAGAAGGTAGGAGGGGGCAAATATGTGAGGCTGCCCGGTCCAAGCAGCTGAGTGGGACAGAGGCTACGGCAGCATCAGCCAGCAGCTGCAGAAACCTCTTAAAGGGGCCGAGTCCAGGAGCAGACTTTCACTGTGATGGACCTGCTCGCTCTGAGCATCAGCACTCAGTGGGCTGCACAGGGGGCACCACGGACTTACAGAGGGACACTGAGTTGTCAGAGTGAGGGCCGAGGAGAGACTCACTCTGTACAGAAGTGCTGGTGGTATCCATTGTTCCTCTGTTGATCCCTCTCCACTCCTAGCGTCCAACTCAGCACTGCCACAGTTGAGATATCATCAAACTGAATAACAGAGGTCGCTCTGCCTAGAGGATTCCCTGAAACTCTGCCTACCCCAACTCGCGGCCCCACCCAAGCCACATCCAAATGTATCCTCAGTGAGTCAGGTGCTCCTTGTTGAGCAGTGTGTAGACTCACACTGGTGGCAGCTGACCATGGTTTCTGGAAAGGACTCTTGGAACAACTATATGCACAGCATCTGTGGATTGCTTCCTGAATCGTTAACAGGTGGCCCCGGAGGGGCACAGGCTGAGGCTAAATTTAGCCTGCAGCAGAACCCCTCTCAGGACAGTGCCACTGGATGCATACTTCACAAAGCCACATTAACAAGACCGGGAGACTTAAGAACTTTGCTTAGTACATAGAAACAGACACAGAAAGGCAGCCAACATGGGAAGACAAAGAAGCAGAAACCATATGAGAGAAGAGAACAGAGATCCAGAAATAATGGAGTCAAGCAATCTACCAGATGCAGAGTTCAAAACACTAGTTATAAAGATGTTCAATGAACTTTAGGGAAGTGTAGATGAATTCAATGAGAATTTTAACAAAGAGATAAAAAACATAAAAATGGAAATGGAAATGGAAATTATAAAAGGGAACGAGTCAGAAATGAAGAACACATTATCTGAGATGAAAAGTATATTAAATGGAATAAACAGAGCGAATAAAGAAGAGGATCAAATGACCTATATAGAAGATGGGGAAGCCAAGGACATTCAATCAGAATAGCATGAAACAGGAAGCCAAGACTATAATAATAATTTACAGGCCCTATGGGACACTCTTAAATGTAAAAATATCCATGTAATAGGGGTACTAGAAAAAAACAAGATGTTGAAGAGCTATTTGAAGAAATAATGATGGAAAACTTCCCTAACCTAGTGAAGGAAATAGACATACAACTCCAGGAAGCTCAGAGAGTCCCAAGAAAGAGGAACCCAAAGAGGCCCACACCAAGACATATCATAGTTAAAATGCTAAAGGTTAAATACAAATAGAAAATCTTAAAAGCAACAAGAGAAAAGTAGTTAGTTATCTACTCATAAGTACCCATAAGACTGGCAGCTGATTTCTCAAAAGAAACTCTGCAGGACAGAAGGGCTTGGCACAAAATATTCAAAGTGATGAAACCCAGGATCTACAACAAAGAATACTTTATCCAGCAAAGCTTTCATTTAGAGTCGAAGGACAGATAAAGAGCTTCTAAGACAAAAATAATTACAGGAAATGCTGGAGGGACTTCTTTAAGAAGAAAAAATATGTAGAAAAACAGGAATAGAGAATGGTAATAACTATATTCCTATCAACAAATACCTCAAGTGGAAAAAAAGTGCTCCAAACAAAAGATAAAATGGCTGAATAGATAAGAAAACAGGACCCCTATATATGCTGCCTACAAGAGACTCATTTCGGATTAAAAGACACACACGTACTAAAAGGAAGGGGATGGAAAAAGATAATGCCTTGATGGACCTCTGAATGAAATAAGTCAGACAGAGAAAAACAAATATTGCATAATTTCACATACATATGGAATCTAAAGAACAAAATAAACAACAACAAAAATGAAAATAAACTCATAGATACAGAGCATATTTTGAGGCCTACTAGATGGGAGAGTAGTTAGGGGAATGGCAAAAAAGGGCAAAGGGATTAAGATGTGCAAATAGATAGTTACAAAACAGACATGGAGATATAAACTCTAGCTAAGGAAAATAGTTAATAATGTTGTAATAAATATATAAGGGGGAAAGGGGTACTAGATTTAGTGGGGTGATCACTTTGTGAGTTATATAGATCTCTAATCTCTATGCTGTACAACTGAAACTAATATATTATTGTATGCTAACTATAATTGGAAAAAAACTTATTGAATTGTACAATGTAAATACAAGCAATTAATTGTCTAGTATATTTCAATAAAGCCAGGAAAAAAATCTTTAATACACAGTGTTCATCAACAACAACAAATTCAGAGTAGAAATAAATAAAATAGAGATTAGAAATACAAAAGAAAAGTCTATGAAACTAAGAACTGGTTCTTTGAAAAGATAAAATTGACAAACCTTTACCTAGACTCACTAAGAAAAAAAAAAGACAACATTCAAAGAGATAAAACTAGAAATGAAAAAGAAAAAGTTACAATCGATACCACAAAAATAAAAAGAATCATGAGAGAATACCATGAAAGGCTATTATACATCACCAAATTGGACCACCTAGTAGAAATGGATGAATTCTTAGAATCATACATCCTTGCTTGACTGAACCATAAATAGAAAACCTGGATAGACAGATCACTAGTAAGGAAATTGAAACAGTAATTAAAAACTTTTCAAAAAATAAAACTCTAGGATCAGGCAGCTTAACTGGTGAATTCTTCCAAACATTGAAAAATTTTATACCTTTTCTTCTCAAACTCTTCCAAAAACTGAGAGGATGATATGCTTCCTAACTTGTTTTTATGATGCTAACTTTACCTTGATATGAAAGCCAGATAAGGACAACACACACACACAAACACACACAAAAAATTACAGGCCAATATCTCAGATGAATATAGATGCAAAAATCCTCAACAGAATAAGCAAACCAAATAATCAATACATTAAAAGGATTATACACCAAGATCAAGTGAGATTTATTCTAGGAATGCAAGGATGATTCAACATATGAAAATCAATCAACTTGATATACCATATTAACAAAATGAAAGATAAAAAATAATCATCATTTCAATAGACACAGAAAAAAGCATTTAACAATATTCAACATCCATTTATATTAAAAACTCTCAATAAAATAAGTAGAAAATGTAAGTATCTCAACATAATCAAGGCCATATATGACAAACACATAGCTAATATCACACTCAATGTGAAAGCTTAACACTTTTCTTCTAAGATCAGGAACATGACAAGAATGCTCACTCTTGTCACTTTTTTCAAGATGGTATTGGAATTCCTAGCCAGAGCAATTAATCAAGAAAAATAAATAAAAGGCATGTAGATTAGAAAGAAAGTAGAACTGTCACTGTTTGTGGATAACATAATTTTATATCACACATAAACACACACACACAAAAAAAGACTCGACCAAAAAACTATTAGAAATAATAAATGAATACAGTAAAGTTGCAGGGTACAAACCAATATGCAAACATCTAATGTGTTTCTATATACTAATAATAAACTATCTGAAAGAAATGAAGGAAATGATACCATTTACAATTAGAACCAAAGATTAAAATACCTGTGAATAAATCTAACCAAGGAGGCAAAAGGCCTATACACTGAAAACTATAAGACATTGTAAAAAGAAATTGAAGAAGACACAAAGAAATGGAAAGATATTCTGTGTCCATGAATTGAAAGAATTAACATTGTTAAAATTTTCATATAACCTAAAGCAATCTACAGATTCAATGCAAACCCTGTCAAAATCCCAATGGCATTTTTCACAGAAAAAGAACAAAAAAAATCCTCAAATTTGTATGGAACAATGGAAGACTCCCCAAAAGCCAAAACAATCCTGGACAAAAAGAACAAAGCTGGAGGTAATTCACTCCCTGATTTCAAACTATACTACAAAGTTATAGTAATCAAAACAGTATGATATTGACAGAAAAAAAAATAGACACAGAGATCAATGAAATAGATTTGAGAGCAAAGAAATAAACACACACGAATACAGACAACTAATTTATAACAAAGGAGCCAAGAACGTACAATGGAGAAATGAAAGTCTCTTCAATAAGTAGTGTTGGGAAAACTGGACAACCATACACCAAAGAATGACTCCAGACTAAAACATCACAAAAATTAATTCAAAATGGATTAAAGACTTGAATGTGATACCTGAAACTATAAATAGATTGAAGAAAACATGAACAGTAATCTCCTTGACATAAATCAAGAAACGTTTTTCTTAAGTTGACTCCAATGACAAGGGAAAAAACAATAGCGAAAATAATTGAATGGGAATACATTCAACTAAACAGTTTATGCACAGCAAAAGAAACCATCGACAAAATTAAAAGGCATCTAAATGAAAGGGAGAAGGCAGAGGACCTGAATGGATATTTTTTCCAAGGAAGACATAGATGACCACAAGGCACATGAAAAGATGTTCACCACCACCGATTATTAAGGAAATGCAAATCAAAACCATAATGACATTTTATACATGTTAGAATGGCTATTATCAAAACAAACAAACAAGAAATAACAAGTGTTGGAGAGGATATGGAGAAAAGGAAACACATGTACCCTGTTACTGGGACTGTTAATTGGTACCGCTATTATGGAAAACAATATGGAGGTTCCCACAAAACTTATGAATAAAAATATCACATGGCCCAGCTATTCCACTTCTGAGTATTCACACAAAGAATTTGAAAATACTAATGGGAAAAAATATATGCACCCCTTTGTACACTGCAACATCATTTACAATAGCTAATATATGAAAACAACCCTATTGTTCATTGACCAATGAATGCATAAAGAAGATGGGATATATTTCCATACACCATTGAACACACACACTATTCAGCCATAAAAAGATGAAATATTGCCATTTGTAACACAGATGGACCTTAAGAGTATTATGCTAATTGAAATAAGTCAAACTGAAGAAAATCATATTATTTCATTCATAGGTGGAATATAAAGTAAAAGAAAAAATAAAAGAGAGAGAAACAAATGAATAAACAAAATAAGAACAAACTCATAGACACAAACAATAAATTGGTGGTTACTAGAGGGGAAGGTGGGTAGGTGAAGTGTGTATACAGATATCAAAATATAATGTGCATCTGAAACGTATATGGATCATAAACCAATGTTACCTCACTGAAAAAGAAAAAAAGAAAAAAGATTAGATGGCATTTAATGTAAGAAAAAGGTGCTAATTGTGAAGTGATACTTAGAATATTGCAAATACATTTTTTTCATTATAAATAGCACACAAACAATATTTTTATGAAAATATAATTACATCTTTTTAGGCATCAATTGTTTTTGTCTCTTGCAGTCCTTTCATATTAAAATTTGTGTACTCTTAAGACTAGTTTTGATTTATCACTGTGTTACAAATACTAATAAGCAAAAGAGCATTTATTTGATCAAATAAATAAATGATTTATATAATATTTTAAAAGGACAGTTGACTGGTGTATTATCTATGTTGTTAAATTTTGAAAAATATTTGGACACTTCCTCTAATACTCACCATGATGGAATTCTTCTGTCTTATTCTTCAGATGGTGCCAACTATAAACTTTTCTCCCCCAGTCTAATACCCTCTGTATTTTTAATTCTCTAATAAACTAGAACAAGTTTTTGTCTAAGATTTTTCTCCCTGTCTATGTCCCTCTGTTTCTTTCTCTTTCCTCTTTCAGCCCTTGATATATATGGGTTCTTGTCACACTTTTACAGCTCTGGGAGCCAGCGCATTTCTATGACTCTTTTATGGAGCAATGGATATCCAAGTTCAAATTCTGGATCTACTGCTTGACCAGGAGAAAGCTGGCTAGTTTCCAAAACGCTCTCACCCTCAGATGAATATATGTTTGCTAAATGAAAATTTTTCTCTTAATTTCATTACTAATATGGTTGTATGGTGGCTAAGAATATGATTTGCTAATGAGTACTGTTTGGCTTTTTATAATTTTAAGATGATAGCTCTAGAAAACTTCTTCCTAAGGTTTTTCTCCTAATTTCAAAATTATTTGGTTCAATAGCATTCGATTCATTCTTTCTTAAGAAGCTCTCTTCTCTTAACTTCTGTGATACCACCCTATTCTAGTTATTTATTTTCAATTCTAAAAGATTTTTGTCAGTCTCCTTGTTTTTTTTAAATCAAGTTTATCTTCTTGCTTTATGTCTCTATGTTGTTGCTGTTGTTTTTCTGAACGTTTTTTTTTTTTCAACTACAGAAGCCCCCTCGCCCAGGGTGAAATATCTAACCCAGATTTCTTGCTTGACTTTGAACCTCATGAAAGTATCTACTTATTCTCTCCATTTGTATGTGGCCCCTAGACACTCATATCAAATATGTGTGAACTAAATTCTTTATATCCTCAAAAGTCATCTCTCCTTCTGTTTCCAATACCTAGAAATGTCTCTACCAACCACCTAATGCAAGAATAATTCTTGACTCTTTCTTTTTTACTTTCCCTCTGTATAAGTCAGGGTTCCCCAGAGAACAGAACCAACAAGATGTATAATATATAGAGAAATTTATTTTAAGAAATTGGCTCACGTGGTTGTGGTGTTTTGGCAAGCCCAAAAAAAGAGTTTGCTGACAAAATTCATTCTTCTTCTGGAGAGAGCGTGCTTTTTTCTATTAAGGCCTTCAAATGATTGAATGAGGCTCACCTACATTATGGAGGATAGCCTTCTTAACTCAAATTATATTTAAATGTAATCTCATCTTTTAAAAACTACCTTCACAGAAACATCCAGAATAATGTTTGACCAAATATCTGGGTATCATGGCCTAACCAAGTTTACACATAAAATTAATCATCACACTCCATCAAAAAACTGATTACCATTTTCTGCCTATTTTATCTATTTATATCTACCAACTTTATCAACTGTTTTCCTCCTTTCCCTACTGCTTGAAGTCCAGATTATCACCCCTGCTTTGACTATAGCAAGACACTTCACTCTCTTGACTCCAACCTTTTCTTTCCTAATCCATTCTCCATACTAAGTAGAATGATCCTGTAAAATAAATACTTTATTTTAAAGTATTATATTCCGATTATATTAATACCATTCTTAAAATTATTAAATATCTCCCTTTCACTTTCTGAAGAATCCAGCCTCACTGGCTTGATATATAAGGTCCTCATGAGCTGATTCTTGAATTTTTCCATCCTTCCCTCCCACCACTCTTCCATATACCCAATGCTCCAAATATACTAAATTACTTGTATTTCAATAAACACATTATGCTGTTTTATGCATCCATACATTTTCAAATGCTATTATCTCTAAACTATCTCCAGTGCTTCTTTGCTTGATTGGGCCTTGTTTATACTTTAAGACTCAGCTCCATCACCAACTTCTCCAGGAAGTCTTCTATCCATTTATTGTATTATAGCAGCAGCCTGTATTCTATTAGCTGAGTTAATACATGCAAACTACTTAGAACAGAATCTAGCATATAGCAAGTGCTCTTTGTTGTTAGCTGTTATTATTATTAATAGTAATGACAGTATTTATAGCTCTTATACAGCAATTGCTGGCTGATTTGCCCATTGGTCCAAAAAATACCACAAATGTTAATAAATTTTACCCATGCTTATAACTTCTCAGCTCCTAACACAGGGCCCTACAGGTAGTAATAAATACATGACATTGAATGAAAGAACTTTTCAGTACTAGAGATACGCAATGTTTTCTGAAAAAAAAAAATCTTTTGTACAAAAATTTTAGATACAATGCCAGGTGTCAGACTTCAAATAGAAATAGGTAAATTTTTCAATGTGATTTTGCTGAATGCCTTCATAAAATGAAACCAGAACCCATCACATTCTCATGGATGTTTTGACATTATTTTTTTACCAGTCATATATCTATAAAATATGTGAAGTATTACTAACAATACTTCAGGATATGGCTAATAAATGAAATGTCCCTAAAATTATCCTATTATTTTTTCTGAATTTCCTAGATAATTTGCAGATCATTTTATTCAAAACCTTACAATGCACGTTGTTATTTTCTATCTTATTGCACCATATTTTAACTTCATAGAAATCTTTTTGTCTTTTATAATTTGTCAATCTTTTTGACATTTCTGTCTCCTAGAAAAAAAAATCTTTTAAAGAGTTCAAGTCAACTTCATCCCATATAATGGCTTAAGAAGACAGTAAGTGTTAGGTGAAACATAGCTACCAACTTTTAGTTTTCTTTCTTTAAAATAATGAGAATAATATTTAAATATATCAGTGCATTTATATTTTCTTATGAGCATAAAAATTAGATTTTCTTTATAATTTATTTATAAATTATTTAAAATTATATAAAAGAAAAAAACATTTATATTTTTCTTAAAATTTCCAATTTGACTTATATATTTGCAAATAATAGTTTGTTCCAATGATTCCCAGCATTGCCTGCACACAAGAATCATCTGAGAAGCTTATAAAGTATTGATTTTACTATTATTTCCAGGAATTGAGTTCTTCTTAGGTGGGACATAGGATGGGTTTCAAAAAACAAAGAATGTCAATTATACTTCAATTTAAAAATGATGTATTCATATAAGCCCACAGTCACTGACCTTGACAGACATTAGGTTCACCTATGGGGATATAAGACATTCTAAAGCCATAAATTGTATTAGCCAATGTTACCCCAATAAACTTAAAATAAATAAATAATTAATAATTAATTAAAATAAAATAAAATAAAATAAAAAAGCTCAGGTCCCATCCCAGAGCAATTACACAAAATATTTGGTGGTGAGTTCCAGTCATTAGTATATTTGAAAGCTCCCTGCTTTAGTTTGGTATGCAGTTAAGCTTGGGAAGTATTGCTCTAAGTAAAGCCATGTGAAACGCATATTCGTAGTAGTCCAAATTGGGAATGAAGTCTTTATACCACATCTTAGTAATGTAAAATTATCATCCTCAAAATAATTTATGTCATAGTAGTCAGTGTTATATTAAACTTGCAAGTAATTATTTAAATTAAAAATGTTATGTTTATTTAAGTTAATGATTTGATTTGAATTGTATTGGTTTTACAGATATTTTTATTTTAATTTATAATGTTTGGCTTGATATAACTAAATTAATTTATCCCTTGTTTTATATCGGTACATACCTAGAAAGTGTGATAAAAACTATTTTGGTCAATTGTGAAGGTCTGGAAATTATTTTTAAGGGATCAAATCAGAAATCATGTTTGATAAAAACATCTGTAGTTATAAAGTCCTAGATTTAAAAAATAAAAGTAAATGTTTATCATGTTATCCTTTAAAAATAAAAGGGATATTAGTTTAATGAGTACAGAGTTTTACTTTGGGTTAACGGAAAAATTCTGGAGATGGATAGTGGTGATGGTCACACAATAGTATAAAAGTACTTAGTGCCACAAAAATGTACACTCAGAGTTAAAATGTTAAATTTTATGTTATGTGCACACTATACAACAAATTAAATATTATGTATATTCAAATATCTTGTCTTTTTTAATTGGTTTGCATATTTTTGGATTTTGAAAGTTCTTTATATGTTCTAATATGTTTATTGAATATATGATTTGCAAATATTTTCTCTTAATAATCATCAAATATTCCTAGACAGAAAGTGAGATTTTTAAAAATAAAGGATCAATCCAACAGAAATATATAATAGTCTTAAACATTTTACAGTTAATGAACAGTCTCAATTTATATAAAGAAAAAATTGCAAGAACAAGAAAGAGAAGCAGACCAATCCAAAATCATAGTTGAAAAAATTTAAACATCAATTTTGTAACTATTAAAACAAAAAGACGCAGAATCAGTAGAGGTATATAAGATTTCAACAAAAAGAATAACGAATGACCTTATTTAAACATACAAATCTCTGTTTCTAACAACAGAGAATGTCCTTTCTTTTCAAATGCACATGGAATTATACAAAATTTATTATCTGCTGGGCCATAAAACTAGCTACAATAAATATCAAAGTATTGAAATCATACATACATGATAGTTAGAACATAATGATAAGTTGAAAATCAATTTTTTAAAACCTATCTACAAAAATAAGTAAATGTTTAGAAATCAAGCAACACATTTTATTTTATACATGAAGCTAACTAGAAATTACATTGGAAAATATAAAATATTTTGAACTGAATTTAAAATATGTCATATCAAACTTTTGGTATACAACTATAGATCTGCTTAGAGGGAATTTTGTAACTTAAATGAATGTATTAGTGAAAAACAAAGGCTAAAAAATCAATTAACTTGATATCAATTTGAAGAAGTTAGAAAAAGAAGAGCAAATTAAACCCCCACAGAATGTAGAGGAAAAATTTTTTAAAAATAAGATAAGAAATTAATGAAGTAGGACATATATTAACATTAAAGAATGATTTTAAAAGGCAAATTTGGTTATTTGGAAAGATTAAGATAACTGAGAAATACTGATTAAGGAAAAAAGAGAGATAAAACACAAATAACCAATATCAAGAATAAAAAAGAATATCATCATAGAACTAGAAATATTATATTTTTAAACAAAATATTATTTTTAAAACAAAAAACACAAAAGAAAATTTACTACATAAAACCAGTTTCTGATGAAGAGTCTCCTCTCCCACCTCATTACTACACATTGAGATTATATGGCAAGGAACCCCACACCAAGGGTCAGAAAAAATTCCAAACACCAAATTCTCATGCAGAAATGGGGCTGCAGAAGGGATGTGTGTGCTACTGGGAGTGAAATGGTGAACCTGGTTAGCTGGTCTGGTCTTTTTATAAGAGGATATTATGACAAAATATATGTCAATAAATTTAAAAGTATAACTTATCAAAACTGACTGAATAAATAATCCAAATAGTATTGTAGTTATTTATTAGTAAGATGAATTCAGTTCAAAAGTCTACCCACATAATGAACCGTAAGCTTAGATTGCTTCGTTGGTAAATTTTCTACATATGCAAAAAGAAACATGCCAATTTTAAACAAACTCCTCTAAAGAACAGAAAAATAAGAAACACCTTCTAAGTCATTCTACAAGAATATCATGACAGTAAAATCATATCAAGAAAAAAATATAAGAAAATTACAGACCAATTTATTTTGTGAAAATGATCCTAAAATAATAAAATAATAGAAAATCAAATCTAGTAAAATTTTAAAAGTATTATAAATCTAGACTAAGTTTATTTGAAGAATGCAAGATTGGTGTTATACTAGAAAATAAATGTATGACTAAGAAACAGATGAAGAAATTCGTATAATTATCTCAATAGATGCAGAAAAGTAATTTGTTAAAATTCATCTGCTCATAATAAAAACAGCAAACTAAAAATATGAGAATTTTTTAATCTAGAAGATATTTTCAGTATATACAAAATATGCATACTCAGAATATACATACAATTTTAAAATTATAGAAAACATAATAAAAAATACTGTCCAAAAAAAAAAGCCCTCGAATAGACAGATACTTGACAAAAGAGGATATCCTAATGTCCAATACACATATAAAAAGGTGCTCAACCTCATTAGCCACCGGTGATATATAAAGCTATATTGAGATTACCTTATATACCTAATAAGTTTCTAAAATTAAAAACAGTTAGAGGACAATGCTGGTGACAATGCTGATCAAGAAAAACTCTCATGTGGTATTTGTGGGAGAACAAACTGGCACAACGGCTTTGAAATAAAACAGTTGGTAGTATCTACAAATTTGAGTATGCATATACACATATACATGTGATATATATATATATATAAACCTATAACCCAGTACATCATTTTGAGCTATATAGACAGCAAAAATGCATACATGTGTAAATATAAAAAAGCAAAAATAATGCAAATAACCTAAACAGTTTTACCCACTATTGCCCATCAATTTAATAGGTAATTAATTATGATGTATTCTATGGAGCATTATAAAGAAAAAAAGAAAAAAAAGAGAAAAAAAAAACCTACAGAGATGAATCTTCCAAAGATCCATCATGTTGAGTGAAAGAAGCCAGGAAGAAAGCATCAATAAACTTAAAATTATCAAAATAATACAAAGTATATTCATTCTCTAACCAAAATGAAATAAAATTTGAAATCAATAACAGAATGAAGTTGCAAAATTCACAGTTGAGAAAATTAAACAAGATACTTATAACCACTTAAATGGTCATTCTTCTTTATAAAAGAAAAAAAGAGAAATTATATAAAACTTTGAAAGAATGGAAATAAAAACAATATAAATAAGCTTATTAGATGCAGCAAATGTAGTGTTCAGAGGGAAATTTAGACCTGTCAAGACCTATATTAAAATAGAATACCTCAAATCATAACCTAAACATTTGCATTTTACAAAACTAGAAAAAGAAGTTCAAAGTAAACTCATAGCAAATATAAAAGAAAAAAAAGGAAGTAGAGAATAGCAAAATACTTGAAATAAAAATAAGACAGAAAGAAACAGAAAATCTTTATAGACTTATAAAATAAAGAACATTGAATTGTTAATTAAAAACACAAACAAAATCCAAGTTACCACAATGAAAAGCCCAGGCTCAGATGACTTCACTAATGGATTCTACTAGATGTTTTAAGAATTAATAGCATTTCTTCACAGATTCTTCCAATAATTAGAAGAGGATGGAACACTTAGACCTATATTACACTGATATCAAAACCAGAAAAAGGCATCACAAAAAAGAATAACTACAGACCAATATCAACTACAAATGTATATACAAAAATCTTCAATAATATAAATATATGGAATCTAGCAATATGAATAAAAGATTATACACCATGACCAAGTGGGATTTATTCAGAATAGAAGATTTAACATCCAAATATTAATCTCTGTAACATACTTTATTAGTAGGAAAAAAATGGCAAAACCATAGGATCATATAGAGGCAGAAAAGTTATTTAACAAAATACAATGCACTGTAATGATAAAAAAAAAAAAATTCAACTAAAAGAAGTGCAAGGGAATACCCTCAACCTAATAATGAGTATCCATGAAAACTAGCTTACACACCCTTATCTTTATTAATTTGTTTGAGACAATGAGAATCCCAAGCATACTCTTTCCAAATAAATTATTTCCCTCAAGTCTCTTCCAGTTTCCTAATCACTGACCCTTTTATACAGTCTTTATTTGTGTGTGTAATCAAATCTTTGATCATCTATTTTAACTTTCTATTATCATATCTTAACCAAAATGAAGACAACAATCATCCCATTACAAAAGATATACACCTGACATTAGAAAGATAATGAGCTATGCAAATACTGAGGTAGACACTAGGGTTAACAATTGGAGAAAATGCTTTAGTGGAAACTAATTTCATAACTGATCACTTTATTTTGAATAATTTTCAGGTTATAATGACTTTTACTTTGATAGCCAATTTTGTAACTGAAAGAATTTCTATGTCAAAACCCAAGTAAAGATGATATCTTGTATTTAAAAAAGGACAAAGGACAGGATAATGGTGTTTAACTCTTTGTTAATTCTTCATTAATTCACACTCTGTCCATACAAAATGCTCTCAAAACAAAGCATTTGATTTCTTTCATGGTACATTCTCCCTCTATGCCAATGTTTCATATAATCAGCCCTATGGATCCTGTAAAGTCAAAGATATAGTTTTATACATGGAACCTTTTAAAACTTTGCTAGTTCTAGATTCTTCACTAATAATCCACTGAATAGGCTACTATTGGCCTAGTCTTCCTAAAGTACAACTCTAATCAGATTGTTACATAATACAAACATTTCAGAGACTTTCTATTGACAATAAAACAAAATTTTAATTCTTTGTCCTGGCATCAAAGCTGTCCAGGATATGATCATCCTCTTTATCGGCCTAATATTTTTCTATGGCCTTTGCAATTCTCACAATCCTGTGTGCAAAAGTTATGGGATCACTTTCAGTTTCAGATACACGTCCAACACTTTCCCATATCTCTGGCTTTACTTGTATGATCCCCTAGGGCTGGGATGTAAGGAACAAACACGTGCCCACACCCATGTATGTACCCATCTCTGCATTTCTAAATCTTATCCAGTCTGCAAAACCCAACTCACATACTTATTAGTTGGCATTTCCTGGTTCTCCTCAGTTATTCCAATTCTCTCCTTCTAAATTTTCAATTGATGTGCACCTACCTTATGATACTTATTTTCTACCCAGATGTTCTTTTGTTTAATATGTTTCTGTTGCTCTTTTGTAAAAGATATTGAATTTTATATATCCTGCTTATCCACATAGAACTTAAATCAGTGCTTCCCCATAATAGCCATACAACAAGACATGTTGAAAATAAAACAGTAATTTCTATGGACTTGTCTTATATATCGCTCTGTAATAACACTGAATATGAATAACTTTCAAAGTTAGAGAGAGCAAAATTTATAATCTTAAACAACATTTCACTAGTATTTTGGTTTAGAATCTGTACACATTAGAATTCCACAAAGTAGCATAATAAAGCTACTGCTACTGCTGGCAGAAAGTAAAATGGCACTTTAGGTAAGTTACTCTCAGTATCAGCTTCTATATCTGTAAAATGGGAAAATAATGCATTGTAAGGATTAAAAAAAAGACACATATAATGATGCCTGGCAGACAGATGTGTTTATTCAATAAAACAATGTCAAAATTCCTAAGAGTGTAAGACGTCACTAATGTTACTTAACATATCATTGTCCCTTAATTCGACTGCCTGTCCACTCTTATTCTCTACTTCCTATACTATCACGATAAATATTATTAATAAAGTTAATATGTGCTGATGTTAAAACTATGGATAAATATTGCTAAATTACAAAAGTATACAACAATGTCCATTTTTCACACTTAAAATACGAACATTAATGTAAAAATATGAATTTGATTGGTGAAAATTAGAATTTTATTGTTTTAATAGGCATTTTTCATTTATTAGTAAGAGTAAACATTTCTCATATATTTCTGTTGTTGTTTTATTGTATAACTGTTTCCAATGAAAAGTAAGCTGATTTTAAACTAAAGCTGTCTATGTGTTTGTATCTCAAAAATTATTTCTTTCTAAGTTACAGTATGCAACAAATTAAAAATAAACATTCAGCAAGTGTTTTTAGAAGATGACAGAATAACACATTTTAAAAAGAGGAGTAAGTAAAGCCAAAAGAACCACAAAGCACACGGTGCCTTAGAGATACTCATTACAGTATACTGAAACACATAAGCATAAAGGTAAGGTTGAGTCATCAAAAACTTAAATTTAGTTTAATGTTAAAAAATGAAATTACTAATAATAAAATAAAAATTAAAAAAATAAATGAAATTGAGTATTATATTTTGGAAATTTTTTCATCTACATTGTTAGTACTTGGTACCTGAAAAGTCGATAGTCGGTAGCCTGTTTCACATGGGAAACTTCACCCATGTGAAAGCTTTATTCCTGTGATGAAAGATGAACAAAGCATTGATTTACTTTATTCTATTTTTATAAGGTTACTTTACATACATACACCTTTAACACCACAGAATATAATTTTTGGTATATGTCAAAATGATATTTGAACTCAACTCCCATGTTTTCATACCAGTGTAAACAATATAGTACAAACAGGAAGCTCCAAATTATTTTTTCTTAACTTCAAATTTGCACATAATATTTCCTTTTAGCTGAGTTAAGATACACTAATTTTCTAAAAAGAAAATAAATTGATTTTTACCAATATAAAAAAATTGCTTAGAGGAATGCCTAGTATATAGTAGAAACTCAAGACATTTGTTGAATAAATAACGTTCAAGTTAAGTGAAATGCTTAGCTTTATAAAGCAAGAACATTCTAAAATCAAATAATTACTGTGGAAACGTAAAAAAAATAGTCATTAATAAAATATTTCATAAAATATTTTGTATATTTTATGCAGACATAATAAATTAATTGCACGATGGATATAAAAAGACATGCAGTATAATCTAAAGAGAATGATCTTACGCTAAGATGTAAAACACCTAGGCTTTAGTCCTGTGGCTCCTCTAATAATTATGTGATATTGAACAATTTACTTAACATTCCTTGGTGTCATTTTTTCCAGCTGTAAAACAGTAATAATAGTAACTTCCTATGCATCACAGATGGTTATTTTTAAAGTAAAATGAGATAATAGATGAAGAAGTGCTTTCAAATATAAAACATATAATTGTTGAATAATATTTAAGACACACTTTAAGATATGCAGAGGAAAAGCTTATATATTAAAAAAAAACAGTTATTCAATTTACCAAATCTAATCAAAATGGGTGTTTTTGATCTCATGTGGCAGAGTCACATTACACACACATACACCACAAAACCTTTGTCTTTACCTTTCTCCATTGCTACACTGTCTAGCAAGTTTTTAAATTATTTGCTTAATTTAAGTACAGTTGGTATACAATCATATTATTTATATGAGTTTCAGGTGTACAATATAGTGACTTCACATTCTTATACCTAATAATGTGATCGCCCCACTAATTCTAGTAATCATCTGTCACTCTGCAAACTTATCAAAATATTATTGACCCTATTTCTCTTCCCATTTTCACCCATCTCCCCACTCCTTTCTTCTGGTAACCATCCCTTTGGTCTGTGTTTTTATGAGTCTGTTTTTGTTTTTTGTTTTGTTTTTAGATTTCCCGTTTAAGTGAAACCATACGGTATTTGCCTTTCTCTGCCTAACTTACTTCACTTAGCCTAATACCCTCTAGACCCAACCATGTTGTCTCAAACGGCAAGACTCTATTCTTTTTTTATTGCTGCATAATATTCCATTATATGCATACCACATCTTCTTTATCCATGCATCTATCATGAATACTTAGGTTGCTTCCATAACTTGGCTATTGTAAATAATGCTGCAAAGAACGTAGGAGCGTATATTCTAATTAGTGTTTTTGCTCTTTGAATAAAAACCCAGAAGTGGAATTGCTGGGTCATATGGTGTACCATTTTCAGTTTTTTAAGGAATCTCCATACTGGTTTCCATAGGGGCTGCACCAGTTTGCATTCCCACCAACAGTGCAGGAGGATTCCCTTTTGTCCACATGTTATTCCTTGACTTTTGATAATAGCCATTCTGACTGGTGTAGGGTATCTCACTGTGATTTTGATTTGCATTTCCCTGATGATTAGTGATGTTAAGCATCTTTTCATACATCTGTGGACCATCTGCATGTCTTCTTTGGAGAAATGTCTTTTTATGTCTACTGCTCTTTTTTCAATCAGATCATCTAATTTTTTGTTATTGAGTTGTATACATTTCTTATGTGTTTTGGATATCGAACCCTTATCAGATATATCATTTGCAAATATGTTCTTTCATTCAGTGGGTTGCCTTTTTGTTTTGTTGAAAGTTTCCTTTGCCCTGCAGAAGCTTTTTAGTTTGATGTAGTCCTATGTGTTTATTTTTGCTTTTGTTTCCCTTGCTCAAGGAGACATATCCAAAAAGATATTACTTGGACTGATATAAAACAGTTCACTTCCTATGTTTTCCTCCTGAATCTTTATGGTTTCAGGCCTTACATTTAAGTCTGTAACCCATTTGAGTTTATTTCTGTATATGGTATAAGAGAGTGGTCCACTTTCATTTTTTGCATGTATTTGTCCAGTTTTCCCAACAACAAGTTTTCCCTTGTTGAAGAGACTGTCATTACTCCAGGATATATTTTTACCTCCTTTGTCATAGATTAGTTGACCATGTAAGTGAGGGCTTATTTCTGGGCTCTTTATTCTGTTCCATTAATCTATGTGTCTGTTTTTGTGCCCATACCATACTGTTTTCATTATTATAGCTTTGTAGTATAGTTTGAGATCAGGGAGCATGATCCCTCTAACTTTGTTCCTCTTTTCAAGATTGCCATGGCTATTTGGGTGTTTTTGTAGTTCCATATAAATTTTAGGATTATTTCTTCTAGTTCTGGGAAGAATGACATTGGTATTTTGATAGAAATTGCATTGAATCTGTAAATTGCTTTGAGTTACATGGTCATTTTAACAATATTAATCCTCCCAATCCATGAGCATAGTATATCTTTCTATTTATTTGTGTCCTCTTCAATTTCTTTCTTCAATGTTGTATTGTCTAGGAGTTTAAAGAGTCACATTGTAATGTCATAATAATCAGTCTCTATTTTAAGAGTTCAATCTTTATTATCACCTACTTAAGGTCAAATTAGTTATTGTGTAATAAATGGAAACTAAAATTTAAAATGTAAGTGTTTCATCTGTCACCTACCAAGACACTATATGCAGAATTCAAACTAAGACACTACATGTAGAAAAGAGGTTCTCCCTGATCTCGCATTTAAAAATTTGTTTTTGTATTCACAAATATAATGCAAATCAGTCTAAAATTCTTAAAAGACAGTTCTGAATTTCCAGCAGCTTAATAGAGATTTAATTAATTAACTAATTAATTTTTTAAGTTAAATTTATTAGAGGTGACATCAGTTAATAAAATTACACATGTTTCAAGTATACACTTCAATAGTACATCATATGTATATTGTAGTGTGTGTTCACCTAAAGTTGCAAGATACAAAAACAACATACAAAAATCCATTTCATTCCTATACACTAACAATAACATTTCAGAAAAAGGAATGAAAAAAAAATTTCTTCTGCAATTGCAGCAAAAGAATAAAGTACCTAGGAATAAACCTAACAAAGATCTTCTGTATTTTATCAGTCATTAAGTCTCTCAATTGTTTTTCAAAATTCTTTCACCTGAACCTTTCCTTTTCATCATTATCACCATTCTAGCTCTTGATGCTTCATAGTACAACTCATAATTTATTTCCCTATTTTTTGTCTCTTTTTTCTCCAACAGAATATATGCATTGCCACAAGACCAAGATCAACATCACCGAGGCACTACTTCTCATTTGTCGATTGCTTAAAATTGGAATTTAAGACCCTTGTAGTCCAATTCCAACCTGACACCCTTAGCTTTGATTCTTACATAAATCTTTCTCTGACTAGACTTAGATACTAATATCAACTTACTACAGTATGTTTTGTTGTAAACTCTTATATAAAAGGACTACCTCAGCTAGAATAATTTCAATTGTCAATTGTTCAGCAATTGAGTTCTCAATTCAAAAATTGCTTAAATAGTAAATGGCATTATATCACAAAAATGCTTCAAGTTTTTTCAGCTTTGGTTTTTTAATAGTTTAGTAACATAAATGACACAGGTTCTTTCTAACTTTCTGCTGAACCATGCTTGGTATTTTAACCAAAAGCTTCACAGATTAGAACTGTTTCAGTCTCCAGTCTCTAAATCAATCACTTGGTAAGAAGAATGAAGTCACTTTTAATGGTTTAGATAAATCAAGATTCACTCACTGCAGTTAGGAAGATTCCTGGATCCCTTGAAAGACAAAGACAAATCAAAGCTAAGCAAAGGAATGTATAAAAAATGTCTGCTAGAGAGGCTAATATTAATTTGCTATTAAGAGTGTCACTCTGTTTAGGAATTCCTGTGCTGATTACATATTTATTGATTAGTATTCATAAAAGTTAAATTGGTTTTAGCTATTATAGCAGAAGACTATATGTAGAGATAATGCATTGGCTAGCTGTAAAATACAAGTCTATTTAATTAAAACTTTTATGACTTATAATCACCAAATATAAATACACAAGCACAGAGACATGCACACACAAACAAACAAACAGACACTTGCAAAATTGAACCATATTTACAAGACATATTCTGCCATGTTTAGGGCTCTAGATGAATTTGAATGAGGACACTGGATTTATAGAAGCAAAAGACAGACAGGATCCCAGTAGAAGTACTAGAACAGCACATGAGAACTAAGTCTCCCTTATAAGTCTATCTGTAACATCACAGTATTTTTTAAAAAATAAATAAATATGAAGGCACTTTCTTTCAAGATATTTTTCCTGTTAAGGTCAACTCTATTACTTCTCTCACACTTTATTTTTTCATTTTCATGACTTTGTTTTAATAAAAATTCAGGATTCCCTAGAAAATTCTTTAATGCAGCAAAAATCTGTCTGAATGGTATCTTGTCAACATGTCTAGCTGGGAATAGTGAGCCATTATTTTGCTATCACCTTCTTTTTTATTGTATATGAGAAAGCGTTGTATCATATAAGTAATCTGAGCTCATGGAATCCACAAAGAGCTGTAAAAAGATCTTATGCGGATATAGCTTTTCCAGTAATTAAAAACAAAAAGAAAAAAAAGACAGCAAAACTCTCAAGTGGGAAATATTGCATTGAAACCTCTGTGGAAAATGGTAACAGCTATAAACAACTAAGTGAATAAATTTTCCTTCTTTTCTGTCCCTAGCTTATCTGTTACTTTTGTTTATTAGCAATTTTTTTTTCATTTTTCTGGGAAAATAACGCATGTATCCAAAGCTTTAGATAAAATTCTGGGGAAAATAAAACTTCTATTCTAAACAATAGTAATGTTAAAGACTACCCACTACTTCGGAGTCCTTCCTACATGCTAGTCATTGCCATGTGAAAACAAGGTGTCCATCTTCAATATCTCCAGTCTACTAAAATTGTCATAAAAGTATCTGTGGAAGCATGAACTCTGACAACAAGGACCAAAATATGAATCCTACCTCCTAAAGCTTCACATGCTTTTGTGTACCAATGGAGGCAATTTACATTAATAACCCAAATTTATATAGTATTCTCATTTATTTGACTTGCAAATAGACTTGTCTTTTCTGAGTTATTCCTCTTTAATTTTTAATTTGCTTTGCCTGTTAACCTGCCTACATAAATCAAGGTGGCTGTTGGACACTGTTGTCTCCAATATGAGTAGCTAGAACTGAGAAATATTTCTCTGGGCCAGATACTTCAGTGGTAATTCGTAAGCAACTGCTGAAGCCAACTAGATGTTATTTAAAATTAATCATCAGTGCCACCCACCTAGGAATGAGAAGCAGCACTCTCTCTTTTTGTATTACATTTCATCAAGGGCTTTCCTAGAGCATAGTGGCTTAAGTCTCGAAGATTTGTACCCCTTAATACACAGACAAAGCCATTTCCTAAGAACCTGCAAATGGTAAGTCATGATGAGCTCTGTTGACACCAAGATGCTATGTAATATGCCCCTTTGAGGTACAGGCCTTGACCTTGAGCTTGCTTTGTCTGTCAGACTCCCTTTCTGGTGAGCCCTTTCTCCAGGTCCACACTTCTTTCAGTCTGGCTTTCTTTAGGATATCCCTAATATATTTTACCTTTTCCAAAACATAATTATAAATAATAGCACAGTGTAACCTTAACTTCTCACAGACATGATTCAAATTCAGCTCAATCTCATTTGTGACCCTGGGTAAATCGTTTACTTTTCCAAAGCCTCAGTTTCTGTATATGATAACAAGGAGTAACGCTTTCCTCATAGAGTTATTCTACAGATCAAACACAATGCTAACTATTTCTAGCACAGTCTCTAGTATATTGTAAATATTAAATTTTACATTTTTTTACCTAGAAGCTTCCCAAATGCCAATGAAATCAGTGATGCAAGAACATATAAGAAGAAAACAGGGTTGTGTCTAACCCTTTTTACAAAAAGCTTCCATTCTGTGTACCTGCCCAGGCAATATGCCTAAAATGTGCTGTCACAATAACAAATAGCATGAATTACAAATTGGTTTCAATACTTAATTGAGATTTCAATTCTACTGGAAGATTGGTTAACAGAAACTGTACCACTGGGTAAAAATAAATTATAAAAACTTAAGCATGTCTATAGACATATTAAACTTGTTTGGTGACTGTTGTGCTATCTTTGTGTATGTGTTGTTTTTTAAAGATTTTTATTAAACTATAGCTAACATACAATATTAGTTTCAGCTGAACACCAGTTATTCAATATTTATATATCTAAAAAAGTGATCACCCTTATAAGTCCAGCAACAATCTGACACTACAATATTGCAATCACAATATTATTGACTAGATTCCCTCTGCTGTACACCACATCCCCATGACTTGTTTTATACCTGGAAATTTGAAATTCTTATTCCCCTTCACCTTTTATCCCTCCTTTTTTGAATTACAATTGACATTCAATATTATTTGGTATTAGTTTCAGGTGATCAGTATAGTGGTTAGATACTTATATAATTTACAGAGTGATCTCCATGACTAATCTAGTACCCATCTGGCACCATATATAGTTATTATCATATTATTGACTGTTTTCTGTATGTGTTGCTTTAAATCCTCATGACTATTCTGTAACGAACAATTTGCACTTCTTAATTCCTTTACCTTTTTCGCCAGTCCCACAACCCCCTCCCATCTGGCAACCATCAGAATGTTCCCTGAATTTGAGTCTGTTTCTGTTTTGTTTATTTTGTTCTTTAGATTACACATAAAAGTGAGATCATATGGTATTTGACTTTCTCTGTCTGACTTATTTCACTTAGTATAATACCTTCCAGATCCATCCATGTTGTCACAAATGGTAAGATCTCATTTGTTTTATGGCCGAGTAATATTCCATTTTATATATGTACCACTTTTTTATCCAATTGTTTATTGATGGACACTTAGGTAGCTTCCATATGTTGGCTATTGAAATTATACTGCAATGGACATAGGAGTGCATATATCTTTTTGAATTAGTGTGTTGGATTTCTTCAGATAAATACCCAGAAGTAGAATTTCTGGGTTATATGATAGTTCTATTTTTAATTTGTTGAGGGAACTCCATACTGTTTTCCATAGTGACTGCACCAATTTGCAATCCCACCAACAGGATATGGAGAATTCCTGTTTCTCCATATCCTCCTTGATGCTGTTCATTGACTTATTGATGATGGCCATTCTGACAGGAATGAGGTGCTATCTCATTGTGGTTTCAATTTGCATATCTATGATTATTAGTAACATTGAACTTCTTTTCATATGTTTATTGGCCATCTGTATGTCCTCATTGGAAAAATGTCTATTCAGGTCCTCTGCCCATTTTTTAATTAGATTGTTAGTTTTTTTTGGTATTAACTTGCTTGAGTTCTTTGTAAGTTTTAGATATTAACCACTTATCAGATGTATCATTGGTAAATATCTTCTTCTATTCAGTATGTTGTCTTTCCATTTTATTGATGATTTCCTTTGCTGTGCAAAAACTTTTAGTGTGATGTAGTCTCACTTTTTTTTCTTTTGATTCTCTTGTCTGTAACAACATATCAGAAAAAAAAATGTATCGAAGAGCAATGTCAGAGAATATATTACCTGTTTTCTTCTAGAAATTTTATGGTTTCAGGTCTTATATTTCATCTTTAACACATGTTGAGTTTATTCTTGTTTATGGTTTAAGAAGGTGATCTAGATTCAATTTTTTTTGCATGTATTTGTCCAGTTCTCCTAACACCATATTTTGAAGAGACTTTAATTACCCCATTGTATATTCTTGTCTCCTTTGTCATAGATTAACTGACCATATAATTGTGGGTTTATCTCTGGACTCTCTGTTCTGTTCCATTGATCTCTATGACTGTTTTTATTACTATAGTCTTGTAGTATAGTTTGATATCAGGTATTGTGATACCACCAATTTTTTTTCTTTCTCAAGATTGCTGTAGCTATATAGGGTCTTTTAGGCTCTCCATAAATTTTATGACTATTTGTTTTGAGTTCTTTGATAAATGTCATTGGTATTTTGATAGGAATTGCACTGAATCTTAGATTCCTTTGGGTGGTATGTACCTTTTAATGATATTAATTCTTCCTATCAATGATAATTGTATTTGCTTCCATTTATTTCTATCTTGTTCAGTTTCTTTCTTCAATGTCTTATAATTTTCTAAGTACAATTCTTTTAATTCTTTAATTAAATTTATTCCTAAGAATTTTTTTTGGCATAATTGTAAATAGATTTGTTTTCTTAATTTCTCTTTCTGATAATTCATTATTATATATAAAATGCAACCAATTTCTTAATGTTACTTTTGTATCTTACTACTTTACGGAAGTCATTTACCAGTTCTAACAATTTTTTGATGGAATATTTAGGGTTTTCTATCTACAGTATCATGTCATCTGCAGATAATGACAGTTGTACTTCTTCCATTCCAATTTGGATGCTTTTTATTTCTTTTTCTTGTTTGATTGCTATGGCAAGGACTTCTCAAGGATTTCTAATATCATGTTGAATAGTTATGGTAAAAGTGGACATCCTTGTTACTGATCATAAGGAAAACACTTTCAGCTTTTCACCAGTGAGTATGATGTTAGCTGTGTTTGTCATATAAGGCTTTTATTACTATGTTCCCTCTATACTCACTTTGCTGAGAGTTTTTATTATAAGTGGATTCTGGATTTTGTCAAATGCTTTTTCTGCATCTGCTGTTATGATCATGTGATTTTTATCCTTAATTTTGTTTATGTGATATATCACATTGATTTGTGGATATTTAGCCAAATTTGCATTCCAGAAATAAATCCTACTTAGTCATGGTGTATAATCTTTTTAATGTATTGCTGGTTTCAGTTTGCTAATATTTTGTTGAGGATTTTTGCTTCTATGTTCATCAGGAATGTCGACATAATTTTCTTTTCCTGCAGTGTCTTTGGTTTGGAATTGGGGTAATGGTGCCCTCCTAAAATGAACTTGGAAGTCATCTATCTTCTTGAATATTTTGGAATAGTGTGAGAAGGACAGATGTTAAACCTCCTTTAAATGTTTGGTAAAATTCACTTGTGAAGACATCTGGTCCAACACTTTTGCTTGTGGGGAGTATTTTGATTACCGATTCAATTTTGTTAGTAGTAATCAGTCTGCTTAGGTTTTCTGCATCTTCTTGATTCGATCTTGGAAGATTGTATGTTTCTAGGAATTTATCCATTTCTTCCAGATTGTCCAATTTGTTGGCATATAATTGTTCTTGATGTTTTCTTATAATCTTTTGTATTTCTGTGGTGTCAGTTGACACTTCTCTTTTCCTTTCTGATTTTATTTATTTGGGTTCCTTTTCTTGATGAGTCTGCCAAAAGTTTATCAATTTTGTTTATCTTTTCAAAGAACCAGCTCTTGGTTTCATTGACCTTTTGCATTTTTTTAGTCTATTTCATTTATTTCCATTCTGATCTGTATTACTTCCATCCACCTACTCACTTTGGACTTTCTTTTTCCTTCTTCTTCTAGTTCCTTTAGGTATAAGGTTAGATTGCTCAAGATTTTTCTTATTTCTGTAGTAGGCCTAAATTATTATAAATTTCCCTCTTAGTAATGCTTTTGCTGTGTTCCACAGATTTGGGGTCATTGTATTTTCATTTTCATTTGTATCTAGATATCTTTTGATTTCTTCTTTGATCTCATTTTTTACCCATTCATCGTTTAGCATCATGTTATTTAGCCTCCATGTATTCATGTTTTTCTATTTCTTTTTCCTGTAATTGATTTCTAGTATCATGCCAACTAGTTGGTCAAAGAAGATGCTTGGCATGATTTCAATCTTCTTAAATTTATTGAGATTTGTTTTGTGGCCTAACATGTGGTTTATCTTGGAAAATGTTCTATGTGCACTTGCAAAGAATGTATATTCAACTTCTTTGGGGTAAAATTCTCTTTAAAATATCAATTAAATCCATCTGGTCTAGTGTGTCATTTAAGGCCACTGTTTCCTTGTTGATTTTCTGTCTAATAGAACTATCCCTTGATGTCAGAGGGGTGTTAAAGTCTCCTACTATGACTGTACTGCTGTCAATATTTTCATTTATGACATTTAATATTTGCTTTATGTTGGTTAATATTTGCTTTATGTATTTAGGTACTCCTATGATGGGTGCTCAAATGTTTACAAGGGTTATATCCTCTAATTGTACTGATCCCTTCATCATTATGCAATGTTCCTTGTTATAGCCTTTATCTCTTATTATAGACTTTGTTTAAAATTCTATTTTGTCTGATTTAAATATTACTATGCCACCTTTTTTTTTTCATTTCCACATACGTAAAATATCTTTTCTATCCCTCTACCTTCAGTCTTGCATGTCTTTCGATCTGAAATGGGTCTCTTGTAGACAGTATATGTATGGGTCTTGTTTTCATATCCATTCAGCTAACCTATGTCTTTTGATTGGAACATTTAATCTATTTACATTTAAAGTGATTACTGATAGGTACATAGCAATGAGCATTCTATTATGCATACTTATGTGGGTTTTTCGTTTGTTTGTTTGTTTGTTTGTTTTAGTTTTTTTCCCGTTCTCATTCTTAAATAAGTCCCTTTAACATTTCCTGACTTAGCTTGGTGGTGATGAATTCCTTCAGCTTTTTCTTGGGGTAAGCTCTTTATCTCACATTCAATTTTAATTGATAGCCTTGCTGGGTAGAGCAGTGTTGGCTATAGTCTCTTGCTTTTAATCACTCTAAATATTTCAGGCCAATCTTTTTCGGCCTGCAAAGTTTCTGTTGAGAAATCAGCTAACATTCTTATGGGAGCTCCCTTGTAAGTAGCTAGCTGACTTTCTCTTGCTACTTTTAGGATTTTTTGTCTTTAACCTTTGCCAGTTAAATTATGATGTGTCTCGGTGTGGGTCTCTTTGGGTTCATCTTGTTTGTGAATCTCTGCACTTCCTGGGCTTGTATATCTATTTCCTTTGCCATATTAGAAAAGTTTTCTGTCATTATTTTTTAAAATAAGTTTTCATTCCCTTGTTCTCTCTTTTCTCCTTCTGGTAAATGTATGATGTGAATGTTTGATGTTGTCCCAGAGGTCCCTTAATCTCTCCTTGTTACATTCTTTTTTCTTGTTGTTTAGTTTTCTGCTATCTTGTCTTCTAAATCACTGATTCTATCCTCTGCTTCATCTAATTTACTATTGATTCCTTTTAGTGTATTCTTCATTTCAGTTACTGTGTTCTTCATTTCTGACTAGTTCTTTTTAATGGGTTTTATGTGCTTTTTTGTTTACTATCTCTTTGTTGAAGCTCTCACTGAGATCATCTATTCTTCCCCTAAGTTCATTGAACATCCTTATAACCAATGTTTTGAACTCTATCTGGTAGGTTGCTTGCCTCCATTTCACTTAGTTCTTTTTCTGAAATTTTCTCCTGTTCTTTCATTTGGATATCTTTCCTTGTTTCCTCATTTTTGCTGCCTCTCTGTGTTTGTTTCTATGTATTAGGTAGATATGCTATGTCTCTCAGCCTTGGCCATGTGGCCTTATGTAGTAAGTGCCCTGTGTAGCTCAGTACACAGTCTTCTGATCACCTATGCCAGGTGCTCTAGAAGAGTCTCTTGTATGGGTTATGTGTGCCCTCCTATTGTAGTGAGCCTTGGTTGCTGTTAGTACATCAGCGGGTAGGACTGACTCTCAGGCTGCCTAGCTGTGAGATTTGGCCATGCTCACAGCATATGAGCTGCTGTGTAGGGGCTGACTCCAAGGAGTAGAATTTGTCTCTGTGGGCTCATGTGGCTATTGAGACCATCCTTTGTGTGTGCTACTTGTGGAACTAATCAGGTGGTGCTCTGTTGTGACCTGATGCCACCTCTGGATGTGTTTGTTCTAGGGCCCCTTGGAAGGGGCTCCCAATCAGGCCAAGTGCCTGGGGCTACCTGGTAGGAGCTACAAAGCAATCATTGGTTGGTTGTTCCCTGAGTTGAACCTAAAGGTATGTGGGAGAGGCCATGCTGCTAATTGAGGCAGGCTACCATCAGTAGCAGGCCTGGGGCATCTCAGCAAAAGGCCCAGGGAACCTCTAGGCCTGCCACCACCCACCAGTTGTCCATAATGTTCAGCCACTGAAAGAGCCTTGGGTGGTATGAGTGGAACAGGACTTGAGTGGGGCAAGGTCTCAAGAGTTATCAGCATAGGAGAAATGGTATTCGACAAGTTATTACAAATTTAGATTTGATACCAATTTTAAGCTTGGGGCCAGTATGGAAAAGGCCACCTGCCTGGGGCCTTCAGACTCCAGAAAGTTGTCCAAGAAATTTTGCAATGTGTGCCAACACCAGCTGACTGCAGGTTGCCAAAACAGCCTCTGGAGTCATGCAATTTGGGTGGGGCAGGATCTGAATGAGTCACCAGAATGGAGCAAGTGGTGTTCAATGGATAAATGTAAATTCAGATTTGGCACCAGCATTGAGCCAGGGGCCTCTCTCCAAAAGTCCAGGGCCCATGAGGCCAGCCATTTCCCTCTCAGGACCTGTGGTTCCCCAAAAGTTGTCCAAGAAAAAGTGCAGTGTGGGCCAACAATGACTGCCTGACAGCCACACAAAAAGCCTCTGGTGTTGCACAAGTTGGGTAGGGCGGAGTCTTAGAGAGTCACCAGAGTAGAGTGAAAATTGCTTACCAAGTCAATGAAAATTCAGATTTGGTCATGTGCAGGGAGGGCTCAACACAGGAAAATTGATGTCCTCCAGCTATTCAGGAGGAGAGCTCAACACAAGAATATTGGTGGCTTTCCCTCCAGCCCATATCCTGAAGCTGCACCACTCAGTCTCTTCCTATATGTCTCTGATACCTCCCTAGGTGCTCTCTCTCAGCTGGACCCTAGGAGAATGCCTGGGAGTTAGAGAGTCTGTGTGGAGGCCCATTAAGCGGACTCCTGGGTTTCCAGCCACCTTCAGTCTCACCTTGACGGAGAGAATCCTGGATGATTTTCACAGCCAGATAATGTGGAGGTGGCTTGTCCTGGCACTGGTGCTCTAAGATGGGGGGCCCAGTGTGGGGTAGAGATCCCTCACTGTTCAGAGGGGCCCTTTGCAGCTGAGATATCCCTCCAAATTCTCGACCACCACATGTGAGTGTGGGCCAGCTCGTTTCGAATCTCCACTCCTCCTACAAGTCTCAAGGTGGCTTCTTCTGTGTAGCCTGAGTTACAGAACTATTTATCTAGTTTTTAGATAGTTCTCCAGGTTGATTGTTCTATATTTTAGTTTTAATTTTAAAGTGATCATGGGAGGGGGCAAACACAGCATTTACCTACTCCACCATCTTGACCAGAATTATTTATGTTTAAAAATGTATATTTAAATAGCAGCTACTTACAAAAAATAAGAAAATATTAATAATAATTAAATGTGTAAATCCACCAAATACTTTCCTCAATCCTTTACAATATATACACTCACACACACACACATGCACTTGTATTAAATGCTATCACTTCCACATGATCTATTCTTCAAGGTAAATCAATTAGGTTTCTAAGGAAACATAGTGACATATTTTGATAGTTGCATTTTAAAACTATTATTATTGTTGTTGTAATTGATTGTGATTGGGAAACTGCTTTAACTCAGAATAAAGAAATTCTGTTCCACCTACACTCTCTTGTTTGAAAACAGAAAATGATACATCTGGATTTTTTATACCTAATTAATAAGATTATTTCTGTGTATCTATTTTTCTGGTTTATCACAAATTACTGAAAAATCAGATAAGACTAAAAAACTTGGTAGCTACAGAAATTGACAACAACAACAACAACGAAGGGAGCTAAATGGGGATAGAATAACATATAGATCATCATATTGACTGAAAAATTCTTATAAATACGGAACAATTATGTTTTGGAAACATGTAAAGTATCAGGCAAGCTAAGGAGATCCCACTGGAAACAAGGTTTATCTGTCAACTACCTTCATCAGAAAGAGGGTAGGTCTAAAATATATATATTTGGCAGCCATTTTGTTATTGGTCCCCAAAATAAGAAAGTCAATAACCTTTTAACTAAAGAATGATGCTTGATCCCACTGTCTAGAGATATTTTCCAAAAATAAATTTTTCCAATTTTTGTTATAAAGGGTATTATAAATCTGATTATTTGTTTGACATTAGTTATTTACTAATGATATATGGATTGCACTGCCCTGACCATTTAGTATATTCAAAATATTTTATCCACAACACTGAACAATATTATTTCTGCACCATTTAATAAACTGCTATAAAACACATACTTGTTTATATCTATGTTTGACTACACTGTGTAAGATTCATTCCACTTTAGATATTTTTAAATGTTAATTTCCCATTTCCTATTAAACTATTTTAACAGTGCTACAATATTAGTATTTTTATACCTCAACAACCTAAAAGCAACCTTTCATATTTGCCCAATTAATAAGGCTCTGTAGAAATATACACTATTTTCTTGCAACACAATCACAGAAATATATTTATGCAGCATTGCATTTTAAAATGCCCTCGACTGATTTCTCCACAGGGCTTGCTTGTCACAGCGCTCTGTTAACCTACCCACTACAATACAGTTTATCAGACAACCTTGCTTTGCACTGTCAATTAGAAAATAATAATAATAACCAAAATAGTTTGCCTTCCAAATTCTTAGCTGCCCCAATGCTGAAGCCAATGATGTGTAGAAAAGAAAAACCCTCATAACTCCTAGCCTGATAAATGAGTAGGGAGAATTTGACAGATCAGAACGAGATGAAGCAGCCTAAAACATTTGGCACAATGTGCGTCTGGCATACAGAGACTGCCTGTCAAATGCCTATGACTCCATACAGCAGCTAGGGACCCTATGGAGCAGCAGATGGGCCATTAAGGTAGTATTAATGTAGATGCCATCAGTTTTCAGTTCTGACTGGGACATACTCTTTAGAACTATGAGCAGCTGCTGCCATTTATTGTGACAGCTTCCTGCTAACTTTTGCCAACTGGCACAATCTGACTCTTTGTACCTGAGCTATTAAATGTGTGACTTCCACCATTTTATTCCTCCAGAGAATGCTTTTAATAATCCTCTAAAGAAGAAATGAAGCATTTATCACCAAAGTGAATATACATACCACGCAGTTCTATTGTACAAGACTCCTGCCCAGCGTACTTTAATAGACCTTATATTAACACATTCTTATTAAAACTAAGCATAGACCTTTTCATATATATATATATAAATGTTTAATTGAAAATGATAACTCATATTAACTCTAAATCTTTAATGTAATATTGATGTACTTAACTATGAACTAACTGGAACCTTTTATCTTCTGGAAATATTATTTTCCTAACAAGCAAATAACAAAAAATGTCATATAAAACATAGTAATAAGTTAACAAACCAAAAATAAGTTATTTCATGGCTCTCTAAGTATAGGTAAATATTTTCATTCCAAAAGGATCAGATACATCTGGTGTTTTATTTAACATATGTAAATAAATTTAAGGTGTATAAATGGATTTTAAAGCTCTGTATCTAAATACTGCCCCCACTACCAATCATGAACAATGCATTATAAATGATGGTAGCTGTGTATTTATCACCTGCAGAATAATTTCAACAGACTATGCAACCAAACTATTGGCAGAAGCAGCACTCTGCTGTCTTCCTTTCATCCAGCTAGACTTCTAGGGATACACTGCATCATTTTTTATTATGTCGAACAAGATAGCTCACAGTACAGCACAGCATACGGTTTGTCAGACAATAAAAACTGCAGCAAGTCATTATAAAAATGGCTGGCAGACATATTCATTATGCTGAGCTAACATCTTCTCTGCTTCAAACATCTCTACAATCTGACCAATAATCTATGTATGAGATTTCTAAACAAATCTCACCTCGTCGATACTATAGTTCACAGGAAGGTCTGTCTGTATACCTATACATGTGCACACACGTGCACATGCACACCCCTTCTCAAACACTAATCTTAAGGCAATTAAGCTCTTAAATTCATTTTGATAGGTGCAATAATGAGAATGCCTCTATCAGAATGTATAATAAAGTTTCAAAGATACAGACATTCATAATACAGCTTTTGAAATGCTTAAGATGAAAGAAATAGTATATAAATAACATTTAAGATGTCCTATGTTACATGTAAAGGAAATATGTGAAATAATATTGGTGCACATAGACCACACAATAGTCAGAGGCATGATATCTAGATGTCAAGTCACTCTCAGTGACTCCCACATTTTCTTCCATGAACAAACCTATGACATTTGACAGAATTTCAGAAGTTCCATTTATTGTCTGTGAGTGATTCTGTGTGTGTTCATATACATTTACTTGCCTTTACATATTATTTCTAAAGAAACTGAAATGTATTTACTTCTGGGAAACTCCAAAGAGTGAAACATTATATCATGAAAATGGACTTAAGGAACAATATTACTGAAAGTCAGTATGATTCACAAAAATGCAAAGAAAATTAAAATTATGTTAAAAATCTAGAATCTGACTATAAAATACACATGTTAAAGTTCTGATTTATTAGTTTAATCTTAGCAGTTTTGTTGATCTATTTAAAAGTTGCCTGGTTTATTTTTGTTGGTATTTTTTAACATTTCAGTTTCCACATGGTATTTTTCACTTTACCTAAGAATACCAAAACCATTTGACAGCATGAACTTGTTTTGAATGTTTAACTAGCAGTGGTCAAAAGTGATGATGTTATTTTACAGTAGCTAATTTGTGTCAGCCTTTCATAGGTTTATTCAACTTTGTCAAAAATTGGCAAAATCTAAAACAATTTTTGAATATTCTCCATTATTTACTTTGACTTGGTATCAAATTAAAGATGCCACTATATGCAAACATTTTGAAAATAACCTAATAATGCACTTGAAAAAATTAACATGAAAACATGAGCATTGCTCACAGCACCTGTCGCAGTACTCCCTCAGAGGAATATTTCGCTGGGCTTTTGCAGGGCGGGGATATTGTGTTTCTACATGGGAAAACCAAAGCCTGAGAGATGAAACTACCATAGTGTGTCTGTTGGACGAAAATGAATAAATCCTTGGTGACCAGAGAGTTTGAAGAGCAATGTTTTAAAAAGAGAAATTGTGAGTTTTACAATGCTGTTCTGATGTAATAAATCAAAAGCTGATCCTAAATAAATAAAATATATGTGGATTTCCAAAGAAAACTAAGTTTTAAAAAAGCCACCTAAAAAAATTAATAAATAAATAAAAAATTTAAAAAGCCACCTGAAATTTATGTCATTGGTTTTACTTTAAAGCTACTGCTTTGGAGTGGTGATTTTTTATCTTAAAAAGTGTGTTTCTTATATGTTATTTTCAAGGAAAGGTTTAATAAAACATTTTTACAAAAAGCAAAGGACAGAAAGGCTGTTGTTTAATTATTCTGGGAAATTTTTAAACAATTTTTTTGGTAAAATATGATTCTAAATAATAAGAAATTTTATTTGTTGTGATCAGAGCCAGAAAATATGCTGATATTGTCAAGCCTTTTGATTTAAAATATTTATTGAAGACTAAGAATAACTTTACCTTTCAGGTCCTATCTGCAGAGATAGTTGTGTAAATCATTGCAGCCTCATGTATAGTAGTCCTATAGAATCAATTGATATTTGCGATGTCAAAGACATATATCTATTATGCTTTTCTAACACAGAAGTACTGAAAATGTTTTACTAAAATCCATGCACAGAATCTAGAATCTTCAAACTTCTGCAGCATCTTCCCATAAAAAAAATCACTTGTATTTCTAATCTGGTTCAAGCTGCTATTGTCAGAACAGAAATATTTTACTGAACTATAAAAAGCATGTAAAGAGGTAAAATTTTAAAAAGCCTTAAAGAGGGAATATACTTTAAGATTTATCATTTTTAATAAAAATAAATGAATCTTTATTGAGACTTTATTAAAGTTAGCAAAGATGGACTGGAAATCAATAGTCTTGAAATAAATGAATTCAGCCCCTTAGGTTTTGGTTTTATAATCTATAGGAACAGTAAAATTCCATTGCCATCAAAGATGTTTATAGTAAATTAATCATATGGTATTTGAATATATAACATAATAGACTGTCAGTTATATTATACTTCCAAAAGTATGGAATACATCCACAACCCCAACCAATCCATAAATAGGAATTGTTGTTTTTATTCAAAAAAAATGTTCAAAAGATACAATTGTTTAAAATATCTGCTTCTCTTTATCAGTGTGCATATTTTACAAATTCAAAAGCATATCAATATTCTTGTGATTTAGCTAAAGTAAACAGAAATAATTGAAATGGTGGCAGATGAATTATTAGAGATTTACTTAGCAAGAACAGTACACTCTAAGTACAAAAGGTTTCATTGGTAGTGATTTCTCAGAAAATTAATAAGGTTACGATGCTTGTTTCTTCTTTGCCTTTTAACCTTCATGGGAATAGTTTATCTAGAAAGATATTATTAAAAACATACAGGAACCTTAATTAAAGAAAAATTACACTCATTTGCATGTTCTTACTTAGTTCTTCACTTTTAAAAGATAAGCACAAAAGTAAAAATTTCCTCAATACATATCAAGGAATTTAAGTTATAATATTGTTTTCCCTTGAATTCAAAAAGTAAACTCTTAGGCTCTGACTGATTTTCTTTCTTCACAAAGAACCACAGGGAATATACAAACACCAAATGCAAATAAAGGGATATAAAATTGAGATCTTACTCCAATTATCTTTCACCAAACTTTATCTTTTCCCATGCTTTCATAGTTCTGCTTATATCTTACTTCCTCTTGAAACCTTTGCAAACATCTTGTCACAATTCAATTTACAACTCAATTATGCAGAGAAAAAAATTCTTTATATAGTCTAGAATCATTCTAGTCTTCCCCTTTGTGCTTTAATTTGTGGAAATCAGGAAAAAATAAATAAAAAATGAAGAGGCTAAATTTAAAGCCTAAACTAAGCAATAATATAAATTATCTATTTAAGGAGCATTAATCATCTTGAGTAACAATTCTCAGTTCAGTTTCTCAGCCTCTCTACTTCATGTTTTTCATTTTAAAATATAGTCCAGGTGTGACAGAAGTATCTGGGACCTACCTCATGGAAGCAGAGAATTGCCAGACCCTCAGTTGAAATATCCAGTGTCTTCTCCAGTCTTTAAGTTTATATGGGTGTTGCTTGTCCAGTTGCCTTAGAGGGAGAAGACTCTGATGGCATAACCTAATCTGACCTTGTAATTTCTTTGGGAAGAGGCAGCATTCCCATACTATTAGGCCAGCTAGATGTAAAGGCACATTTAGGCTCATGTTGGTGTTACAAGAATTCCCTCATTTAATCTTGAATGGTCTAATTTGTAACCATCCCACAGCGAGGTCCTTCTGGTGATTCCTGGGTTTCTCTTATGATAATGTTGCATAATAAACTCTTCCCAGCATTTCAGTGTCCTACAAAAACAAACATTTACTTTTCTTGCCCAAAGTTCTGTGGTTTGGTTTTGATGGCTCTGCCTTAGGGTACTGGTTCAGTTCAGGTCTTTTATGTGTGTGTGTGTGTGTGTGTGTGTGTGTGTGTGTGTGTGTGTGTGTGTGTTTGTTGTTGTTGTTGTTTGAGAATAGTCACTACTCAGGGTAGGATCTTTTCACAATTGATAGCAGAAAGGCCAATGAAAACATGCAAGGCTTCTTAAGACCATGGCTGAGACTTAGCACTTTGTCACTTCTTCCCAGAGCCCAGTGGCCCCCCCAAAAATTGTAAAGTCAAGTCAAAATCAACAGAGGGCAGGAGAATTATCCACATATTTTTGTCAGAGGCACTAAAAACCTGCATACTAGGGGACATGAATGTATACTTCTTTGACAGAAACTACTGACGTATTAAGAACAATAATTTGATTCACCATACCTCCTCTAGAAGTCTCTCTAGACTGTTATCTGATTTTTGGTTTTATCTACGTCCCAATAACTAAGCTCAGGGCCTTTTGTTACCTGACCACAAAGAATTGCCATGTTAATGTGACTGTGCCCCTGCCCTCCCTTCTGCACACATCTTATTGAACCTTTTTCTCCTGCTCTCTAAATTTGAGAAAAAAGATAGCCTAATCAATTCTTTTCCCTCTGTTTCTGCTCTTCACAGCTTCTAATAATCATACCAGAGAAAATAAAAGAAAATAAAAATTTCTAATCTGTCGCATCCTCTTTTTGTGACTCCAACTTTTTGGGAAACACTACAAGGTAAACAAGGATATTTTCTTCATGTATTAGATGAATTCTATAACATTAATACTTCGGGGTGAAATACAAAATGAAAAAAAAATGAAGGAGTTTGGAAAAATTTCCCTCAAGATAATCACCTTAATTGTAAAACTAGGGGCCAAATTTATAATCTTATGTTTGAATATCAGAAGCTAAATACCAACTAAGTCTTTCATCATATTTTCTTATAGAACATACTTATTTCCCTTTAGACATTTGATAACAAGGGTGACAGCTACATTTTTTAGAAAATAAAAGATAAAACCACATTAATTTTTTTATTGCCATGTGCAAAGAGAAGAAGGAAAAGGAGGGTAGAGAAATGATTCTAGAAGCCTAGCTAAGGCGATATGTAGAAAAGAATAAAATCAGTGTGATCAAAGGAAACATGTTTTTAACAGTTAATTAAAACAAAGTGAAATTTACCTTAATCCATATCGGTGACAATAAATTCACATATACTAAAAAAGAGAGGTGAAACTACTCTGTATGATACTATAATAGTGTATACATGTCATTATACACTTGTCCAAACCCATAGAAAGTACAAGAGTGAACCCTAATGTCAACTACAGACTTTGGGTGATAATAATGGAATGATGCAGGTTCATCAATTGTAACAGATATATGACTCTGTTCTGTAAAAAATAGGAGAGAGAGAGAGAGAGAAAGAGAGAGAGAGAGATCATGTCCTAACAAAGACTCCCAAAAAAGCAGACTTACTCACCAGTTCGAGAATCTATAAATGATAGATTGTGCTTTGTTTTCTCTACATTCAAATCTCTGGGCTTGTTTTGAAGAGATAATTAATTAGAGATCTTTAGAGAGTATACCCAATTTCCCTAGTTATATAAAGCATAATTCTGGGAAGCATTACTAGGAGAGAACAGATTGATCTGAATTACAACAATATGTATGAGTAAAGTACAAAGTAATTCTGTTAGAGGAAGAATATCTTTAAAATACACCTGCTAGCATATCCAAAAATTTTATTCATTACTCAATTTACTTCTATTTACATTTCCATTAAGGTTAGGGTATAATATATGCACTATATAATATGTGATGCTGGTAATAATTTATTTATGATTAGGCTTAAAAAGTACCTGTAGAGAATAGAATTACCTTATGACCCTGCAATCCCTCTTCTGGGTATCTACCTAAAAAGTTTGAAAACATTTATTTGTAAAGATATAGATACCACTATGTTCATTGAAATATTATTCACAGTGGCCAAGACATGAAAACAACTGAATATCTCCTTTGCTAGATGATTGAATAAAGAAGCTGTGGTACATATATACAATGGAATATTACTCAGCCATAAGAAAAAAATAAATACTACCATTTTCAACTATATGGATAGATCTTGAGATTACCATGCTAAATGAAATAAGTCAGATGGAAAAATCTGAGAATCATAAGATTTCATTCAGATATGGGACATAAAACTGAAAGCAGCAACTGAACAAAACAAACAAACAAATAAAAACTCACAGACACAGACAACTGTGTAGTGGTTAACAGAGGGAAAGGGAGGAGGAAGGAGATAGAAAAAGGTAAAAGGTCAAATATATGGTGGTGGAAGAAGATTTGACTTTGGGTGGTGAACACACAACACAATATACAAATCATGTATTATAGAACTGTACACTTGAAACCTATAATTTTATTAACCAATTTAACACCAATAAATTTAATAAAATTTTTAAGAAGTTAGCTGTTGATAATTATCTTTTGATATGATGATTAATACATCATATCAAAAGATAATTATCAACAGCTAACTTCTTAAAAATTTTACAGAAAGTATTGTGAATTAATAATTATAATTATATTATATAATTGATTATATATGCACCTGATATATATTATCAATATAAATATTACTAATTTCATAACAAAGAATTAAGTTTTCTTAAAGACTTGCCATCTAATATTCTCTTTTGGAAGAGAGAAGACAGCACTATTTTCAACAGACCATAGACCATCTCATTGTGCCTGTGATATGCTGGCTGGCTAACAATTGTTCCTCAAATAAGCAATGCATTTTTTTAAATGGATTATTTTGAAATACTCAAAAATACATGTGAATTAAAATATGAGCACATTTTACATCAGTTTTATATTTTAAATAAATCTAAGTATTTTTCAAAAGTTATTTTAGACATTAAGTTATAGATAAAAATGTTTCATTAAAAAGACAGAAACTTAAGTAAATAGACAGCAATATATCTTAAAATCTATTCTTGTTGCTTCTTTTCAAGAAATAGCAATTTTATCATAACCTCTGACATCTGTTTTAGAGATGGATAGTCCAGAAAAATTGTCCAGAGTTTTAACATCAAAAAAATAGATGCATTTTTCTAGATAGCCATGTCTTTAAATGATAGAACTTATTCTCCCTGAGAAAGTTTCCTACATTTTAGAATTTTTCTCTTTCCCCCAATTAGTATACTTTTAATACGTACTGGAAATTTATTTAGATTTACTATAAATATTATAGGTTTACTAGGGTTATGTCACAGTTCTACTAATTTATTAATACCAAGGAAAAAAATAATGTTTTATTGAATATTTATGTGCTAGATAATCTGCCAAATGCTTACGATGGCTTATCTACTTTAATCTTCATAAAGACTGTATGAAATAACCAAAAAAATAAAGATCATTAGGTACTACATCCAGTAAATAAAGATCATTAGGTACTACATCCAGTAAAATGCTTAATGATGTTTAAAAGCCAATGTGATAGTGGTTAATGAAAAACATCTGGGGAACATGTGTGGAGGGAAGAAAGAGGAAAGGCACTAAGAAGATAAGAGTGCTAGTGTCAGAGAATATCTAAAAACAAGGTGGAGGTGGTGGGAAAGACTTTCTGCCTTCTCTATTAACACTCAAGAGGTTATACTGCCAACAGATATCACGTATCTCAGTATTGTATTCTAGGCTTCTTCCCAGAAAGGCTTATGAAAAATATTGCTTTCTCCATGTAATGTGTGTGTAATAAAATAAAAAAAACTGTACAGTGTTTTCACTCTCTTAATCAGAAATTCAGTGAAATATCATTCTACTATTGATGGAAAAACAGGATGTCTATTCTGCTTTAAGTTAAATCCAAATAAGGAATTTGGCCTTCTATCAAATAAGGAATTTGGCCTTATATCAAAACCTCAACAATTCTCATGTCCTTCAGGTAGTAATTAAAATTTCTCAAAATCTAAATAAGAAAATGATATCGAATTCAGATAAAGTTTTATATGCAAAAATACTAAGTGTATCTTTATATAGAACAGTAAAATACTGGAAAAAGACTAAATGTTCACAACAGCAGATTTTTAAAAATAATATATGTCATAAACGTGATAATAATATGGGGAAATTATACATACATAAGATTGTTTTAGAGTCTTAAATTCATATAGTATTATATATTATGAAATGGAAAGGAGAGGATTCAATATTGAATAAAAATTGAAATGGTCATAATTATACAAAACAAAAACCATAAATTAGGGAACTACAAACACATCTTTGAGTGGTTATCTCTGTTTTTGTTTACTTACATTTTATATTTTCTACAATGAGGAATTACTATTCTTCTTTTTGAAAAAGTAGTATACTTTAAAATTACAAACAATTTATCTTACTGTCTCATGTATATGTTATGGAATTAGGTAAAATAAATTTTTTGACTAGAAAGGGTTTTTTTATTCTGAAGGTGATTACATCTTTTAAAATTATTTAATATATTGCTTTCCAATGTCAATGATATTTTTTATTCTACTTTAGCAAATTTCAAAAAATAATAATAAAAATTTTTAATAATTTTAATATTCAAAACATAGGAAATGACTCTTAGTCCAGACACTATTGGAGAAGAATAAATGTGATAGAAATACATTTAAATAGCTATCAAAAATTGAAGAATATAGGCTTCAAAAGTGTACATAAAAATGCAGGATATGTATATGTATATATTGATACATAGTTATAGATATATCTAGCATTATTAAGTGTTTTATTATACCAGTATAGAAAAGTTCATTAGAAGAATACCTATTTGATTTTGGATACTAGATACATTGCTAAACACTGAATCTAGAGAAAGGAGTCTATGAAGGTAGGTCTACATTTTAGAGTTACGTTGCCTTACCTTTATGTAAAGTCATGTTTTCAATGATCCTCTACACTTAATTTATATTACATTTACAACACTGCTTTGAGATATACAGGACAGAAAGTCAAGAAAGTCTGAAGAGTTGTGTGGCTTCCCTATAATCTATAGATCCCGAATCTGTGAGCAGAGGCCAGATCTTATAGTCTGTGTTTTTAATATAAGAAAAGTTTTATTTCTAAAGATAGTTCTTTAAACTCACCCAGGGGAGACACTTAGGGCAATAGGATCTCACTGCATGAGTCAAATTATGTGAGATGAGTGACCCTTACCTATGTCTAAACATAGGAAAAAAGATTAACATTGGAATTTAAATGTGCATAAACTTATCTATTTCTCTCTAATTCCTATCTCAGATCATATGTTTCTCATCTACTATAATAGTGAAAGTTGCCTAGAGTGTGTATCTCAATTGTTCCTAGAGTGTAGAAACTAATAATTTCTTTGTCATTATACAGCCATAAAAATCATTAACTAATATTTTGCCTCAGAACTCTCAATTGACATTTTACTCAGACATTTTCAACGTGCAGATTCATTAAAATAGTCTAAAAGAGATGGGCCCTGTACTCAAACAATGACCTATGAAATCTACTCCTGTCTTCATGGAAAATGCATATTGCATTCATACAGAAGTAAGAAGGCCACGAAGTTACTATACAGTCAGAGTAGCCAGTCTTCTTCCTGCTGAAAATAGATCTGAATTTTGTTTTGTTTGTTACTGTTAAAACACTTCCACAAAATATACATCACTAATGTTGACTAAAATAAATTGAGCCACAGACAAAGCAGACACACAAAAAATGTTGCTTCTGAAGTTTGTTAACAACAGTGGAAGATGTCAGTCTTTGCAAGTAGAGGACTTTGTAGATCAGTTTAATAAATTTTCAAACGCTTTATGACTTCAGTCATTAGGCATTAGAGCTAATTACTCTATTTTTTCTTCAAGGCTTTTACCCATTTACTCACTTCCTACTTTTACTCATTCAACTGAAACAATTAGATTCACCAAGAGATATGGGTAATGTCTTTTCAAAACATATTTCCCATAACACTTAGTTTCCTGCAGCAAATCATTAAAGTCAACAGATGCATTTAGTTTTCAGTCTCTATACAACTTCAAGCAATTATTTTGAAGGGCAAAAATGGCTTTTCCTCCCTTTACTATCAAATATCTTCTCCTGCACCCAACTGGACAGACAAGTTATTAAAGAAATTGCTTTGTTCCTGTGCAATTTGCATACTCTTTTCTGTTTCAAAATATCGAGAGTTGATATCAAATGCCATGAAAGGTGTTGGGGAAAGTAAGAGAAGGGATTTAAAATTCGCTTTGTGAACAAAGAAATAAATGATTGTTTATATAAGCAATAAAGGAACCATTCATATTAATAAGGGTGAGCACCCAACAATTATATCACCTGGGAAACTATATCTCCAGAGTTGACAAATTATTAGAACCCCCCCTACCCTAACTGCCTTTTGTTTCATGCCCAAAATATAAAGCAAGTATACTTTAGTGACATGATTTTTTTTTTTTCTGGCACCTTTCCATAGCCAATTCCATTCATGCAGAAAAAGGATGAAATTCCATCATTCGAGCATGACATCTCAAAATTCAAACTTAATGAGAGCTTTGGCAGCTTCTGTCGAAGGCAGACAGTGATTAACAAAACACTTCAGAGTACAAGGCACAGCAGTGCTCAAAGAAAACAGTGATGATCTCCACTTAATTGTAGAAAAGCCCAAAGCATCTGCCAGCCGAGGAGAGCTGGAGCCATAAGGAGCTATTGCTCAGATAGGCTGTCATCTCCAGAGATCAACAACCATATGCTCAGCTCAAGCACAAACTCCAAAGAAGTTAATTTTCTGACAAAATACAGGGATAAATATGACATTCAAACAAGTGTGCTCACCCATCCTGAACACACGTTCATCTGCACGCATCGGATTTATGCATCGTTTAAACACAAGCAAATATAATTTGTTTGGAACACAAACATTGCTGCATGAGTACAGGTATAATTAATCTTTGTCTGCTCCACAGATTCTTATGTTCTACTGGTTAACCACGCTTTCAACAAACTTTTGATGAATGGAAAAGTCACTTGTTGCTTCATACCTAAACACACACCACATTTTTTCAAGCTCTTGAAATTATTGCAACTTACTTTACTAAAGATAAAAACTGTACATTGTTATAGCTATGATTTGAAGTTTGGGTGTGTGTGTTTGTGTATACACAGGTCTGTCTGTCTATCTATCTATCTATCTATCTATCTATCTATCTATCTATCTATCTTTTTGCTGTTATCTATCTAGTCTATCACTGAAAGCAAAACTGAGGTCTTACCAAGCCTGGGATAACTTGCTGCAAATAGAAGCAAGGTTTCCACTTAAAAGATAGATATTTCTCAGAATAAAGTCACCAGAGAAATTGCTGGTACCTGTGGTTGGATGTATTCTAATTGAAAATAACACAAGGTAAAAACAAGAAAATAAGCAAGAAATAGGTATTAAATATAAGGGCTACAACAAATAAAAATTGAGGTTGCATTCTAAAAAGAAGAAAAAAAAAAGAATAGAAAGGGAAACCTCTCATTCTCCTATCATTTGGAGGTGGAGATCCCTCTTCGAGGTAATATCTCCTCAAAAAATGCAACACCCAGCATCAGATGGATTAGAATCAGCAGACTATCAACTTTGCATGTCTTGAAAACAGGTATTTGATTAACATTTGCACACTAGCCAAACGGTAAACAACCACAGTCCTTATAAAAACTAAAGAGAAGCATCTGGTAGCAAAGTGCTTCACTAGTACATCTAACTCCAGTTTTAAAAAACTCTTAATGCTCTTCCTCAAAAGAATTAGATGTCTCCCTTGTTTTTATCACCAGCATCTTTGAAGCTTAAGCACTGGTTTATTTCTAATTGTAGCCACCCTCCCCATTTCGAGATTACAGTAGAAAATGTCATATTGTCGTGTCTATATATAAGCTTTGGTAGAGTTTGAGTTACCTTGTTCTCTTGTAATTTTGTAATATTGATGTTATTGTATTCATGGTTTAAAAATATTTAAACATTTTTTTCTCCAATTATAGAAGTAATTTATGGTTATAATAGAGAATTTTTTTTAAATGCAGTCAGGTACAAAGAAGAAAATTCAAATCATCTTTAAAGCCACAATGAGCAAAACACAAACAAAACAAAAAATTAGTTAACTTTGATAAACTTTTTCTCATCTATATAATACAATATTGAACTCATTAAAATATAAGTTTAATTTTTTATTTTCCTCCCTATACTGTCCTCTGTACCGTAAGCATTACTCATGTCATTATACAGATATGAAAACGTTTTTAAATTACTGATTAACATTTCATTGTATAGATGAATTATTTTACCATGATTTATTTCACAATTCCCCTGTTTGGAGTTTTTCTAATTTATTTTACCATTATAAATAGCACTATAATAAAATTCATTATGAAAGTATTCTTAAATTATTTTAACTGGTGTTTCTAAGTCAATTGATATTATTATTTTAAGACTCTACATGTATTACTATATTTTCCTTGAGAATGTTAATGACAGTTAAATTCTTACTGGCTATATAATAAGATTACTATTAAATGCCATCTTCATTGATAGGTATTCCTTTTAATTAAACCATATTCTAGATTACTATATCAGAAAAAAAAATAAGTGCTTGTAGTCTGTGAAACAAAACTGAATATAGCAAAATTGATTAAAACAAAGTAAGATGATTTAGGCAGAAGGAATAGTCACAAATATATTTTCAATGAAAAAATATAAAAATACTTACGATTTTATTTTAGAATTAAAATGTTATAGATTTTGAGTTAAAATATACTTTTTACCCTGTGAATAAGATAACAGAAGAAATAAAAATTTAAAAATGAGCAAAAACAGGAAGAGGCGATGCAAAATAGTTCAGAAACAATCCAGTAAAAGAAATGTTCTTGACCCATAGTATAGTTTACTTCCAAGTCAAATATATATTTATATTTATATTTATTATATATTTAAGATTGTTATATATACACTTTTTCAAGTCTGTCATCAAGAATGCACAAACCTCTCTTGAATAGCTTCGTTTAAACATTCCAAACCCTTGATTTACTGCAGTATCTTTTCCATCAGTCTTTGTAAAATAAATGATTTGAACTCTTCTGCTTCTATTTCCTCATCACCCTCATCCTACTTAGCTGATTTGACTTCCATCCTCACTATTCCACTGAAAATACTTATATTATATATCATTAATTTGTCTTGCTAACTTGGTGATTTTGGTTTATCTCTCACTTTCTTTCTCTTTTATTTGGATTTCCTTCTTCTTAAAACAATTATCCAGTACATAAATCAGTCTCCCCTTCCCCATTGCTCCTGTTCTTCCCTCTTCTGAGAAAGACCTCTCCCTCTTCTTTATCTATATTCAAACTGTTTTTTAAACAAATAGTAAAATCAACACCTGCTCCAAAAAGCCTTCTCTCATTGCTCCAACTCCAAAGAATTTGTGGCTCATATTTGGCACTAATAATGTTTTCACCTGCTAAAACTGTTTTATGGATATGTCTTAATTCTCACAATAAATTTTAAGTTGCTTGAAGGGAAAATGCCTGAGAATCTTATATTTATGCATTTCTTTGCCTATTCTTTTCTTGTCAAAGAAGCCATACTGTTGGCAGAGTACAAATATAAGAACTAGGTGAATCTCATATCTCTAATAGTCTATAATTAAAAGTCTCCTCTGCAGCCATTCCTCATTCTGTGTTATATTTTGTCCTATCATTATGAAATTACCATGAGCATTCTCCCTTGAAATAGTGAATATTAAAATATCTAATATGGACTCTAGAATATAGTAAAATACTCCATACATTGATACCGCATCCTCTTTTTTGCTTCAGTTCTCAGTCCTTATTACTCCATCTCCCACACTGTGCTGTTCAGTCAGTTTTGCTCTTATGTGTCATACATGCTCCTAATAACCGCCATGCTATGTAAAATTATACAATAAAATTACTAGGCTTATGGGAAAAGTAAGGCTGGGGCATACCTTCATCGGTGACGTATTTAAAATGTTTAAACCTAACATAAACAGTAGCACTATTTTACGCTTGTCAAATGGCTAAGAAATAACTAAATGCTATAATAAATATGGTACTTTACATTGATAAAACCCAGTTTGCTTATGAGTGAATGATAATATGGATGTAGCATGTCAGTTATTGTGAAATGGCAGAAGGAGGGTTATCTGAAACCAAATAGAAGACTGTTATACCAGATGTGGATGGATGTGGTTCACAATATACACAGTGAAGTGAGGCAGCTAGTAGATGCCTGAAATGTGTTTGTGTGGGGGTTTGTATGTTTTGTGTATTCCTAAGTGGTTCAGTTCAGTTGAGTGCAGTTTTCTGCATTTACCTTGTCTTTTACACAATCATAATTACATAAACATGAAATTTGTCTCCCAATTTATCAACTAAAATGTGTTTTCAAAGTATTATATCAAATTGCATTCATATACCACATTTAGAGGTGCTTTTCTATCCCAATTACTGCATGCCCCAAACACTGCCAGCTTTGTGTGAAACCCAGAACAAAATTTTCAAATGTTTTAAGTTCAATACAAATGCCTCTGTCATTTGGTCTTTATAAACAGTGGGTCCAGTGGTGCTCCCCATACCTGAAGTGGATTGGACTGGTGTTTAGGGCTTATTATATACAAAAAATGATCTCAGCAATATCACCCATGTGCCATGACCTTCTTAGTGTTATTCAAAACCATGAACTCAGATATACTCAACATTCTTTGACTGTCAATGAATGTTGACAATCAATGATTATTTTACTTATTGTTAAGGCCAGGAGGGCCTGAATGTGCAAGTAAGTTGCAGGAAAATCTGACTTACAGTCAACATGACAACTCCTGCTATGCATCTATTGATTTCTCAATCCACACTTATTGACTTATAAGGAGTTTCCTATGATTATTAAACTGAGGAAGAAAAAAACTAAATTTGGTTTACAGGTGGCTTTGGGCTATATGTGGTTCCAATCAAAGCGTACCCTAAGGAGAAGTCCTAAAGAATAGAGAACAAATTTCCTATGGGGTAGAACTCTGTATGATACATCTCATTGTCCTCTTCTCTAGAAGGAGAAATAGTCCAACATAAAGCTTTATAAATTATGAGGCTAGTGGCTAAGATTTAGTCAGATAGGGATTCAAAATATTTGAGAATTAAAAAAACAAACTAGTTTAGGCAAAGTTATCTGGGCAGATATCTTAAAATAGTGTCAATGTATGAGGATGTTTGTGTTCTTAAATGCTCACCTCTACTCTGGAAAAGGTTCTTAGTAATCAGACAGACAAAGTAGTCCTCTGTGAAAGCCATTTAGCCTCTTTACCAAAGAACTCCCTTAAGCCAGAACTTTCATAATGGGTTTCCAAACAAAGTGCTAAAGGGCAAAGATAAAAGCTACATATGAGCCCAATTAAAAGGACTCCCCTTCAGCTAAATTGATCTGCCTACTACCATGGCTAAGTGTCAATATTCCAACATGATAGGTGCATCTGAAACCCTCAAATTTTTCCATAAAGTCCTAGAATCTATCATCCACCTGATGGCTTGCTAAACTATATCCATCATGGAGAGAGCAGAGATTTGGTTCACGGCGAGAGGCAGGGGGCATTTTTTAATTTGATTTTCCTTATCTATCTACCATGTCTTCTTGCCATAAAAACCATTTAGTTACCCACTGAATGTCTTATTTGTCATCATCAAGAAATCTGCTTCATAATTAAAGAAGTCGGCAAAGGACGGATGCCTACCAGGTTTACTGTTCTTACTTATATCTATTACTAAGAAATAGATGAACTTATAGAATTGAATGATGCTCTATTAAATACAATAGGGTCAGTAGGTAAACAAGTCCTTGAGCCACTGGATTGCTGTCCTACATGATGAAGTGTTTGTTCTCAACCAGAAACATCATTTGGAAAAATGGAGTTGCTATTTACTGAGGTGGGAAAAACTATAGAAAAAAGAAGTGTAGTAGAGACATTCAAGATTTCTGTTTTTACATCTGAATTTGAGAGCCTATTAGATATCAACGTGAAGACTTAGGAAAAAGAGGTCTGGGAAGTGTACATTTATATGAGAGTCATCAACAAAAATATGGTATTTTTGCTGAAATACCAGTAAAAACTAGGAGACTGAATGAACTCACTCAGGCAGTAAGAGTTCTCAAAAATGAGAAGTTGTCTAGTGATCTTATGGCTCTCCAGAACCAGCCAAGGAAATTAAAATGAGCAGTCCCTAGGCAGGACAATCAAGAGAATGGTGTCTTGGAACCTAACTGGAAAAAGTTTCAAGGAGACAGTGATAGTTTATGACAAAAATGATACTATAAAGTTAAGTTTTAAAGCAATCATTACATTTTGCAACATGGAGGTCACTGTTGCCTATGACAACTGCTGTTTCAGTACACTGATAAGAGCAAAAGCCTGATTGGAATGGGTTCAAGAGAGTTCGGGAGAATTCTGGATAATGAGTACATATAAGAATTTTTAGGAACTTTACTCTAAAAGAAAGGGGGTGGGCATAGAAATTAGGATAAACTGTTATTCCATAATAACCAAGGGAAGAGGGAACACAGATACATATGCAAATGCATTGATAGACATGGGAGCATGTGGAAGTTCTCTTCTGATTCTTTACTGCTTCTGCTTTCTCTCTGACATACATAACAAAGTCATCAGCAGAGTGTGATGATATGGAGCAGGAATAAGAAGTTTGAGGAGAGAAAAGAAAATGTGAAATAGTTATCTAAGACAAGAGAAGAGTATAGGAAATAGAGTAGCACTAATGACTTGAGACCAGTCACTCTGTAGGTAGGATTTTTCTCCAGTATCTTTCAGTACTTCATGTGTATACATGGACTTGGTAGAAGGCTGTTTACAAAAAGAGTTGGGGATTTGCTAAGCCAAAAACATAGAGAAAGACAGGAGATGTGAAAGGTGCAAGGATGTGATTATAATAATGGCCCATGTGACATAAATCAGCAAAAGGGGAAGTGAGAATCATATTTATCTCACCATGCTGGAACCCCTTAAATCCCTTAGTTTCTGTTCTATTCACCTGGGCTCCTAACAAACATAGTTTCATATTGTCATTTAAGGACTTTTTTGTGTGTCTTGAAGAGTAAATTCTTTCAAAACAGAAATAAGAAGATCTCAATAGCAATAATAAATTCACAATAATAACTCAATAATAAATTAGTGAGCATTGGCTATTCGTTACTTTTTGAAATAGTCAATTATCCTATTTTTGATAAACAAAGAGGAACAAAATTTAGGTAGTGGGCTTAACTATGTAGCAAAACATTTTCAGGAGATAGAAGACAACAAATCATAAACTTCGAAATCACATAGAAATGGGTTTGAATCCCTGTCCAGCTGCTCATATGGTTGCTGTCAACAAAGCAAGTAACTAAACCATTCTGAATCTGAGTTCCCTCATCTCTAAAATGAAGACAATATCTACTAGGTAGCTTTACAGTGAATATTAAACAAGATTATATTGTACATAACTTAAGACCTTGTAGGTCAGTTTATTTTTAAATGTAGTTCTTTTTTCCACTGTCAGTTGATATATCTAAATTATGTTATCTGAAATGCTAGTTTCACTGGGTACTATGTAATAAAGTGATTCCATAGTCAAACACATTTTAAAATGCTGTGTCAAACAAGAGTAAACAGTTTTCTTGATTGTAGATCTTTTCAGAGTTTGATATATTAATATTCTTTTAAAATTTGAGAGAGGGTTATAACATGCAAAGTGTCCTCATGTATTTGACAGGGGAATCCATTTTTCCTGAATATTTAAATGGTCTACTATTTCACAAGATGTACTATTGCGAGAAGCTGTTTTAGACATTTCTCTGCCTGAATTTCTACTCTGAAAAGTCATTCAAGGATAACCAAGCTTTATATACTCTATTTGGCAGAGTTAATGGTGTTTTCAAAAGCCATGCCATAATTTGAAACATCTAGCAAAGTTATTTTTCAGGGAAAAGAATTCTACATCCTCTTGAAGAATCAAATTAGGAATCTAATTTTAAGTATAGACTTCTTATACTTAGCTAAATCTTCAGTATTTCAAGTTCAGGTGACTTCCTCTTACTCAATATAATTTTGTTACAATAAGTATTTTGTCACACCCATAGAATTGAAAGTAGGAATACAAATTATTTCATGTTTTCATTTTCTAATAACTCAACCAATTTTCAGATAATTAAACTATTTGGGTTGATATTAAATCTAAGTAAATTTCTATAATCAAATTATTTTGTGTCTTACACAGAGAAAACAGGTGATCTAATATCTAGATCTATAGTTGTTGAAGGAAATGAAAACAAAAATCTCCAAGCAGGGAATAGTAGAACTATATGAGAAAAGGAATACAAGGATCTGCTGTTCTCAGATCAAAATAATGTCATTCATTTAACAAGTACATGATAAACCTTTATTTTTAAAAATTAAAAGCAGTTTTTCTTTTTCTCTTATTTTCTCCTAGGATTTACCTTTTTGTGCTAGCAAAAACTAGAAAGTTACTCTTCCTATGTCACCTTGAACTTTTATGCAGTTAACCAAGAAGTTAACAAATAGCAAATGAAAGATCATCACTCTGTTACATAATCATTTTTTCCTGGGACTGCACACACATCTGTGGTCTGCCTTAACTACCAAAAACTGACATTTTCTATATCCTCGGGTTAGTGTGACATTAACTAGAGCATCACATTCTGCTAGTAGCTCTTTCCCTTATTATTTTATGCATTTATGCTATTTTTAAAGTCATGCTATTAAACATGTCATGACTGAATATGAGTGAATCCAAATATCAGACTTTTTAATATGAATACAAATGTCAGATTGCAGGCAAGCCCTTGTTGGTTAAATTTGATAAGAGAACACATCCTATGTCCAGCTAATGCTAGAATGTCATCTCAACCAGGCATCCTTATAAAAATACAAGCATTATGGGAAGGACAAATATTAAATGATTTCAGGAAAATATAAATATTTCAAGTTAATTTTGAGAAGTAAAGCTTCAAATGTATGATTCAGTGTCAACTAAATATGATTTGAAGGGAAATTATAACTATCTTCCTAGATAATGTAATTATCAGTTTCAGATTATTAGTGACTAGTTTGAATGGGATAAATTGAAGATAAAATAACATTTGTTCCCTGTTTTTTGTTGTTGGATTTTACATTAACTGTCTTTATTGGACAGTGTGTATACCCAAGTCATTTAAATTTTTAGTAATCCATTTCAAAAATGACCACAGGTGACAGGGGGCCTTTTGAGATTTATCTTTTTAAGTTTTGATGCAAACAGTCGTGGAGGGAAATCATTGAAAGCCAGATGACCCTGGGGTTCAGGGCCCTTTGACACACCATATTTAGAGCATCAAACACAGGTGTATGGCAACTTGATTCTAATTATTTCAGCCTGCTAGAAATATCCTTTTACTTCATTTTGGTCTAACCTTCATTTTACCATTCAACTGAAAATAATAATACTTAATGTGAGCTATATAAAGACTTATTTTGCCTTTGCAGCATCCTGTGCTCTGAGCAATGTCAATCCATACTTCTTTTATTTGGGTGAATCACTTTCCCTTTGAGTCTGTGGAAGAACACCAGCAGAGGGAAGGATACTTAGTAGAGTCGCAGTATATAAATAGCTCTGCCGAGAGCATTACAAAGGCTCTGTTGTGCTATCACACAGCAGAGCCAATAATGTACAATATGAAAAATCCCTGCCAAGAGCACAGAGAATACAGACAATGTTTGCCATTTCTCTGATCGGCTATTTGTTATGTGTTGCAAGAGTTTATAGCCATAGAGTCAGAAAAGTCTACCACACCCCAAAGTCTTTCTGTTAGAACAATAACATAAACCATAAACATGAGCACGCATGTGTGTATACACATAACACACACACACACACACACACACACACACACACACACACACACACACATACATGGACATCAGAACAGCATCAACAATAACAAAAAACAGTGGGTAGGAGTGGAATTGAAACACAAACATTTCTATAGACACAGAAATGGAATTTTTCACAAAGCACCAAAGCCTTGTATAACTAACTACTTCCTTATATCTTCTGTTTTCTGAAAGCACATCAATCCACAAATCTGTAAGAGTTAGAATATCAGCATTTTTCAGGAAAAATCATATCTTGAAAAATTATATGAAAAATCACATATGAACTAAGTATCCTATTTAAAATACTAAATAAAACAAAGCAATTTATTCTCCATAAAGAGTTAAAATTTTATTTTCAGAAGATGGACTCCAAAATTAGCATCAGTGATTTTGTTTTCAAGATATGGCTCAGATACATAGCAAGAAAATAAGATACTTGAAAGTTACCACTTAAGATTCTCTTTGACTTCGTATGCTTTATTTGAAGATGTGGCTATATCTACATGGCAGGCAAAAATACATATTCCTGGCATTCCTGATTTTAGCTACTTTCAGCAAGCATTTGCAATTTTTTATGAGAAAAATTTCCATGAAAATTATCATGTTATTATATTTTTGTTATAATAGCCTACAATAACATCACAATAAGATATTTTAAAGCTTCTCTTGCCTTCTCACCCAAATCTCTCCTTTGTTTCTTTTACTGTGATTCTTCCCTCATTTTGCCTCTTGTTCTCCACACACACACTCTTCTGCTTCTGTCTTTCTTTTTTTCCAGTCACTTGCGAAGTCATTTATAATACTTCTTTTCCTTTTATCTTTACTTTACATAAACCTATTTCTGGATTCCCCTCTCCTTTTTTTTTTATTTCTGGCCCTACCTTCTTCTTTCTCTTTTTCTCTTTCTCTCCTTTCCCCTGTTTTACATTGTTAACCATTTTTTCTCCCTTTTCTTTCTCTCAAAAGCACAAGACATCAGAAGACATTTTTTGAAATGATACCTTATAAATTTACTCAAGTTGCAGGAAACAAAATGTTCAAGCTGAACCATTCCAGTGTATGCAAAATTCCTTTAGTAGAATCTAATCATACTTTATAGCACAGTTCAAAATTCACTTCTGCTGAAAAATCTTTCTCTCCTTTAGGAAAAAAATTCTTTTCCCATCTGCCCCCAAAGAACTGTACACACATTTCTATCTTTTTTTTTTTTTTGAGTTGTCATGTAGTACATCTTGACTATTTTTTATTGGCTCTAACATACATAATGAGACTGATCTATGAAAGAAGCTCCTTTGAAAAACTGTAATGAACTTTTTCTAAGTAACCATTAGCAAATACTATGGATTTTTTTCATATATGAAAATAATAAGAACTAAGTAACCTGGGAATTATTAGAGGAATAATATATAACACACGCAGTTCTATTTTGGAACTTGTCATGTTATATTATAGAAGGTGGTTTACATATTTATCTGGCCTAGTAAAGTGTGAACTGCTTGATTAGAAGATACATGGTTTACATATCTTCTTATTCACTGTACCCAAAATGATATCCTAAACCCAGCACATACTCAATTAAAAAAAAAAAAGTTGAAGGAACACAGATATACAAATTGTTCTGAGTTTATGGCCTTGTTTTCCATTTATTGGGAAAGTCACTTAACCTATACAAACTCAAATTTCTAATTTGTAAATTATAAATAATTACTTCCTAGAGTAATGAAATAGCGCATTTAAAGCACTTAGCATAGTACCTGACACATAGTAATTGCTAAGTTTGTGTTAGCTGTCTGCTCTTTAGGAAGGTGGACCTTTCCTGATATCAACAGTTTGGATATGGTTATAATTTCTCTTAAAATAAAACTGCTAGAATTCTCTCACTTTTTTATAGTCAATATCATCTTGCAAATGTGCTGCTGGATATCTCATTAAATGATATATAGATTCCCTAAAGGTGAAGTTGAAGACTTGAAACTTTCGTAATGGGCATCACTAGGGAGTAGGAACTCCAGATGGTTCATGGCAGAGACAGCTGTCCAGGGAGCATTGCTTGACGAGAGCGGTTGGCCCACAGAGCACAGTGAAAAGGCAAGGGCCCAGCTGAAAGTCTGGCTAAGTGGCCTAAGTAAGACTACATGCACATCGAATATGAGACCATCATTCCATCCATTCATGAGTCATTTATTATTATTCCATTCAATGTATTATATGATTATAACTAACACTTGCTGTGTATATAATCATCCTTTTCTGGAGAAACCTTATTTTTTTATTACCCTTAAGGGAAAAATAAAGATACAATATAAATTATACCTAGAACATAATATAGATTTCTGGTGTTCTGTCTGAAATAAACATATCTATGCAACAAATGATTTCTTTGTGCATTGTTCCTGATAGCCTATTGTTTGTACTATGAGTAGAGATGAAAGAAACTTCAGATTTTTTTTTCTTTCTGGCAATTAGAAAATTTTATTTTTACCTCTTGCCTCACACACCCAACTACCTTTTCCCTAAGTCCCCAAATTTCTGAAACTAGCTAAAAGAAAAGAATCTAGGTTGTTTTCTCCCCCAATTGCCTTGCTTTAGATACTGCCCAAACTATTCTTTTCCATTCATCTTTGTCTATTTCTCTACCCTGTTATCATATTATCATATTTTTGCCCTAAAGGATACCACTTTGCACTTATATCAATTCAAACTCATCCTGATTTGTTTTGTAAAATATTTTTCCTATTTCTTGAAGGTAATTTTAATTTTCACTGTTACTTATATCAATTAATCAGCCCTTACAATAGCTTTGCTGTGTGTAGTTCTCAATACATTCAGGAAAAAAAAGTAACTCCTTTCCCTCCTTCTCTGATATACCTATACTTCCAAAAGTATCAAACATCACTTTTCTTTTTCTTCAGGTCTCTACATGAGTTTTCTCTTGGCTTTGCCTTCTTCCTTACCCAGTCTAGAATGCCTCATCAAGGACTTAAGGTTCTCTCTTGCCAGCATCACAAGTCCTATGGGCTCATGCTTTCTCTGCCCCTGCCCTGCAAAAATGTAGCCCTGGAAAAGCCCAGTCACCTACTCTCTTCATTTCTACACACTAACCACTGCTAGAAAAAAAATCACAAAATCACGACATTTGGTGCTTTTACAAATATGTGGCTTCTGATTTTAACAATGCCCTCTAGATTAATAAGTTATTTTAATGCCTTTAATTAGTACTCTCTTTCATTTCTAGAGTATCTGTTCTGAAATTTCATTATGCCCTTTAAACCAGTATTAAACATTTATCCACTTATTCCCATGACATATTTGTCTCTCATTTTTTAAAGAAAACTAAGATCATATGGAATTTATTTCCTCAATTTCCTGACTCTTACCTTTTAAAAAACATGATTTACTCTTCGAACATCAGAACCTCTTCTCACACTGCCTTCAGAAAAGAAATGGCCCTTTTCCTATTTGGAAATAGGCCTTCGTCTCTTATCGACATCAATGGTGCTGTTCAATGATTAAGTTTTTACTAATCAACACCATAACAGAAAAGAAACAGGGAGTTTTTCACAAAGTATTTAACATTAAGAACCATTATTCTGAGAAAGACACTTTTACCTTTATTGGTGTCAGTATCTTATTTGATAAATTAAAGTGAATATTACATGCAATTGATTTCTTTAATGCTTTTCTTCTCAACTGGGTTCTTTTACTCAACTTACATTTAAAAAGAAGGAAAGGGAAAATAAAGGTAAGGTTAAAAAATATATTTCTTGTTTTCCCACTCTCTACATCACACTTTTTTCTTTTTTCTTGTTTTAGAGTTAAATTTCTAATGGAATAATATACATCCACTTTTCAATTTCCACTATTCCCAGTCACTTCATAACCACTAACATTTAACTTCTGTTCACTAAAATTACTTTTAGTAAGATCAGTAATTACCTCCTAATCACCAAAGTCAAGGGTCACTTTTAATTTCCCATTTTCTTTGATCCCAAAGATATCTTTAGCACTACTGACCATTCCCCTATCTTTGAAAGTTTGTCCTCCCTTTGATAATGCAACAACATTCTTTGTTTCTCTGCTTACTTTCTGGAAACATTATGCGTCCTACTTTTGGAGATCTGCCTTATCTGCAAGGCTCTTAAATTTTGATGTTCAGTGATCTCTTCCTAGTTCATTCTTTTCTCACATTACTCACTCTCTGCGTAATCTGATTCCTATTCCTCACAACTTTAAATAATCTGTATTTATCGACAGATCTCTTTATAGAGCTACAAATCTGTGTTATTAGCTTCCCAGTGTGCATTTTTATCCATATATTCTGCTAACCTCCAGTTAAATGTGCTCAAGTTACAAATACTTTTACTCTTATATGCTTTCTCCCGCTATACATTCAATCAAAATGGTGCTACCCTTGAACTAGTTGTCCAGTTCAGAAATCTGCTTCTCCCTTTCTTTCATTTCCAATCAGTCAGATATCCAAAGCAACTTGCAAATTCCTCCTGTCTTCTCAATTCTAACTAGCTCTACCTTAATCAGTTTTCTCTTAATTACTTATCTTGATCAGAGCAATATCATTCTCACTCTAATCTCTTTAAAATTCACTTAGAAGGATCTTTCTGGAACTGCTGTGGTTTCTACAATCTACAAAATAAAGTCCATACTCTTAACCATGTTTTCAAAGCTTCCCACCTCTCCTGTCATAGTTCTCACTTGTCTGCATCTTTCTGATCCTGCCTTACTAAACACCTTAGTGTAACCATCATGGCTTCTACTGGGCACAAGCTTCCCTCTTCTTGGAATGCCCTTCCTTTTCTCCCAGTTCTTAAAGAACATTCAACATACAGCCAAAAGTTCTCTCTAAGGTGACTTCTTTGGTCTCTCAGAGTATTTGTTATGGAATGGCTTACTTGTCTTTGTTCAGCCCAAAGTTATAAGCTTCTTGACTAGGAGTTTGCCATTTTCATCTGGTATGAAGCCTGGCTTGTAGCAGCCACTGGTAAATGGCATTCTCTTCTCTCAACATTGAACCTAATTTCTCTCTTTGGTTTAAGCAGACTATTACAGTCCCCTGCTCATCCCTAGAAGTTTCATGATTCTTTTAGTCATGAGCATTATACCTAGTTTGCTACTAGCAATGTTAACCTTTTTTCATTTAAAAACAATCATGAGGCTTAGCTCACAAAATCTTTGGGGACACGTTGAACCTATTGGTGCATAAAGTAAACAATGAAAGCAGAGGTATATCTTGGGCTAAAGGTATTAAAAACATATTACACTATTTAGAACAGCTACTTTATAAGCTAATATTGGCAACATCCTAAATGTCCATATCATAGGGAGAAAGTTCGGAATGATTTGCAAACTTAATTGGAAATATTTTTTGAAATTAAGGGCTTCTGATGTCAAAGGAAGAACTTAATGAGACTAAATTATTTTCCTCAAATATTCTGTTCTCCCATTAAGAAAAGTGTAAATGGCAATGAAAACCGAATTAATTCAAAAATATCCTTTTTATCCTTAAATTTTAGAATCATAACCTTATTTTATTAGACTACTCACAGATCTAAAACTATTTTCTCATGAAAGTTCCTAGGAAAAAGTATAAAATATGTGACTTTTTCTATGGCACTCTCTTAAGTCCCTATTGTAGTGTGTCTCTCCTCTTACAATGTCCCCTCCCTACACACCAAGACACTACCCTCTACCCTTCCAGAAACCTAGATCATATTTCTGAAGTCAGTAGAGTGATACAGTAATAAAATATTGAGGTTACACTTCTTTGTAATTAAATTTTATTTGAACATGGGACTCTAAGAGACTAAAGAACATTCAGGATTCAGAAGAACTATACTCAAATGTATACTTTAGACTCTGCCTAGCAATTGGTGGAAATGTTTTTTGTTTGGGGGAATGGGGTGAGAAGAGGAAGCTATTAAACGCTGCCTAAATTATAACAACTACTCATAAGACCAGATGTATTGTTAATTTCCTGGAAAACGTATCAAAACTCGTTTGAAGATAGGCCTTTAGCTTGCTTTTTAAAAATTAACTTTTTAAAATATTGAGGAAATTAGGATTAAATGATATGTTGCTCAGCACAGAAAATATCATTCAGCAACCAACCACCAAACAAACAACTCATGTGGTGATAAGCAAGGGACCAGGCAGCACATGGAAAGGAGCTTTAAGGAGTTTTTGAAAGGAAAAAAGAAAAAAAGTTCTTAAGAATACTTGGTCCCCACAAAGTATTGACTGAATACATGCTTAGGGTGTAGAGGCTAGAGGAGCATGGGTAGTTATTGAACATGTTTATACAAGTTATTTTAAGCCATAAGCCAATTTGCTCATTGCTTCCTCAATTCACAAGAAAAAAAAATGCAAAGATGGATAACATTTAAAGTAAGATAAATGATAAAGGGGCAGTATCTTGAATTTATCATCAACTATTTCCTATGCTGGTAAACCACGGATTTTAGAGTAGGAGTATAATTATTAGAAGATTTTTATATTTCTCTTCATTGAGCTGAGGATCAATAGTGTATAAGCTGAAGGGAGAGTCTTCCCAGAGTTGGAGAGCTTTAGTAAATACCAACTTGCTAAGCCCTGGTGGAAATTTGAATTGCTACAGATATAGAAAAGAAAAAGGGAAAAAAATGCTATTCTTCAAAAGTGTATTTGAGTGTCGGACACTTGCTAATAAATTGCAGGTTGACTCAAAATTATTTAAATGATAAGTATATCTTTAAATTCTGGTCTCATGAAATAGTTTTTAAGATGTATCTGTACCTTAATAATCACTGTAACCCCAATCTCCAGTAAGATATCTAACACGTAATGTTGCTCAATAAATATTTTCCAAATAAGTAGTGGAATCTTAAAGTGCACTGATTTTTTGCTGCTAATAATAATAAGGGTTAAAAGCTTATTAAGTACCAGGCATTGGAATTAACATGTAGAACAAAGGCTTTCTGTGGAATATCTTTTTTAATCTTCATGGCAACAATATAACGTAAGTGGAATTGTGGTCCTCGGTTTAAATAAATGGTAAATGAGGTGCTGAGATGAAGCAATTTGCCCAACTAGTGAGTGATGACAGAGACACACACAGGCAGACAGACTACAGAATCCCTGCACTTAACCACCATGTGATATCTCTTCTGCATCTGCTCTTTTTTGACGCTCTTATTTATTTAACGGGCATTTATTGAGTGGCTTTTAAGTGCTAAGCATTGTTACAGCACTGAGTTTACAAGAATGAACCGAACACCAAGTATTCACGCTCCCATTAAACTTATTATGTTGGGGAACAGGAAGGGGAAGGGATACAACTTAAACAGATAAATAAGAGATAAAAAGAAAAATAAAGCAGAAGAAAGTGGACAGGGTATAACAGCACAGGTTGCTCTTTTAAATAGGGAGTCAAGTGTGGACAAAATAAAGGCCACATACTAAAACCTGACAAGCTCAGGGGAGGCCAGCATGACAGGCCCTGCAAACAGAGAGACCACACTTAACTACATAGGATGGTTCGAGCACAAAATATTGTATTTCGACAATGTCAATTACTGACAATATTTGATGAATATACAATGTAAAATAACATACAATAATATGAAACCACTAGGACACTTATATATTACTAGTTATGATGCACACCTTGGAAACAATTTGGCTTACCTAGAAAAGTCATAGATACCCATGTTCTGTGACCAAAAATGCCCTAGAGGAATCTGTACACATGTATACCACGTGTACATACACGAGAATGTGCATATACACAGTATTACTTTTTAAGAGCACAAAACCTGGAAGTAAATGTCTACCAACAATAAATAGATAAATATGTTGTGGTATAAGAATAATGAGTACTATAGACTTATAAAAATAAGTGAACTGTCGCTTATATAGTAACAGATGAATCGCAAAAATGCAGTCGAGTGAAAAAAAAACATAATGCAGAAGAATACTATAGAATGATTCAGTGTGTAAAATGTTATCAAGCAGGTAAAGCAGAACAATAGTGTTTAGTAACATATACATAGTGGTAAATCAATTTTAAAAACATGGAAAAGAGAAACAAAAAATTTAATGTAATACCAACCTCATTGTATTACATACAATATAGTGCAAGGGGAATAAGATTAAGGGGAGATACACTAAAAATGTTAAGTTACTGGTAATATTCCTATTTATTCATAGATAATTGATACATGGATATTCATTTTATTGTCATTTGCTTCTTTGAATCCATGGTATATTTTTTTCACAATTGTTTTTTAAAAGAATGACTAGCAGGGTAAGAAGAAATAGAGAAAGTATAGACAATCCATTGAAGAATCTTATGAAAGAAGAGATAAAGTGACCAGAAGAGAATGTGAGGTCCAAGACAATTTTTATGAGATGAAAGAGACACTTTTAATACTACTGAGTAGGGTCCAGAAGAGAGAACATGTTTAAGAGAGAAAGAATAAGCTCTGAAGCAGGTGGGAGGAGAATGTACATCAAAAAAAATTTTCATGGCTTCCCTTTTCTTATTTAGTAATTGAGGAAGTAACTTTCACACAATGTATGTGATAAAATACGTAAGGTTATAAATCACAACATTTTTGCGAAGAATTTGTCCACTAAACTCAAATGCTCAGGTCTTCATGACTTATTTATCTCTCTTTTTTAAAACAGATTAAGTATAATGAACCCCATGTATTCATAGTCCAGATCCAAAAGTTATCAATACATAGCACTTTTATTTCATCTGTACCCCGTCTCATTCCTCCTACTCTCATGTTCTTTTAAAGCAAATCCTGGATATCATATCATTTAATCTGCAAACATTTTCATTTGCATCTCTAAAATATGACCCTTAAGAAACTATATCTACAATGCTATCACCACACTGTAATACATTAACAATAATTCCTAATATCATCAAATAGCCCTAGTTGACTTCCTTTTGACATACAATCCAGACAACTCACACTGTCTTCCTAACTAGTGGTTACCTCTGATTAATATCATTTAAACACAATTTAAAGTAGATCCACTGCATCCTTGACTTGTGTGAGAAACCATCAACTTCCAGTTAAAAACCCTGCAGATCTTCCAAAATGTACACCACTGTCTCCAAATGACTTTTTTTTTTTTTAATGGAAGAGTGTGTTCCCTCAATTCTTCCCCCTGTGTCCTGAGTCACAAGTTAATCAAGTTAATCAGTAATTCTGGGGCCACTTATCAATTAGAATTTTATCACAATAATAATTAAAGTAACATTTTAGGGAGGGCTAAAAGAAAGTTGTAAAGAAAATAAAGATTAAAAAATATTTAAGTCTACAGAAAAATTCATAGTGGTGGTGTAATTTTGAGTTTTCATTATGTATTTGGTGCAGAAAAAGAACTCAGTACATGCACAGAGAAGCATGTCAAAATGGTTCAGTTTGTTCCCAGGGCTCTGACACCAGCTGACTTCAATTAAATAGCATTGAGCTGGAAAAGCATTCTGGGTATTGGTATGCAAATGAATTTACCAAGCATTTCTTCCTATGGTGTTTGGAATTCCCACAGCCACAACTACAATGAAAATGTATATTTTAAAGCTGCATTTTAAGCAAGTAAATATAAGGCTAAAAATGTTTTTTCCACAGGCCAAATAAAACCCTAAAAAAGCTAAAATTTTCTCTAAGAAGAACAAAAAAACTTTTTTATATAAAATTTTTAAAAGTGTTTTCAAAGATGTATGAAACATATGCGCATGGCATAATTTTTAATCCATAATTTCAACCCTGGGACACTGTAATGGCTATGTCTGAATTTAGACATTTCTATTTCAGCATTTTTAAGAAGGCCATAATTGGTATGTGTACGAAGCAATTAAAGACCAATGATCGTTTGGATAGTAAGAAAACATTGTATAGCCTAAAGGGTATTAGTTTGGCTATTCGAATAAAAGTTGTCTCAATCATTTAAGTTTTTAAAAAATCAATAGCACTCTGAAGCAATAACTAATGGGGGGTGGGGGGGCAGGAGGAAAGTAAAAACCATTCTCTCTCCAGTACAGAAATTTTAGAGAATTTTAAAATATATTTATATTAGACACCTTGAATGTCAATTCCCCTTACCCTAAAAGAGAATGAAGTATAATAAAAGTATCTGGCTCAGAGAAAATATTCTGATTGCATTGCTTTAGTAATATGACAGTCTTGATTCTTCTTAGTGTTTAACTCCATACCCTTCCCACTCTGCACCCGCCCTATCCTGCTGCCTTAAATAAAGTAATATTTAATTCTAAAATCATAAACTAAAATACAAAGTGCATAATGCAAGCCATGTTTTTTCTGTGTAAGCCAAGATCACTTTGCAACATACCCCTGCAGGGGACCTAACAGGGAATTTCCAAAAACATTAATGTACTCAGAAGAAATGTCAAAATAAAGAAAGCCTGTAAACATTGTCTGTGGGAAGCTTTTTTGTGCCCTTCACGAATGTAAAATGAACTCTCATTTTCCCAAAAAAGTAGGATCTGTTTCTGCCATCTAGTGACAATAAGGCCAATGGATGCTTAGAAAAGAAAAATATTTTCTAAAGAGGCTCAACAAATCAAACCAAAGCAACCAGGACTGCACAGATATACAGGCACGTACATGCACACACACACACACATACACACACACATGGAGACACACAAAGAGTCTTCAGAAAGGAGTCTTTAACAGGGTACCCACAGTGTAAGCAATGTCCAGATGTTCCTGGCTGATTTATGAAATAATAAGAAAAGATAGTACCTATATGTGCAGAATGCTTATAAAGTTGTAGAGTCACATGTACATGTGTTATCTTCTTACAAGTGTCCAAGACACAGTTCAAGCATTGGTTGGGTGTTTGGGCTCTAGAATCAGGCTGTCTGAGTTCAAAGCTCACCTGCTCCCATATTTGAAATCTTGTTAATGACCCATCCAAGAATAGGATTCAGCATTCCTACTATTAAACTTTTGCTCACTTCCTAAATCTCATGTTCTTCTATACACTAAGTTAGCTTACATGGTGGCATTATGGTGAAAGCAGTAGAGTGAAAAACCTTTATTTTAAACATTCTGAATAAGGAATTGAACAGGAACATTGATGTCTACAAGCAGATATCGAACTATTTGGTGACAGAGACACCTGGGGTCAAAGAAGGTGAGGTGGAAGAATTAGGATCTGAACAACTTCTTATCCTTCAGGAATTTTAATTCCCCAGCCACTCTTTGGATCTTGGATTTAAAGTCTTAGGAAGGCAGAAAATAAAAGCAGTAATTACTTGCTTATTTTTCTACACTATTGTTCATTTCTCTCCTTACTTTTATCTAGTAAATAAAGTAAAACTTTTATATTTTGCTCAAACTTCTTTTCAATGTCATAGAGTTTGGGAAAATACAGAAAGGGAAAAAATGTATTTTTCTAGGAATATAAATCCACCCACAGACATTGGCGAGAAGGCTGAATATTGAGGCATAGATGCAGGTTGGTAGAGAGGGCTGTGGAAGTCTTCTCTCTTTTATTCTCTCTACTTTTCATATTTACATATCTCTGCTATGTTTTCCTGATTTTTATCCTACATCTATGACAGCTTGTTTTCATATTTTCTACTGGTTTTCTCTTATCACCTCAACCCTTGCATGTTAGAATCCCAAGAACTCATTGTTTGGACCTTTTCTCTTTTCCACCTATTCTCATACCTACAGTCATCCGATCCAACTTCGTGGCTTTAAATACTATATGTATGTATATATATGTATGTATATATATATGTAGTATTTATATATACATATATGTAGTATTTATACATACACATACACACTAAAAACTCACACATTTGTATCTACAGCTTAGATAATTTCCCTGAACTCTAGATTTATATAGCCAACTATCCCATTGAGGTCCCCATCTAAAAATATAAGTGGCACCTAAAAACGAATATCCAAAACTGTGCTCCTAGATCATCCCACTGAAACTTATATCCCCAGTCCACCTTTTTAAATGGCAACTCCATCCCTCCACTTGTCCAGATTTTTTAGGTTGTCTATGGTGATATTATTCAAGCCTCTGGATATAGCTGGGCCTGAAACTACCACTGGGCTTCCTGGTTACGGCAGCCAATAACTTCTTTTATTTGCTACTAAAAAAGAATCTTGGCTACTGTACTTTCATAAGCTTAACCAATAACACTTAATCATTTTGATCCCAGACTGGAACTTTTATCCTCTGGAAAGTCTTCTCCAGTCTCAAAAGACTGAGTCAGGTACCATTCCCATGTGATGTCAAACATCTTATACTTGAATACTAACACTGTATTTAGTGCAGAATTAATTATCTAAGTACTTAATTGCAAAATCTAAGGACAGAGATTACATCTGTGTACTCTCTTTTGAAAAGTACATGGTACATACTCAATAAATATTTAATTCTTTAATAATTATGGGCCACATAACAAATTCAACTAACTTTTTAATCTATGTATCAAATCAAATGTCTTAAGCCACAAACAACAAAAATTCAACTCAAATTTCTTAAACAATAAAAAAATTATCATTTTACTTAACAAGAAGTCTCTAGCAATACAATTCGAGGATGGATATAATCAGAGGTTTAACTATATCATCAAAGATCTCAGTGTGTCAGATTTGTCCTCAAAATGATAACTTCATGGGCATTAAGTGACTGTAGTTACTCTAGGCATCATGTCCAAACATGACAACATTTAGAGGAAGACAGACTATCTCTTTTCGTGTGTGTCTTTAAGACTGAGTAAGTGAAGGAAACTTTGCCAGAGTGACTCCTAGACTATCTCTCATATATCAATGGCCAGAATTGATGATTCCTAAACCAATCCCTGATAAAGGAGAATGAAAATGCTTTTATTATTTTGGAGTATACTATTTATCGACCACCATATTACAACTTTATAAGCCTGAATTGACCTAGTCTGCCTAAATATGTCATAGTAACTGGAAGTTAAACTACTTAGCACATCTATCCCAACTCGCATAGGCTTTCATAGATTTATTTAAATAAATAGCTCAATTTATTGAGGTGGTAGCTCTCCTATCCTCATTGTTCTATTGTCTGATATGTGAATGAATGATATACATGAACTACTCTAATTTCCAGAAAGCATAACTCTCAGCATTTTTCTGGCATGTATTTCAACCTATAAAACTTCATGTATGGGACTTTCATACCAGAGTGTATGTGAAAATTCCCCTGCTATTTGCTCAAATCTTTCCTGGTATTTGCTGTCTTGGAACAGAAGTAGAGAGTGGGAGATAGGGGAACAATACTTTGCCTACCATAGAGGCTAACGCCTGTGAGGTAGGAGATGATGTGAAAGGGGCTCAAACTGGGAGAGGATTATAATACATTTCAATAAATTTAAAATTAAATAGAAAATTAAATAGGACTCAGTCAATATGTATAGTTTAGATCTAGGTGAGAGAAATCCTTACCTTTCTTCCCATAATGGAATAAGTACAAAAAACTCAAAAACATCTAAGAGTCCAAAGGATACATAATCTTTCAATCATTACTCCAGAACCTCAAAGCGCACAGCTAATCACATTTGAGGGAGTGGGAGTTTCCGTTACCAATAAAAGCTTCCTTCCTTTTACCTTAATGCTCTCTCTCTACTTTCTCAAGTCCACTTAGAATATTTTCCCAAGGATCTAACAAACAGCTGGGTCACATACATTTTATATAATTCAGATAATCATGTGATACGAATATGCATACTTTCATTTTACTGATAAAAACTGAGGCCTAGAGAAGTGAAGTAGTCTGTACAATACTAAGTGACCGAGCTAAGATGTACTTAGATCAATCTTATGGCAAAGCCCATTGGATAAGAGATTAAATTTTATAAAATGGAAAATTCTTTCATCTCACAGATGATTATAAAATTGTCTCTAACCTATAAGAATTCTGACAGCGCTTAATGAATAAGATCAAAGTATTATGCAGATGATTGAACTTTGTTCAGTAACTGTTATCAGTCAAGTACAATAGCTTATGCTATGGTACTAAACAATAATAATAAAAAGTTTATTACTTGAACTGAACACTTGAACATAGTGCACACTATTTTGGCTCACATGTCATTGTCCAGAGTAAGTCTCATGCCCATGCCTAACTTTAAGGAAACTGGAAATCATAGTATTCTTGTATGTCCAGATGCAGTGAACCAGAGGTGTTGGTTGTGTTAGTGATGCCTATGAAATAACAACTCAGACATCTGGGCTCTTCAAATGTGGATTCAAAGAGAAGAGAAGAATCCTCTGCCTAATGACACGGCACAACAGGAATTTACTGACCATGTTTGCATTGCTAGATCTACCTCTCTATATCACATTTTACATTTGTGAGTACTGCATATAAGTAATATGTAAAGTAGGTGTTTCTACATATATACTCTAAAAGAAATTAAGTGTCAAAAGCTAAAAGTAGAAACCCTTAGAGAAAAGTTGAAAGGTTTAGCCTAAAAGAAAATAATTTTAATTATAATAAAAGAAACTCCTAAATAATAGAGGCAGATACATTTCTTTGTTATTTTTATTTATTCTTCAATTTTTCTTTAAAAAATTTTATATACTTTATCATTTTCAAAATGTGTACTTAGTGTATCATGCTAAATAATACAGAGGCATTAAAATGTTATTAGTTAACATTTTTTCCCCAGCTATGCCACCCCTGACCTAAATGTTATAATTTTACTGTGCATTCTTTGAGGTATGACTGTATGCTCAAACTGATACAGTTTTCTCTTCGAAGAGAAATTGGTTCACACACTACCTTCTTTTCTACAACTGCCCTTTTTTTGTAAAAAGGACATTTATTCACATCAGGATGTATAAATTTAACTCACTTATATTAATAGCTGCAAAATATTCTCTATTACAATTGTACCTTAACTAATGTAACCATTCACCTATTTTTAGATTAATTCCATTAATCTAAGTTTTAGATTAATTCCATTCAGATTAATTCCAGGTTTTTATAATTATATACAAGGATAAAGTAAACCCAGTTGTATGTGTTTTATGTATTACCGCTTTTATTTTTGTATAATAGCTTCCTAAAAGTGAAAAGGCTAAGTCAAAAGATATGTATGTTAAATTTTAATAGATACTGCCATATTATTTCACAAATACTTACTGTGATCAGATACATCATTTATTGTCTAGCTAAAACTCCATCTCAGAGGCACAAAGACAAATGAGTTTTACCTGTATCTCTGTAAAGTTATGACATCTAAAGATTTGCTTTTAACTTTTAGTTTTACTCACCAAATATAAAGTTATCTCAAGAAGTGATATAAGAAGAAAATAGAACAGCTGATAGATACAGAGCAATTAAATTTATAGCCATTCTATTTCATTAACTAGAATATACATGAGTTCTCTACCACATCTTCTTCCTTTGACCAACAAAATATAGTTCAAAATCTCTACTTCATAACAAGAGATATTTCCCAAGAGAGGAAATTTGTTATTTTTTCCATGGCTGATACTCATTTAAACAAAGGGTACCTACAGTGTTCAGTTTTTAGTTCACTCTTCTACATGAATCCTGTTAACCTAGAAGAATATGAAAAAGTAAAAGATTCTCACCATTCGGTAGTTTAGTTTGAATCATTTGCTTCCAGTTGGCTTTTCCTCATGTGACCTAAAAATATGGAGTAATACTTTAAAAGAAATCCCACACTTGCAAATTGCTAAAACATTGTATCCTGTAAATAAATGTGTAATTAGGTATCATTACCATTTCACAAGTAAAACAAAGAAAAAAATCAGTCGGAATTTTATACCAAAGTGGATAGTGTACAAAATACCTTGGCCCAAAATAAATCTTGTTAAGAATATTTAACAGTTCAAACCAAAAAGCATCACCAGAAGAAAGACGTGGAGTTTTCCCCTTTTCCTTTTGTATGTTGTCACCATCAATGGCCAGTTACAACAGTTTGTGAGAGTACTATAGTAATGATAGTATGTCGGTACATTTTACCTCCATGTGGCCAGTAAGCTTTGCTCTGTTATGTGATCTCAAGATAAACCCTAAGTATATCTTATGTGCATTGGGCTCTGAAGATGTTTGAGGACTGTGAACAGATAGAATGATTACAAGTCCATCATCTAAAGTAGAGAAATGGTGTAACAATAGTCAAAAATCATGCCTTGCTAACAAAAAATGAAGTAGCAATAATGTTTCAATCTGGTGAAGAACAACTCGTTAAACATGACATAATTCCTGGTTTATATGGTTTAAAGCTATAAAACTACATTTTAAAGTAGGATGTTTTCTGATATACCATGATAAGTTAAAATCTAGCCAAACATATTTCTTTAAGCTTTTTTATGAAACTATATGTCATAGATTTCATTTTCAGTCTTAAGTTAGGTTTCACAGAAACCGATTCTAACATGAAGCACACGTAATTTATTAAGGAAGAATTTCCAGGAGAACCTTATAAGGTAGCCAAGAAAGCAGGGCATAGAAATGGAAAGCAATTAAGCAAAGGCGAGATCTCAGGCAAGGTCCCACAGAGGGTAGCTTCAGACTGATCCTGACAGGTAATTCTGGAGTGTAGGTTTATCCCAAAGTTGTCCTCTATGTACGTATAGAAGCTGATGTTTCATGAACCAGTCAGTCAATGGTTTGTCTGCTCCTGAGTGTCTCCAGTAACTTGAGAGCAGCCCTCTGAAGAGAATTTCAAGAGCATGCTATTAGATGTAAAAGCACACAGAAATGGGAAAACAGTGTATAGAAATTGCAAATAGGATCTTCGGGATTCTGGGTGAACAATTTGAGATTGCCTGTTGCAATCTCAAATTTTATTAGCACCATCCAGAAAATGTCAAAAACAAGTACTACCTGTATCAGTCAACCTAAATTAGGTTACGCTGTAGTCTCAAACAATTCCAAAATCTCAGTGGTTTAAAAAGGAAAGTTCATTTTTGCTCATAATATATGTCAATTATAGGCCAGCAGGGGGCTCTCATCATTGAAATGACTCAAGTACTCATGTTCTGGGAGGACAGCAACATCTTAACTATTATCAACCACTGTACTAGGAGTAAGATAACTCTAGAAGATCCTGGACCGAGAAAGAAATATTTTGATACCGAAATGACACACATTACTTTTGCTCAAAATTCACTGGTCAAAACAAGTCCCATGTTCCTCTCCTCACAATCACGTAGAGCCTTGAGCTGATATATTATCATACACCTGAAAGGTAAAAAGCTAGAAGTATTTGGCAAATTAATAACTACCACAATGCTCAACAGATTCAATATCTAAACCATAAGTTTTGAACAAGGCAAGGCTATAAATAAGTAAAATTCTAAAACTTGAAATCATAAAGTCAAAAAAGATACAGATGGCTCAAAAAGACCAAATAATTTATATATTATATAAATTGAGTTGAATTCTGTTACCTTAAATCACAGACTGGAAAGTAACAGACTGGAAATCATATTTAAATGCATTATATAATTTTAGATAATAAAATTTAAAATGTAAATGTCCAAAAAAAAAAAACCTACATTAACAGGAATAAGAAGAAAACAGAGTAGCTAGAAGAAAAGCTATATATTTCTCAAGTATAAAACCAAAATTTCCAAAAATCCTATAGGAAAGATGGACCAAGGAGGACAATAGAAAAAAAAATGACATTTTACATGGATGAAAGTTCACCCAAATATACAATGTGCCACTAAAAAACATATACATACACATACTTTCTAAAAATAGAAATATAATACTAATATTGTTTCCAAATGGCATTATTCTTTTTTCAATTCTACAAGAGTTTTCTGTCCAAATAGATGAAACAATGGAGTAAAGGAAGAGGTACCAGTCAAGGGTAATTTTCAGAACATCTATGATTATGACTCTTAATGCTCAAGAAAGACCTGCCAATAAACAGGCCCTTAAAATAAAATGTTATTTTAAACCAAACTGTGGCTAGTTTGAAAACCTATAACTCAGCAGTAAGTAATATAGTGCACGAGAATCTAAGAACAAACATTGGAGATTGGATTTCCAAGGCATCACAGAGGAAAATGGTATCATGTTGAATAGAAGAAATGTATATTTCTTTATAAAAGAGTCACATATGGAAGAGGGTAAATTATTTACTAACAAATATGATTATATATCAAGATTAAACTAAAAAAATTATATTTATAAATCAAGCGTTTGTCAATCAACTGATTGTCAGTTAATTGACAAAACTTATTCAGAATCTACTAAGTCAGATAATATAATCTTCAACTTACTGCTGCATAATACCAGTCAAAACAGTAATACAAAGAAAAAATATTTAGGGAATAGTATTAAGAATATGTAGTCAATGCATTCTAGAATTTAGATCAATGGTTATCAAAGTTTTTTGAAAGGCTAATAGTAAAAATAAACTTCCCAAACTGCTTTTATCCTGACTCAAAATAAAACATACTTACCCTGAATCTCATGTGAAAAAAAAAAATGTATTCTTATAATTTAAATTATTTGCTCGTAATGTTAGAACATTAGCACTGATGTTCTGTCATTATAATATTGTGGCAGTACTGAGATAATTCACTAATTTCTCATCTCTTACGTTGTATAGTCTTTTAAAGTTCATTCCTTGATTCAGCACTTTTTATTGGCTAGTATGTCCCCATGTATTGATTTATTTTTTTCTGGAAACATCCTATCAAAGTTAATATAATTATCCCTCTTTACAATACAGTTATTTGCCTATAGTAAAACAGTGACTTCAGAGCAGGACAGAAATATTTTCTTCATTTTTAACTTCAGAGCAGGACAGAAATATTTTCCATACAAAGCAACAAGTAATAGGAGCCTATTATGTGCCAGGCATTCTACTAGCAGGCCTGGAGTTAGGGAGGTAGAAACCTCTGCCCTCCCCAACCTGGGCCTGTCTTTATCCTAGCCAAAGTACTTCCTTGCTAAAGCTGGTGAGGAAATGAGTACCTTGTACTTGGAAGCAACAATGCCATCAGTTTCCAAGAAGGATCTAGGAAATGTGAGCTGAACTAAAGTTATATTATACAGCTGGTTAAGTTGAAGCTTTGGAGCCATTTATAGACTTGATGCTGCTTTTCACTTCTGAAATCTCTCTTTGTACCAGCTAGATCATCAGAGGGTAGCATGACTCAGTCACTTAGTATAGTCACCCTTCTCCCATAAAATGCCTTTCATTGCATCATACTATGGCAAGATACTAACTCCCAATATTTAGGGACACATCTATGAAACAGAACATATCAATAAATTCTTACTCTATGATAAATGTTTTCAATTTTTTCTTTCTTACAATATAGATATATATAAAATTTTGTTTCCTGATCTTGGTTTCATGAATAACTAATATGCTTCTTCAAAGCAACTCATTTCTTTTTACCTTAGAGATAGTGGTCACATTTCCCTCTTCTGACTGTTTTCTAGAAAGCTTAGAGTCAAATTTGTGATCTACCTCCAGCAAATGTATAAAACTGTTCATTCCCATTCTAAGATCTAGGGGGCTCAATCACGGCCCCCCCCCACCTCCCCAAAAAAAGAAAGAAATAAAAAAGAAAGAAAGAAATTCTCTGTATTTCAATTCACTTAGAAATGAGAGAAATTACCATTAAAACATCAGAAATAATACTGTAACTGAACGCATGAAGAAATTACCAACTTTCTGACCTAATATATTGGCATGATGTTTAACAAGTATAAAACATGAGGGAAACAGACATTTCCCCAGGAAGTTAACATGTCAAAGAATAAATTTCTCACTTATGTAATTTCTTAATTCATACTTTTAATAATAGTTTTGATAAATATTATAGCTGAGAATTATTATAGCATCATATTCAGGTGCTGAGGTTCCAGGAGAGAAGCTAAAAGAACTGTCCTCATAACTCTATCATAGCAGAACAAACAGGATCCTTGGGCTCCTGTTCAGAGCATGTGATTTGAAGTCCAATCGCCTGGTCTGAAATCCTTCTTCTGAAACTTATTCACAAGTTATATAACTCCTAAATTTTAATATAATTACAGGCAAAACATAGATAATAAGAATGCTGAAGAACAGGATTACTTAAAGGATTAAATGAGATGATGTGTATAATAATCATAGAACTGAATAATCACTTAATAATTTCTAAACAAAAATGTTTTGTATATTGTATTTTTACATGAGAAATTTTAACCTTAATAACCTACTTATTTCTTGACAATGCCAGCTTGATTTAAATTGCTGATATAAAGTACAGTTTATAAAAGCACAGTTTATAAAACTTTTATCTTAGATCCTTTGTAGTTTAGATTTAACATAATTGAAGAATTAAGATCATAAATTCATCAAATATTTTAAGCAAGTAGAATTGTTTACAGTTCAATTTTGAAATTAAGGAAAACAAAAAAGATTGATAGCAAATTAATGTCTGACATCTTTTATAACTATTCTTTATTGAAAACTGAATCACTTAATCCATAAAGGAGCTTTAGAAAACCACTTTTTCAAGTTAAACCTGATCAAATAGGAGGTTTTACTTGCATTAATAAATCGAATGAACAGTTTTAATTAAAAACTCATGCTATTTTCAAAATAATGCTGAAGGGTAGCTTCCTGATCAATTGTAACTGCCAGATGGGAGATTTTCATAAGCTGTTTTTAATATTTCACTTTCATGAGCACATCACTTATATATGCTGCCTACCAATCTCAAATACAAATGCTATTTAAACACAGTATTAAAATAATACAATAATGTAAGTACTTTTCTGTAATTTTTGTTTATAGACATTAAATATAAGGCATGAAATTCAATAATTAAACTAGAAAAGCTTTTCGCCAAATTAATTTCTACAGCAAGCACATCAATGAGGAATTATGATGTACTTCATCAATAAGTTAAAGTTGTGTAGAGATGATAATTCAACAAGTATCACTGATAACGCAATGAGAAAAAATAATGCATACACGCATTTTTCTTAAAATTTTTATTTATATTAAATTTTATGAAATTAAGTTGTATTGATATTTATAATTTAATATTTTTAAGTATAAAAGAAAAGGGGAAAGCATTGCTTATTCACAGCATTTTACATTTATCTAAAAATGACATTTTGCTTTTGCAAAAGGATTTTGACATTCATCATATTATCTGATTCTCAACGTATCCTGGTGATATAAGGAAGTTATTACTTACACTACTTAATAAGAAAACTGAGAAATATAGGCATTTAAGGGCTTGTTAAAGACACTAATTATAGAAACCAACTCTGAAGGCATCCATGGTGGTGTTTTCTTTTCACTATTTATTCCACATTCAGGTGGAGTTAAAGGGCTCAATCTAATTCGTACTCCTCAGCTAATTGCGAAAAGAATTAGGACCTAGACATGAAAGAATTAGAACCCATTTTTCACTTTTTTTGAAGTTCCTCATGAAAACAGCATATATCTATTTTTGGTTCTTTCTTCATCAATGGAAAAAATAAGCAGCAGGAGTACTGGTTTCAAAATGATCAACAAAATATTCATAGCAGAGTCTTTATAGAACAACAGCATCTAACACCAAGTGAATAATGAGACATCTTGTTGATCTCTAGCTCAGGACTGGGCTACATACTCTCTTTTAATTTAAGGTTCATTATTATCTATGCTATCACTTTTTTGAAGAGAGTCGTTTTCAAATTCCCTTGTAAGATTCAAAAAAGGGTTAGAGGATTTACAGAATGAGCTTATTAGAAACTTTACAATTTAGCAGCCACAGTGAATCACAGGACCAAATGAAGACCTTGGTATAACATACAATCACAATGAGGAAAGAAGTCATTTGGAGATGGGAGTATCTTGGGAAGCATAGGCATTTGTCCAGGAGGAGAGAGTGAATCCGTAAAATCAGATCGAGAGCAAAAATATAGAATACGGAGAGAGAAAAAAATCAAAGTTGTGACAGAAACAAAGAGCAAACAGTAAGGAAAGTTGCCTGGGATCTAGATGAAAAAGCCCTATAACTAGGGAGAGAAAGAAGAAATCACCATGCAATGGGAGGAGGTAGAATGGGCAAGGACACAAGGCTCCCCAGAGGCTGAGTGGGATAGAGCCCAAAGAAGTGGCAGCTGGCAACTGCAGATGCCTCTTAAAGGGGCCGCATCAGCAAGCAGAATTTCGCAATGACCACCCACTCACTCTAAACACCAGCACCAGGTAGGCTGGGCAGGGGGCACCAGGGATTTATAGGCAACACTGAGTTGTTGGAGTGAGGGCCGAGGAGAGACTCGCTCCATATACAAGTGCTGGCAAAATCCATTTTTCCTCTGTTGAGCCCTCTCCACTCCCAATGTGCTAACACAGCGCCACCATAGCTGAGACATCATCAGACTGGATAACAGAGATTGCCTGGCTCAGAGGATTCTCTGAAACTCCCCCTCCCCCAGCTCAAGGCCTAAACCAAGCCACATCCAAATGCATCCTCGGCGAGTTAGGTGCCCCTTGTTGAGCAGAGCCTAGACTCACACTGGTGGCAGCTGACTGTGGTTTCTGGCAAGGTCTCTTGAAGCAACTAAATGCACAGCATCTGTGGATTGCTTGCTGAATCTTAACAGGTGGCCCAAGAGGGACACAGGCTGGGGGCTAAATTTGGCCTGCAGCAGAACCCCTCTGAGGACTGTGCCACTGGACACTTACTTTACAAAGCTGCACTAAGACTGGGAGACTTAAGAACTTTGCTTAGTACATAGAAACAGACACAGAAAGGCAGCCAAAATAAGAAGACAAAGAAGCAGAAGCCATATGAGTAAACAGAACAGAGAGCCAGGAATAATGGAGTCAAGCAATCTACCAGATGCAGAGTTCAAAACACTGGTTATAAAGATGCTCAATGAACTTAAGGGAAGTGTAGATGAATTCAGTGAGAACCTTAAGAAGAGATAAAAAAAACATAAAAATGGAAATGGAAATTATAAAAGGGAACCAGTCAGAAATGAAGAACTCATTATCTGAGACGAAAAAAAATATTAAATGGAACAGAGTGAATAAAGAAGAGGATCAAATGACCTATAAAGAGGATGGGGAAGCCAAAGACATTCAATCAGAATGGCAAGAAAAAGAAACCAAAACTATAATAATAATTTAAAGAGCCTATGGGACACTCTTAAATGTAAAACTATCCATGTCCTAAGAGTACCAGAAAAAAACAAAACGTTGAAGAACAATTTGAATAAATAATGATAGAAAACATCCCTAAGCTGGTGAAGAAAATAACCATACAACCCCAGGAAGCTCAGAGAGTTCCAAGAAAGAGGAATCCAAAGAGGTCCACAGCAAGACACATCATAATGGTAAAGGTTAAATACAAAGAGAGAATCTTAAAAGCAGCAAGAGATAAGCAGATAGTTACCTACAAGGGAGCACCCATAAGACTGGCAGATGGTTTCTCAAAAGAAACTTTGCAGGACAGAAGGGTTTGGCACAAAATATTCAAAGTGATGAAAACCCAGGATCTACAACCAAGAATACTTTATCCAGAAGAGCTGTCATTTAGAGTCAAAGGACAGATAAAGGGCTTCCCAGACAAAAACGAGCTAAGGGAATTTATCGACACCAAGCCATTATTATGGGAAATATTGGAGGAAATTCTTTAAGAAGAAAAAAACATGTAGAAAAAAAAAAGGAATAAAGAATGGTAATAACTACATTCCTATCAACAAGTACCTCAAATAGAAAAGAATTAAGTGCTCCAATCAAAAGATAGAGTGGCTGAATGAATAACAAAACAAGACCCCTATATATGCTGTCTACAAGAGACTCACTTCATATTAAAAGACACACACAGACTAAAAGGAAGGGGATAGGAAAAGATATTGCTTCGATGGACCTAGAGGGTATTGCGCTAAATGAAATGGTTTGGATAGAGAAAGACAAATATCCATGATTTCACATACATGTGGAATCTAAACAACAAAATAAACAACAATAACAACAAAAGCAGAAATAAACTCATAGATACAGAGACTATTTTGAGGGCTACTAGATGAAAGGAGGATTGGGAGGGACAGCAAAAAAAGGCAAAGGGATTAAGAGGTACAAATGGATAGTTGCAGAATATACATGGAGCTGTGGTAGCATGGGGAAGATGGTTAATAATGTAATAAATATGTAAGAGGGAAAAGGGGTACTAGATTTAGTGGGGTGATACCTTTACAAGTTATGTGGATCTCTGATCACTATGTTATACAACTGAAACTGGTATATTATTGTATGCTAACTATAATTGAAAAAAAACTCACTGAATTGTATAACGTAAATACATGCAATTAATTGCCTATGATATTTCAATGAAGTTGGAAAAATGAATATAGAATATGATGATTTATTTCTATATGTTAAGGTCAAGGATAAATAAAATATCCCTGAAAGCAACCCCTAGGGAAGGCCACATAAAACAAATGCATAGTTTTAAACAGCATCAATAAGAGTTTCAATCAGAATTAACAGGATCGAACCCTAAATGACATTTCAATATTTTAAGACAAAATATATTAGACAAGATACTGGTTACTTTTACACAGTTATCTTAACTGATCTTTGTAATATCCTCATGACATATGTAATAATATTCACATTTTACAGATGAAGAAACCAAGATCCAATTATTTGAAGTAAATTTCCTAATTGAAGGAGGGTATAAAGGGGCTGGGCTACAGAGTCAAGATGGAAGAGTAGATAAATGCTGTGCATGCTTCCTCTCATGACCACATTACAACTAAACTACAGAACGACCCTCATTTAGAATCACCTTAGGTCTAGCTGAAGAGAAGTCCTATAGCTAAGAACATACAGAAAAAGCCATTCTGAGACTAGAAAGAGTGGTGGAGGTGCAAAACAAGCTGGTCCTATACTCACCTGTGGCAGTTAAAAACCGAGAGAGATATCTCAGCTGAAGAATTCCCCCAAGAGGAGCAAGGGGTCCCAGCCCCATACCAGGCTCCCCAGCCTAGGCTCCCAGTGCTGGGAAGAGAAGGCCCCACAACTTTTGGCTGTGAAAACCAGTGAAGTAGTAGCTGAGTGAGACAGAAAGTGGCTGGAATTCTTCCTAAAGGGCCCGCATGCGAACTCTCTGACAGTCTCAATCGCTCTGAGCTCCAGCACTGAGGTAGCTGCTCAAAAAGCACCAGGCATATATGGGGAGAAACTGAGTTGTCTGGCGTCAGGGAGCAGGCTGGAGGGGCAGCTTTCTCCCAGACAGAAGTGCTGGTAGAATTCATTGCCCTTTTGTTGAGCCCTTCCCACTCCTGGCATGCAGACACGGGCAGCCACCTTATCTGACTTTCTAGCAACCTGACTAATGCTGGTCACCTCGCCTTGGTGATTCCCTGAGAACCCACCCACCCAAACTGCAGGCTCACTCAAGCTGCTTCTGAAGGCCTTCTCATAAAAAAATGGCCTATCTTGGCTCATGCTGCAGACTTCTCTAATTCTCTCAAAGATTTACAAACCTCAAACAAGCAGCATCTGGCCTCAGTGTTCCCCATACCACTCACTGAGCAGCCCCCAGCCCAGCACTAGTGGCAGCTGGCCTTGGTTCATGGCTTGGCTTCTCTAGGCAACTCTAAGCCCAGTGTGGTGGTGGCCATCTGAAGTTGCTTTATGGCTCATCCAAGGTGGCCCTGGGAAGGGCACAGACTGCAGCTGAACTTGCTTGTGGCAAAGCCCCTTCTCAGGAGGCCCTGGGGTCAGCATGCCTGGTGGCCAGCTTCAGACCAAGCTGGAGCACCGCCTGAGGCTGCATCCAAGGACAGCACATCCAAAGAGTGGACTAGGGAGGCACTAGAGTCTTGCTAAAGTGAATACTGACCCATAGGGTCAGCCCCTGAACAGCCAGCACTCACATTCAATTAGCCCAAGCGTTAATCCCTCCCATTGACAAGCAAAAAGCAACGAACATTCAACCATGACAGGAAGGCACACACAACCCATGCAAGGGACACAAAACTGTTTATCCCTTCTTGGCACACCAGTAGACTACATTTCCTAGTCTTCCTTGTAGTGACATAGGGTTATGTAATGTTGCACAAACAAGGCAAAGACAAATTCCCCATGTAATACTCCAGGCCCTCATTCTCAACTCTCACCTAGCAGCCAGATGTAGAGTTTCCAGTGGAGGGATCTGAGATCCTAAGAATCACAGGGATGGCAGAGCCACAAGGCAAAAGGAACCTGTATCCCCTCAAACCATAGTGAACTGAGACATGAGCAAAAAATAAAGCTCTTATCAATTTAAACCACTGTAATTTGGAATTCGTTTTGCATATAGCAACCCCTAGCCTGACCGAAAGAGCATATGAGCATCACTTTTATCACTCAACAACTCTTGGTTTTCACTGTACCTAACTTCCCTGTTTTCTGTCTTATGTGCCTTTTTAGATTCTCTTGATCACCTTTTTCTTTCTCTCTTTTGATCAGGTACCCATTCATATCAGGTCACTCCTCCATTTTTGGAGTTGGATGAAATAACACCCTATAAGTACAAGGGATCTCTCTTCTTGACTGGCACTGAGGGGTCAGAGGATGCAACCCAAAGTATAAGGTAAAAAGTCTCAATGGAGTTTGACCAGTAGGTAATTTGAGATGAGAGGGAGCTAGGGAGACAAACTTTTCTCTTTTCTCTCCTAGGTGTGATTTATTCTTATCACACTTATCACAAATTGAGTAAACACACTTGCTAAGCAAACTGCAGTCTCTTTTAGTGACTGTCATGCAATGATGACCAGTATTGTAACACAATACATTAAACTGCTTTGTAACTTCCCTGCCTCACTTCTCTTTTTCCTTCTTACTTCAGTGCGCTTGCACCTTCCAAATAAAATAATAGGTTCTTAATCTTTACTTCACACTCTTCTTTTTAAAGGATTAAGCTCGGACGCCTTACTTGCATCATTATTTTTCAAGCATCTACTACTTTATGTTCTTTTCATCCCCAATCTATCAATTTTCCTAGCTCAAGATCCAACGGTCACATAAAGTTTTAGAAAACATTAATTACAATCTTACAGGATAAAGTGCTAAATATATGAATATGAACTTCTAACATTAGATTATTTGTAAAATATTTCTAGAGAATTCTAATAATCATCAGGAGAACTGCAAAGAAGTTCAAGACCTAGTACCTGCCTTTATGAGGCCCAGTTTAATAGGCTGCAGATTAGTAAGAGATAATTACAAACAGATAGATATGTGTTATATATAATACAGGTATATTAAGTGTGTCAGATATTATGAGTGGCAAGCAAGATAAACTGTTAGAGGAGTCTTTTGCATATCTCTGAAATCATATCATATAAATACCCATAAATTCAAGGTAGATATTTCAGAGCAAATATCATAATTATATAGTTGAGCTATCTATTCTTTTTAATTACTATACTTATTAGTCTCTTCCCTCTCTATTTATTTTTACGCAGCAGACAGTCCTCATCTGAGTAGATAAACCCTTTGAAGTCCAAACACTTACCATCATTTCTGCCCTAAGGAAGTTTTGAAATGAGTTATCTTTTCTTAGAATGTAGTTGAACACAGGAAAAATTAAAAGACCCTAGAATTAGGTATTAGTGGTATAATTTCATTATGTTTAAATTCCCTGAAGATCAGAAATAACTATATTCTAAATTTAAATGAGGCATATTTCTAAGTCAAATATTAGCCATGTGAGTTTAACCAGGAGTATTTGTTCTCTTCCACCAGTTCAGATGGTCAATAGCTTGTATCATATAAAAATGGGGGAAAATATAATGAATGTTTTTTTCTTTATAAGGTGATCTCCTGGACATTTTATATATTTTTTCTCATTTAATCATTATCATTGTCCCATAGGGTAGGTGTGAATATCCCCATTCCTGCAGAGAATATAGAGGCTCAGAAGCTTGAAAACACTGCATATAATCATTAAACAATCAGTTGTTGAGATCATTCAAACTCAGATTCGACATGCAATTCCACCTAGAAGACTAAAAGGTATATTAACATTTACAACCTAAAGTTCAACTAAAAAAAGCAAAAATACCTACATTATTTTGCTAAGGTGTACTCTTAAAATAAGTAGGGTACCATAAAGAATGCCAAAATAATAATTGATTAAGTTATACCCATCTGATCTGAAAAAAAATTAATTCAACTTTTTAGAAGCAAACCTTAACTGAAGTATGGTTTTCTCAGTAAAAAATTCTAGCATACTTAATAAAGTAACAGATGCCACCTCAATGAACACAAAATATAAGAGCATTCTACTTTCACTAGGCATTTGGCAACTCGTAAGGGAAATCAGGCAGCTGGGTCATAGCATAGCAAAATATTTCAAAGTCAAATATGCTCACCTCGCACCATATGCTGAAACAAATTCCAGATGTATTAAAAAGTTTAATATTTTTGAAAATCAAATCAAAGAAAGAATAATATTGAATACTTATCAAACTTCTCACAAAGAAATTTTTTCCTATGCTTTAAATTTATAAATAATATGCAAAGGAAAATATCAACAAATGTTATAATAACATTTGAAATGTTAACATAAAAAAATAAAATAAAAAGTTAAACTTACTTGGAAATTTTTCAAGAAATATGGCATTGAATTTAAAGCTTGATTATATTTTTACATGTATAAAACATAGACTATTCAAATTTCTGATAGAAAAATCACTAAGAAAATAACAGATAAATTGGCAGGTGCTTAAACAGGTAATTAACATTTAAAGACACAATAATTTTCTAATATAGATTTGAAAATATTCAAACTGTCTAGTAACCAGAAAATGTAAATTAAAACAAATACCATCTGACATGCAAAACTACAAAAATAAGTCAATAGACACCCAAAATGCTGGTAAAAATGCAGTAAATTCACTATCCCATTCATTCCTGATGACGATATAAATTGACACAATTTTTTCAGAAAGCAACATGGCAAATAACTTGTCAAAGTTGTTCCCAATATTCACAGTCCCAGGAATCTAGCATAAGGAACTAAGTTAAAATGTGCAGAAAGTTAAATATATGAAGGCACACTATTACACTATGGATAATTAGAAGCAACTGAACATCTAATTACTATTAGATGGTTTAGAACATTATCACAAATCCAGTGGATAAAGTATCTGGAAGTTTTTAGAATATTAATTCTGAAATTGTTGAAGAATAAGGACAAGTACTTACTATAAGCATTTCTGAAGCAAATTTATATCAATCTCATTATTACAAGTACATTTTAAAATGCTATCTAAAAAACGAGTGAAATTCTAACTGTAGCTGGAATCATGGATGCACTTTTTAAATTTGTCCTCTTTTTCACACCTTCCCTAAGGTGAGTTCTCTACATCTATATTTTTATAAAGACATTACATATAAAAATTCTTAGAAAAAGATATGCCAAATTATTGGGATAAGAAATAGCATGATCAAGATAAACAGGGACAGATGATAAACATCAATGACAAATATAAGTATGACCTCTTGTCAGCTAGATTCACATATACTTGTTGACTTCAGTAGGACATGTGTATGTGGTAAGTGAAGGAATTAGATCTAAGAGAACATAATTAGGTCTAAACTTTAAACTTCAGAAAACAGCACTATCAGGGCAAGTAACACTAAACAGAACATGATAATGCAAGCAGTAACAGTCAAGTAATACCATAATTTATGTTACAATTACCTATATCACCTAAAATCTCATAGGGTAGTGCCCCCAACTTTGAAAATTGGCATTTTTCAATAAAGAAACTGAGAAGTTAATTTAGCCAGACAGAGGAGAAAGATAAATATATAGTCAGACAGAACAAACAAATAAAAAAAGAAATATCTCTTCTATGTCTGAGCATTTTGCATATAGCCCCCCTCCTCCCAGTGTTTATAACAATGTTTCTTGGCACTAAGTTACTGGGAGTTGCTCTCATTCAACAAGGAATCTGCACATTGCCTGAGTCTCAATACGCACTCAGCATGTGGAAGTTGAACTGAATTGAAACCTGTTGATACAACTTGACAAATCTCATATGATATCTAGGGAATCTAGGAGTCCTCTGAGTCATTAGTATAGAGATTTGCTCCTTCCAATTACTCACTTTCCCTGCTCTTGCTGCCATCAGAACACCAATAATAGCTACCACTGATTGAGCCCTGTGCCTCCCATGTGCCAGGCACTTTGCATCTGTTATCTCATTTATTTCCAACCACCATTTTGTGAGGCCGAGACAATGGCTCTCAATGGGCTATACACGGCTCTTGAAACACACTAGCAGCAACCCTTCTGTCTACCTGCTCATAAGACTAATTGGGCCAGCTCTCAAAAATGCTGTATGGAAACATTTTTTTGAGATTTATGATCTATACAGTGATCTCTCACATCCTCTTGCAAGTCATCTAAGAAAAGGTACAAAACCAGAAATGAGGAATAGATTGTGGGAGCAGAAGGAAACGAGCCTAAAAGTCATGAGCACATTTGATTTTGTTCTCAGTTCCTGGTTCTTTTAACAAGTAGGGCAATCTTAGCTAAGTCATTTCGGTTCTCTAACACTCTCCAAGCCTCAGGGACCTCATATTCACAAATCAAAATTACCACCATTTCAGTGAAGGCTTTTTAAATTGTAACAGAAATCATACCAGACATGCTTAAGCAAAAAGTAAATTTATTGGAATTATACAGGGATAATGTTGCAAGTGTACCTAAATTTCCTCGGTATTTTGGACCAGAAACTAGAATATTATTAGAAACTCCAATAGCTCCTTTTAGGGGCAGGCACTCCAAAATCCACCAAAAGGACTAAATTTAAAACCTAATTTCACCATTTAATTGTCTCATTACTTAAACTAATTTTGCTAATAGTGCTTAACACAGTGTGTGGCTCAAAGTAGGCATTCAATAAATGGGAGCTATTTCATCATTATTTTGTCATCAGGAATAATTCAATAATAATCAGTGATATATTTCCCCCCCCCAGAGTTGGGAGACTATATTTTTGTAAATTATTAGGTATATAGTAGCACTATAGAGAAATTACTAAGAGTCAGGTTCTGAAGTTTGTTTGTGTTCCATTTCCAACCCTACCACATATTAGCTATATGATTTTAAGAAAGTAATTATGGATTATGGTAATAAAAACATTTGCTTGAGGATTAAATGAGATAATATGTATACAACATTTAAACTGAGTCCTGATGGTTACTAAATGTTTAGTATTAGTTATAAAATTATTTACAATTTTTATGTCTTTAGGAATAAAATATTCTAGGTAAACTAAAGGGATGAAGAAGAATCTGAAAGGAATCAGAAACCAGTGTGACAACTACAACAAAATGGCATTTAATGGGAAAACCCAACCTAACTTTGCCCCTAGTCTATCCCTGTTGTATTTATTTTTCACTTTCTTCTTTTCAAAATCATCAAGAATTAAAAAATATTGGCTTAAGTGACATCATTTAAATGGCTTACCATACAGCGCAGCATCAGCAGCACCTGGGAACTTGTCAGAAATGCAAATCCTCAGGCACCTCCCCACACTCAGTGGATGGAGAGCTTTTTGGTATACATAGGGCTGGGGTGGGGGGTGCACGGAGAGGGGTTGGTGGCACAGCACGATGTGCTTCAATAAGCCCTCTGTGTGACCCTTAGGCACACTCAAGTCAGAGAACCACCAGTCAGAAGACTGGCTGCATACTAGAATCACCCATGCCACTTAAAAATATATATTTGTATTGATGCCAGGGACCTATCAAAATCACTGAGGATGGGGCCAGAACACCAACATAGATATTTTAAAATTATAACCAAAAGCTTCCTGCCATAACCAAAAAGAGAATACTAAAATGGGACATTGCACATAACCGTAGTGCAAGTGTCTCAGCAGCCACGACCAAAGATGCCTCTGAAGAGCATGGAAATGGGAGACAGAGTGGCTTTAAGTGCCTCCGGCCCTCACGCTATAGAAACCGTAATACTCTAAGGACTCCTTCCTTATCTCAGGGTGATACTCCCTCTTCATGTGCATCTGATCCAATAAGGAAACCAGTTCTTAAGATCTTTCATTCATACTGATAGAAATCTCAATCCACTCAAAAGAAAAAAACAAAAAACAAACAAACAAACAAACAATTTTATACATTAGCCAAATGAAATTTCAGACATTGGCCAAATGTAGTAAGGACCAAGGACAGAGAGTGCGGGACCCTTTCCGCTGTTTTATGTTGATTACCCACCCTATTTTCTCAGCTGCAACAAAGTATAGAACATTGATAACTTATTATACTGAGTGGCATACCTTAATGAATACTCATTCACGTCAATCTTTTTGGAAACCCCCAGAATTAACTGAACTAACTGTATCATGATGGGATAGCCACTCAGCAACAACAAACTGCTAACCCACACATTTAAGAGCAGTGAAAAAACAACCTGCAAAGATATTGGGAGGCAGAAAAATGAACGCACATTGATAACATGGCTTACAATGATAAAATTTCTATTACATAGTACAACAAAAATGAAGCCATTTTAATATAATCATGTCAACGGACCCACGTCTCCTGCTTTGAAAACAAATGTGTTGGCTTCCAGTCAACATTTCCAGGGTTTAGCAGCAGGAGGTCATTACCCTTTGACAATGTTCAGTTACACAGACATCATCTCCAATTAACAGGTTTTAACTATGAGGATTTCTCTTCATTGAAAATGATGTTATTTTTTAAATAAATAACTGCAGAAGTTGCTTAGAAATCTTGGCTCATTGACCAGAACTGGGATGATTACATTTATTCCTATAAACACACACACACACACACACGCACACACACACACACGTGCATGCATGTGTGCGCCTGAGTCAAGAGTATTTTTAGTGTCCTTGAACTCTTTTTATGCTAGACAAATATTCTAATCTTTACATAACAGTTCGCAAAGACATCTTTCTCATCTCAAAAAAAAACCAAAAACACTTCCCCATGTTGACAAAGCCAAGATATTCTGAGTGTTTCAAATTTCCAAAATAAAGTAAATACAAATGAAATATTTATCAATTGTAATGCATTATGTTTTCTGTCTCATTTCAGAAGGTATTATGAAATTCTGGATGATGGCCAGAAGCTCTGAGGAGAATTTTTAACACCCTCTCAATAGACACATTTATAGCTTTTAACTATGCAGAGTACTGGTCTTATCAGTGCATAGCAGGAAAATGATTAAAATAATCCAGGCAAACCTAAACTTGGTTGTCCTTAGGTGGAAATGAAGCATCATTCTGGGCTGAAACCTCCAATTATATAAGATAGGAAGTCACAGAAAGACATCAGATTCGTACGCTGTCAGTCTACACGGCAGATGGTAGTGTCTGGCAAGCCTTTTTATAACAGAAAATATTATTATAAAAATATCCACAGAAGACATTTTTAGTTCCTTGACTTAATATGTAGAAAAATGAGAGATTTCTGTAATTCTATAGAAATTAGAGGTTTAATACTCAATAGTATGAAACAGTAATTTTCTTTGAAATCTATGCATTAGCTATTCTGTTGTTTCTTAGAGAACTTTTTATGGTTGGAAGTCATCTGGTAGTTCTCTCTCTCCCTCCCTTTCTCACTCTCCCACCTATTTAAATTCAACCTAAATCTATGTTTTTATACAACAGTTAAATCATACTATAGTGTGTTGTGGTATGCTGTAAATCACATTTTAGCCTTCCCAATGTTATTACAAAGAATTGCTTTTATCTCAAAAGGGATATTTCCTTATAGGTGAAATTTCTTAAAGGGAGAATTCTCCTTAGGGCCACACTTTTGAGTGGTATGTTCTTAAGCATATTGTATTATGTGTCAGTACAATTAGAATATTCTTTTGGATTGTAAAAAGTAACGACAGTTTAAAAATGTAGGAAAATGGTCTGTAAAACTATCTAAAAACTAAGAAACCTAGTGCTTGTGTGGAACAAACAGGAGTAGCATAGTTTTTGTGATCCTGCCTTGAAAACGAATGGAGGAAGTTTAGACTCCCAGGTGGTTAGACCATTCCTGTCTGAAATTCAGACACCATATTCAATGTTTATAGTTTGGGGAGTAAAGAGAGCCCAAGGGGTGGCTGAAAAAGAGGGAACAGAAATGGAAATATCTCTGCCTGATTTTGGCAAAGTACATAAGATGTATCAATATACCGATGATAATGTCTCCAAAGATTTTCAAAGAATCTTACTAGCTAGAAAAAGGTCTATGCATTCTCAGACATGTTATATTACAGCAGCATATACTCTCAAACTAACAAAGAGCTGAGTCTTGTTCTATATCAGCAGAATGAGCCTAGAAAGGTAGGTAGTCAGTTCCATTGCTTAACTAGGACAGATTCAGAATATGCAATACCGACTGTTAGGAAGAAAAGAAAAAGGCAAAATAGCATCAGCCAAAAAAACCACTATTTTTGGAGAATTTTACGAGGCAGAAAATGCCTCCTCCTCTTAATTATATGTACTGGCAGGGCCTTTCAAGGAGCCAAAAGAATATTAGGACCACCTATAGGACAGCATGTCATCTTCATTCCCTGGCATTTACTTGTTATTTTGATATACATGTTTAATTTCAAATTAAAATGATAGGATAAAAAATGCCTCAGGTCATTTCTATATTTAGTGTTTCCTTGTCCTAAACCTTGTTTTTACAGATAAAGATTATTAAAAGCTTATAGATTTTCATTTACAAATGAAATTTTAGAATTAAAAAATATTAGACCCAAGCCCTGAAATTTTAAAGACCAAGGAGAAAGACATACGCAGTGTCATTACTGAATACATATATTCTCACTCTCATTCTCTTTCTGTAGCCCTAGCACAGGGAAAGAGCACTGCAGCTTGATTTTAAGGGCTCCTGACTATCACTGTAACTTTAACCTTCAGACATGTTATTCATTGCAATATATCACAGCCCCCATTCTCCACATTTCCATGTGTAAATCTGAAAAATCCCTGTGGTTTAGAGAAGCCACTGAAAAGGTCCAGAGAGTCTTGTCTTTATCATTTAATTTTAAGTTGACAAATCAGTGGACCATCACCACACACCGACTACACCACACCATTCTTTTACTTTGAACCAAAATGCACCCACGATCTCAGCAACTTGATTTCAGTCACTCACTACAGTCTTAACAACTACTTACTGTGGCAGAGTCCTCTCACAGGAAGAATACTGGAACTAAATAACATATGTATTTTTGTGCCACAACCCCTTGCCTCTGGAGACAAATAAACAGAATACGAAAAGTATCCATAAAGTCCAGAGCTTCAAATTTCCTTTATTTATATCAAAATTCCACCAGTAGAAACACATCAGATTCTACTGGAGATTCTCTTTTGCAGTACAAAGCCTTTTAGGAAGTCTATACGTTTTAGAAAGAAAGTCCTAAGTATTCTAGAATGATAGAAGAGAGTAAAGAAATGTGTGGTTGAGGGGTAGGTTGTGATACCACAAACACAAACATCTTGAATGTATTGCCTGGGACCAGGCCAAATGAGTAATTTTTTTCATAAAACTATTAGAGGAACAGTGAAATGTAAACTTTCTTTTACTAATAAACTATTCTGGATCTCACTGTTGTATACATAATATTAATGATATAGAGCCAGAAGAATCTGGGAATATTCAGTGAATAAGTAAATGTATTATAACCTAGTACACATATTCTTTCGAATTCTATGTGAAAACATAAACCAATCATTGTATATTTAATTTCATTTTTATGCAGTTATTCATAAGGACCAAAGTTAAAAAATTAAATTGTCCATCATACTTTAGCAATGTAATTAACAGAAAATAATGACAGGGGTGTGTGTATAAAGACAGAGTCAGAGACAGAGACAAACATAGAAAGAGAAAGGGAGGTGAATATAAATTCACTATAATTTCAAATGGAAAAAGAAATGGGAAATTTTACAATGCAATATTCTCTTTGTACATTCAAACATTCAAGCTGTGCCAAATTCTACCACTTTTTCTTTACAAAATTTCTAAAACCCATGTTTCATGATGAAATATACATTTTTATCCCAGTTTTGATCATGTCAACTATCATATTTCTTACATCATAGACTCCTTTATTATGAAATCATTCAAACTTGCTCTTCTACTTCCCCTCCCCTTATCTTTATCTGCCAAACTGGTGCCTCCACCTACCGCCCCATTGTTGACGCTTTCGGACTCTTCCTTATGACTTCCTAGAAAGCCCACTTGTTCCCCTTCTATGACTATGTCCTCTAGTTCTATGTGTGGTTATATCTCCCTCTACATAGTCTTCTCATTAAATGCACTAATAAGAGCTCAATTTAGAATGCACTCGTTTATTACATAAACTAAAATGAAATGTTAATAATGAAAGGGGTGTAATCAGCTCCTTGAGGTATTTATATTTTAAATGTTGACTATCTCTCAATAAACAAAGTATTAATTTAGCACTGACTTGGCTGGCACTGGCTGTGTAGCACTGGCTGAGACACAAAAAAAATATATAACAGATTGTCCCTGTTCTTGAAAAGTTTTAATGCTGACTGGGCTGGGGGAGATATTGCTAATATGAAACACTTTGAGCAAAGCTGCCAGTCTCTGATTCTAATAGAATTGTAATTCTTAGCTGGAAGCATTGATGGCAGAAGGTAGGATGAAGTAGGCAAAAAAGTTTACAGGAAGAAACTGATTCAGTAACAGAACTTTGAGAAACACCCTGAAAATGAAAAGGCAGAGCCAATAATCGATGTCATTTCCAAAGCCAGAAAGAGCATGAGCAAAGAAACAAGAGACAGGACACAAAAATAGCCTATGCACAGGGCACTTTGGAGATTACACTAATTAAATGCAACATCTGCTAGCCGGCCATATCAGCAGATTCAGTCCTATGCATAAGGAGTTGATGCCTATTATCTGTCAGAAAAGCATACCACAGTACAGTGAAAAGTAAACTCAGGTAGGTAAGTGCAATGCTAGTTTTCTATTGCTTCTTTCCTTTCTGAAGGCTACAGGAAGGAATCTTTTTCCTTACCTTTTCCAGCTTCTAGAGGCTGTCCAAATTCTTTGACAACCCACAAAGATGCCCATTTCCTAATCCTTAAAATCTGTGACTAGGTTACCTTACATGCCAAAGGGACTTGACTGATGTGATTCCATTAAGGATCTTGATATGGGGAGATTATTCTAGATTAGCCAGATGGGCCCAATCTAATCAAATGGGTCCTTCAGATCAGTGAGACTTTCTCAATTCTAGCCAAAAGGAGCTATGGACACAGAAGAATGGTCAGATAAATGCAATATTGCTGGAGAATGGGAGCTAAGGGCCAAGGGATGTGGTTAACATCTAGATCTGGAAAGGCAAGGAAATAGACTGTCTCCTAAGACATCCAGAAAAGAGCACAACCCAGTCTAACACCTTGATTGTAGCCCAGTGAGACCTGTGTCAGATTTCTGAACTACGCAACTGGAAGATAATAAATTTGTGTTGTTTTAACACATAGAAATGAATAGGGTACCTAAATGTTGAAAGAAGTGGATACTATCTAGAGATAAAAATCATTATTTCCTATTCAAATGTCTGTTCTCCTATTTAACAACATCTACCCTCTCAGTGCTAGGAGCTAAATAAAGGTCCAATAAATAATTGCATACTTATTTTATTTTCACTGATTCTAAACTGTGATGCTTCTGAAATCTGTCATATACTTATAGTGAAAATGTCACAAATAGAGTAAGTTAACATTATCACAGACATAGTAACTCACCTTGCAAGAATAAGAGTCTCTAGAACAAGGAAATCTCTCAACAAATCATTTTTCAAATGAACAATATTTGATACTGCTTTTCCTTGTTTTTATTATGAGGAAAATGAGACACGAAAAAATTAAGACAGTTACTCAAGATCTTAAAGTTAGTAAGAGGCACAACCAGAACTCGAACTTAGGTCCCTCTGGCTCTTTATTACCAGACCAGGAAAGTATATTTGTTTTCTCAGAATTTGATAGTATTCTTCCACCTGACTTTCTAGTACAGAAAATATTTCCCTGGTTGTCTTGCACATTTTACTTCTAAGTCATGCATAAAAGTAAGGGTAGGAAAGTGAGTAGAGGCCAGAGTATTTTTGTGAGTTTGGAGGGGTTTAAATGGATATATATTCATAAGAGAATCCACCTAGGCCAAGTCTTCTTTGCCCTTTGTTACAAATAAAGGTCATTCCTTCTTAGAAGTCTACTTCAGTACCATCTTTAGAAAGCCTGTTGTGCCAGCCACAGAGCTACCCCATTCAGATCTCAAAGGAGGATTTGTCATAGGAGTCCTGTCAGCAAACAATCTCTAGTTGCAGCACATTTGGAGTCCACCTTGGAGTTCAATATGAGAGCATACTTTCCAACGCAACTCCAGCCAGTGATGGCAAAAAAGTCCTAGGGATCTGGCTGTTTTTGCCCATCACAGGATTCTCCTACCAGGCGATCTGTTCTAGAGCTCCTCACTGGGCTAGCTGCAACTCTGTCTAGCACTGTCTTCTGAGGCTCTTTTCACCCAACTCTCCTTCACATCTCTCTCATTCACAGTGTCAGACCTGCATTTTAGTCTGAAGTCTTTCCCTTTTCTTTGTTCCTCTCCTCTTTATCTTCAATGCATATTACCTCTAATACATCTTCTGTTCTTGGAACTCAGTCTTGGCACCTGCTTCTAGTGAACCTGAACTGACGCTCATGATTACAAGGAGTTCAAGAGTCCATTTCCCTACCAAAATAAACCAAGACACTTTCAAGTAACAAGACTACTATGTCTCTATGCAAATCAATTGCTGGTGACCAGGATTCTTTCTGCTCGGCAGGTGGCCACCTGGGATACATAGTCAATGTTGTTCCACCACAGTATCAAAGGGGAGCAATGCTAGTGACAACAGGGCTGAAAACTATCTATAAATACTCCCAGCCTCCTTGCCAGAAAAGCTGGTGTGTTGTTGTTTCATCTATACCTGTAAAGAACAACCTGTTCCTTTATTTCCATCTGCTGCTTGTGAGAAAATCAAACCTGTGTTTCCTCAATGAGCACATTTCCAGCATTAGCTTATATTAATATGGCTTCTCCCACTTTCAATTTATTAACTCACTAATAAATTATGAAACAGCAGAGGACATAGCATTTCTAATGCTGCCTTTGAAGTCATTTCAAGATTATGATTTCTCCTCCAAAATACTTCTAATGCTATTTACAAAAATAATCATGCACATATAATGTGGTTGCATTTTACCTGAACCATTTCCTAGCTCTATTATGAACCTTTGTTTTTCTTTTGCTTTTCACCATGACATATGTGCTTTTTTTTTTATACTCTAGTAAAGCAACTTGACAGTTGGTAGCTGTCTGGCTGTTTATTCAACATATGTACCACTTAATGCACAGGTCTTACTGATACAGTCCCCAAAGTCAGTCCAACTGGGATAAAAGTCAACAAATAGAGCTTTGCAGGGAGTTCATTTACTTCAGGAGAATTAAACATTTGGATGGTGTTTAGTAGTTAAGATTTAAGTCTAATATCATAAGAATTTGCAGGGTCTGCCTCTCCCCCAGCACAGCACATTCTCTTGATTTCACATAGGAGCTCCATATGTTAGGAAATCACCTTTTTAATTAGATCTCTGTAGCCTCATTCTAAGTTACCATTGTCACAAGTCTTGGATCAAATCCCATTCTCAGAAAACCTTTCAGTAAACAGTTAGCTGTAGGTTCCTACAAGAAGATATTGAGACAGATTCTCCCATATTGCAAGTGATTTTAAATTAGCTGCTCCGGAAGGTGGTGGGTGTGGTGTTATTTCAACATCTTCACATGTTACCTGAGCCTTTTCCCCCAGGGAAAGCAAAACATACTTAGTAGTTTTGCATGTCTAAATGTAGAGTTGGTTAGGGAATTCTGTGGCCCATTCTGGCCTGTCTCAACTAGCAGACAGGAAAAAACAGAAATCCCAAACCTATTTTGGCCATTAGGACTGTGGAAGTGTGAATACATCTGACAAGATTCCTGAAAATTTAGAAATGGTCTTCAAGAAGAGGGAAGGAAGTAAATGGACAAGTATATGAGGAGATATTTTATACCAAGTCCACTAAACAGATTATTAGATGTCGTGATCCCCAAAACCCTAAAGTAAAATCAGTATTCATATTTTTTTTCCATTTTTAGGTGAAAAATAATAATTAAGGCTGAGTGGCAAAATGACTTTCCCAAGGTGACAAGCATAAACAACAACACAGCTCAAATCTCACTGTGGATGAAACCAAAATCCTGTCCTTATCTCATTGTGGTATACTGTCTATAAGCAATTAGTTTATAATGAAGATGCTTTAAAAACTTCTGCAGAAACTGCAGGGCAACTCAATCTGGCCCTGGAATTAACCTAGGCTCCAGAGATAAAGTCACCAATTCTCAAATTTAATACATCACACAAAATATGGTTATTATATTTTTCAAATTCCCATGGTCCTCCCCTCTCCTGGACCATACTGCTACCCCGTTGGTTGGGGGGTCCAACTAATCATTCACTCTGTGAGTGTTCATGTCACCCTGCTTGGCAGCTGCCATACAGCTAGGCAAACTAGCTGTATGTCGTGAGTTTTTATCCTTTCCCTCTACTTTTAGGTTTGAATGGAATATCTCATCTCAGGACATCGGAGCGGAAACACCATATTCTGTATTCAAAGGAACTGGATAAGACAACATGGAAGTTAGAAGAGTTATGATGGAAACATTGACAAATGGGAAAGAGAAAAGAGGAGGGAGCCAAGCAGATATTTTTTCTGTTTTCGCACCACCTAACATGGACCATTCCATACAGTATGCCTGAGAATATACTGTATGTAGGGTAGATACACGAATCTAACAACATGATGGCTCATTGTGAAGCAGTAGTCAGACATATAAAAACAGAATTCCATTTACTTTCCACATCATTTCATTGTCTCACTGTCCTTATTCCTTACTTTCCTTGTCTTAGGTTTGCACATAAGAAATAAAGCACTAGCACTTAGTCCTTACCTTAGCCTCCACATTCCACTGAAACTGGCAAGCAAAACAATTTAGTGAATGTAAGAATTATCACATGGGATTTTAAAAATGCATATTCCCTAGGGTGACTTCCTCTACCTTAAACACAGAAACTTTTCTGGATCATTATTAAATTCCAGATGCTATCCTTGTTTCAAATTAACCTATGCATTTAAAAGAGATTCTTTGGAATAACTCAATTTGCCCAAACAGTAAGCTGTGCTTTCCTTTTTCATGCTAATAAACTAAAATTATGTTATAGTCAGTGATACATTTAGAATCAGGCAATGAACTATGATTGGTCTAACTTAGTTATGACAGAACTGTTTCCAAATTTCCAAGCTTCTCTTGAAGCAAGAGGCTCTACCTGTCTCAGCCCTAGAAGGGATAATTCTGGAAAAGTTTTGTTTTAATGATAAAGAAGGATAGATGGGGCTGGCTTGGTGTCTCACTTTTCCCCAACTCTTCTTTCTAGAATGTAGACATGATGTCTGGAGGTGCAATACCATTCATCTACCAGTTTCAACAGCCATATGTCCACCATAAAGTGACAAGTAAGAAGAGAAAGAGTCAACATACCGAAGATGACAAAACAGAAAGATAGAAGTATGGTCTGGACATCTTGCAACATGAAAAAACAAAAACTCTGTTTAAGTCACTGTAGTTAGGTTTCCTAAGATTTGTAGCCAAATGCATTATTAACTGGTATAAATCTTAATTTCGTGTATGGCGTTAACAACCTCTTGAAACCCAAGATTTCCCCTGTGGAATTTATCTAACAGTGACATTGACTTTAATCTTATCAAAATAGAAACACTAATACAACAACCAAAATAGAGAAGTGGAATGTGCAGTAAGTTAAAATATTGTATAACGCATATACTCTCAACTCAACAAGCATAGGCTAAATGGTACTTTTCCCATTTTACAAATAAAGATTAACATCTAAAAAGGAGCTAAATATTTCTCCCCTAGTTTTATAGCTAAATTGTTGAGTCAGTATTTAAACACAAGTATTATGAAGTTTAAAAATGTATATTTTTGTCAGTATAAAGTTTTCTTTCCAAAATGTATATTTACAAGAGTGATGGGATTTTTAATAAAGGTTTACATTAATTATTATATTCAGATCAAATAGGTTTTGGAAGCACTGGCTTTATTTCTGCATTCTTTCTCAGTCTTTAATTTTCCAATTAATATTTAAATTCTCCAAGAATAAAAAATTCACAAATATTTCAACAGAGACCCTTTCTTCCCCCAAATACCTACTAATATCTTACAAAACACTAGATTCCAAAAAAAATCCCACAAAGTTTGATAAAGCTGTATCAGTACAATTCCATGTATTTACTCAATATTTATGTGACATACCAAAGTACATAAGTTACAACAATTTATGAAGATATACACATATATAAATATCTCTATCTAGATATATTTTATACCCATTTAAAAATCTTTAATTGGATACTAAGGGGTCAAATGTCTTTTTTTAATGCCCAATGTGCCTCAATTTGTCAATACTTATTAAACTTTAGTGCTTTATTGTCGTTATTAGAAATTTCCAAGAAGAAAACAAATGTAGAAAGGATTTTCTAATGTGTTCTAGTTTACATAACATAATGGGTCTACAGTTGAACTAAGATTGCAATTTCTGCTTCCAGTTTCTTCTTATAGACACTGGAAATCCTTCTATAGAATATTCAAGCTACTTTCTTGGGTCTGGAAAGTGACAGGGGGACAAAAGAAAGGTGATGTTATTTAATTTCAAAGTACAATTCCTTCCAATTTTCTCTTTCAATTAAGGGAGGAAACAAAATATTGTAGTATTAAACTGTCACCTGGAAGAAATCATCTCTATTTAAGACTAAAAACTATAAGCATTTTAATTAACATAGGTTTTGTTTATTTTCAGTTTTGCAAGTTTACTACAACTGTCATATGGTCATAGTAGTGATAGAGTTCTTATTTTAATTATGAGTTTTGCTTCTGCAGAAAGAAAAATGTAGACTTATCATGCTCTAATGGATAATAAAAGAAGAATTCAAACTCTAGATAGTACAATGACTTTCCCAAAAACAGATCTTTTCCTTTTAAGCGGCTGATCAATAAATGACCCGTTTGATCAGAGAACAAACTAAAACTTCCTCTATATTTTGCTTGTTACTTTCATTTTTTTCCCCCAAGAAGAGATGAAGCCACTTAAGTAGCATACCACAAAAGCACCGTGGTACTTTCATCCTAGTAAAGAGTTCAAAAAGTAAATAAAACTTTATAGAACTTATACTTAACAAAGCTAACACCCAGTAGCTCCATACACCTTTGGGGTTAGGGGTTTATTCAGAGCATCATGAATCAGTATTTCCATCTAGACATACGAGTGATCTAAATAGCATTCATAGAGCTTTAAAGCCTTTTTGAAATAAAAAGTAGAGCAAACTACAAAAGTCTAAATTCTAAGTTTTCTTACATCATTCCTACTTTGTAGAGCATTTGGTCAGGATGGGGGCTGCCAGAATATCACATATCAATCAGATATGAAAGAATACACTGCTCCACACAGCCATGGCACAGGAATAGACTAAGCAGTGTGTCTCTCCTCTTCAATTAAATTTCTGTGGATATTCACAGGAACCCATGGCACAGGAATAGACTAAGGGTGTGCCTCTCCTCTTCAATTAAATTTCTGTGGATATTCACAGGAACCCACTGGTGAGGAAACTTTGTGGGTATTTGCCACCACTGGAAGATCCTTATCTTCTCTTAAGCTATTGAAAAAAGGACTAGCAAAAGGAAGTATAGGTGCTACAAAGTAAAAAGGCACAAGAGAGGTACATATGGAAAGAACTGATGCACACATTGGCAGCCAAATGATATTTTGGTGGCAACTGAATGGTTGGGGTGGGGTGGGAAGGGAAATAACTTTCTGCAAGGTTGACGTATTTCTTTAAAAGGTGTTTTGGAGCATTTAGTACACAATGGGACAAAGAAATTCAATTGTGAGTTTTATAATATCAAGAAATAATACTATCGAATGTATTTTAAATGTGAGGAGAAAATATAAAATCTCTCCATATTTCCACTGTCCAGCATATCGACAGACAATACAAAGAAGCATCCACTCAATGGTTTATTTGCTTCACATCTGTATTACTAAATAGGAAAAGCTACTAAGAATACATTCAAGTTTAAGTTTCACATTTTGATCACTGTTATTTATTTTCTCTTAGCCTTAAGCAGATTCAATACCTGTTTTACTCTCACAATCACAGTTAAACTCACCCATGCAATTGAATACTGAAATCTAGTTGGAAAGAAAAAAATCCTTAGATATTTATATGGAAAATGTGCCCTGAGGAAAAAGCCACTATAATGTCAGAACTAAAAAATAGCAATTTTGTATTTGAGCATTTCTTCCTGGAAATGTTAATTGCAAAATGTGCCAGCTAAGATTTGCTCTGTCGTTACCAGCACAAATATATCTCCTTTGCTCCTTTTTCTTACTTTACAACCATACCTCAGCCTGAGTGAATTACTGTTCTTTCCAATTCCTTTTTCCTCTACTTTCCTTACTTTACTAGTTCTCAGGTTTTAGATTCTATTGTTCCCCTTCCTGGAACTCCTTCTGGAATTCTAGCTTTGTAAAATACTGTAGTGAAGGGTTGCAGGATTTTTTTTTTTCCCTCCACGTGTATACTGCCAAGGGACTCTTTTTGAAGACCTTACTTTCACCATCAAGAACTAGGGACGCAGACCCGTGGCCTTAAGGGATTTAATTAGAGTTCACCAAGTTAGAATCTCCAAGCTCTCAAAGACCTAATTTAAATACAAGTTCACTCAACTTTTGCAACTATTTCTTAGGCCCTTATTAAAATTTCAGGTTATTAAAGGGAACATCTTGAGTTTTGCAATACACAGAAAATAAACCTGGGTTATGCAAAATCTCAAACATCCTCCATGTACAAACATAAAATTTTGCCAATTGCTAGGGAAATAATAATGAATTAGCTTATAAATTATTGAAACAAACATCGTGGAATTTTGTCAATCATGATTGATTACATTTATATGGGTAAGACTACTTTTATAGGAGATAATCAAACATTGGTAGTAGATTAGTGAGAGAAAATATATGTTAATGTATTTGTGGCCAGTTGTCCTATTATTGCCTCTTATAAAAATTATAATTATTATGATTACTCTTGACTCTAGGTAGTGTTATATTTCTTTTGTTAAGCTATCAGCCAGAACCCTTATTAAAAGCTGATGACAAATTGTACCAATTTATAAAAACTTTCTGGTCAATCAAAGCTCTGTTACACATGGATAATAAGAGAGCCACACGTTATACAATTTCTAAATGATGGCTTTGCAACTTTATGAGAAAAAAATGCTGGTCTTTTCTTGTCCATTACTTTCGATATTAAGAATTACGTGTTAATTAGACCTTCTAACTAGAGATTGACTTAAAATATGAATTAACTACACTATGATGTTGAAAATTAAACAACTAACTACATTAAAATCCACATAGCTTTGGCATGAAGAAAGACAGCTATGATGGAAGGTGACATTAAGCCAAGTGTCACATAAATAGGAGAAATGGGCAAAAAGAAAAGCAACAGGTTGTTAAAACAGCATTTAATTGTGAAAGTTTCCTTATAATGATCAAATAAAGTACAACAAATTCATAGGGGGCAGAGAGATGAAAAGAAAATGAAAGCTTTGCCACTTCAATATGATTTGGGATGCAATAAACAAAATACCTGAACATTGTTTAGTTCCTGGTTTTTTTCCCTTAATTTCAACCAGAAAGAACACTTCTTAGTGAAATAATTGTGAGAACTCTTACAATAGCTATTGTTTTCAAGTATTTATCAGCTCATGTTCCTGTAGTATTATCATACAATAATCATATAAGCTTTCTGAAGGTTAACCTTCACTATGGCTTTAATAATTGGATTAAAGATCTAGGTCTTTCTTTTCAGAGAGCTAACTGGTGAAATACAAAAAGAATTTAGCACATCTATACACTTGGAATTTTTATTATTTATATGATTTTAATAGGCATAAAATCTTAGGTACCTCATCTAGCATTTCATTCATTTCATTCACACAAAAAATATAGAGCAGTAGAGATGCATATAAGAAATAAACCAATATACACTATGAGTCAACTCATATTTTAAACCTGATTATTTTTGGCATTACTGCATAGAAAAATAGTAGTTATCATCTTATAAAAGCACACTAATTCTCAGTTACAACACTACAGGTTTATTGGTATAAATTCACATGAACTTCCAAGATGAGATATTTTTCAAAATTCAAAATTTTAAAGTTATAGTTTATAATGATCATCCTGGAGCAGGAAAGGAAAATCTGTTTCTTCAGTAGATGTGTTAAAAATTCTTTCCATTTGCTTTCCACCAAAAGATCATGCTTAAGAACTTCTATTAAATATAAAATATTTTTCAGGTTTACCTTGTTATCTAACGAAATTCAAAATCAGTTTGCAAAGACAATCTCCCCAATCCCCCAACCCTCCAAGAAGGCTTGTCATTTCATGACAAACATAGATTTTCTGAGAAATGGAAAACATTCACTGAGAAAACTGCTATATTTATCTTTAAGACATATTTGGTAAAATTCACTAATTTGCTCAGTGCATAATTTCAGTATGTTCACGGGCGGGAAAAAACTGTCTTACCAATGATTTTAAAACAGAATCCCTCTGCTCTTAGAATTCAACGAAGTAAGTGCTATGTAAATACTAATGACTGAATATGATCTTCCCAGGCAATAGGAAGAAATGCACTCATTTTGGTCTCAAAAACACAGACATACACACACACACAAACGCCCACACACACATGCATGATTTTTTAAGGAAAAGCCTTTATATGAGTGTCATAAAAAATAATCAAAACAACAATTTACAAGTAAACATTTAATCCAGAGAGCAAGACTGATAATACTAAGACAAAAAAGTATGATGACTTCATTAGCACATAGGTCAGATGCTATTAAGCTCCTAAATGGTCTCTGAAGATTTTACTTGTATTTAATTTTTTTGATTAGATGTTGCAAAATTTTCTTCATTAATGTACTAAAAATCAAAAGAAGGCTATCTCTGATTTTCTGATATCATTTTTTAGTTGATATAAGCTAGTTTATAAAAAGAAAATAAATTTCCTAAATATGAAAATGAAGATGAACAGACTTTCATCTTGGAATGGTGCTGCCAATTTCCTGTCTTGGAAGAGTTCGTACACCTCAAATCCACGACCAGATTGCCATTTGTTCTTATAAATAAAGGACATTAGATGTTTTATTTAATTTAAATTAAACATACAATTAAATTTTTCATTTGATTACCCACAATAGAGGTGGTATTGTATATTTCTCTAAATATTATATACTAGATTTCACAAAGAATTATCAACAAAACATAAACACATAAAATATTCATAATTTAACCATTTCTTCTACTTAGAAATTTCAGCATCTAAAGAGATTGAAACAGATAGCCAAATTAAGTGATATCATGGCCACAATAGACCATAACAAGCTACCTTATGTAGTTTAACTCCTTGCACAGCAAAACGGTGTGAGCAAATTAAGAGTAGCTGCTATATACTGGGAGTTCCCCCACCCCAAATTCATGTGCTGAAATTCTAACACCCAATGTGATATTGTTGGGAGGTAGGTGGTTGGGAGGTAGTTAGGTCATGAGGGTGGAGCCCTTATAAATGGGATTAGGTATCTGATAGATGAGACCCCAGAGAGCTCCCTCATCCTTTCTACAAAAATAGCCAGAAACAGCCACTCAGCTAGTCCTCAGGCCTCTTATATCTATCCTTCCACAAAGACATTCTGTTGATCACTGACCAACAATATATGAGACATACAGTTGAATACACTCGTTTTTTAAGGTCTTGCTTTAATACCTAATGGTACATTCAAACTGATTATATCAAAACTTTTGTTGTTTTCACCTGACAATATGATAGGCAGAAAAACCTGAACAAGTGTAAAAGAATTGCGAACTCAGCAATTTTCTTATAGTTTACTTGTGCCAGTATGATTAGTATTGCCTTCCACATGAACTTCCTCCGGAAAGGAGTCTTTTAATTCATCAATAATCTTTAGAGTTAAATTACATACAATCAGAAAATATATGAATCTTCTTAGTTGGAAATCTATGAAACAATATGTAGCAAGATGTGGAAAGCAAATGAAAAACTGAATGTACTATAAGATAATGTGGAACAGCATCCCTGTCCTCAGAATACCTCACATACGGTATGTAATTTGTGACTATCTGATGTTTTGTCCAAGAATGGGCACCAGTATAGCTTTTATATTAAATGTTAATAAAGTTTGAGTTTTTATACAAATTACCTGGTATAAAAATTATATCATCTTCTAGTATCCCAACATTTTATACTGGGTACTCCTCTGTGGTTCATGTATGCCCCCCCACCCCCATACAGGATGGAGTTAAAAACTGTATAACATTAGACCAAATTTCATAAAAATATTAAAGGTACATCAATCCTCTCAAGTATTTACATCATGATTCATTATGGATTTACTGTAAAAATCCATTTTACTCTGCCTAACATTCAGAGTTTTAATAACATCTGCCTTTACTTTATCTTTCTCACTCAGTCCTCATTACTCTTCAATACCAAAGCCCTGTTTCTTTGCTTCTCTTCTCCACCACACAATGGATTTTTTTCTAAAATCGTCTTCTTCATTTCCTATATTCCTGTTCAAGTTCCATTTCTCAAAGTTTTCTGCAATTATGTAATTCCACACTGTTTATTCCTTTTATAAAATTATATTACTTCTTGTACCATACAATTCATTCATTCATTTGAAAAACACAGTCTTTGGTCTTTCCCCTCCCCAATCCATTTTTAGTCTTTTTCTTTCATCTGCATAAAAAAAAAAACACACTTTAATGCTTGCCCATAAGATAAAGTGAAAAATCTTTAATATGTTGCTTTACTAGGTCTATGGCTAACCTGTGAGTAACAAAACCCAACGTAAGAATGACTTAAATTAAATGGAATTAATTCCTCTGGAGAAGGCAGGTTAGGATTGTAATGGCAGCACTACTTCTGTATCAAAAGACCCAGGATCTTTCTACATTGCTGCTTTGCTATTTGTTTGATTATACTTTTGCTCTCATGATCCAAGATGGTTCACTACCTCAAACACATTCCAAAGAGCAGAATGCAGGAGGAAAGGTGGGAAAACATCCTCTCCTTTGAAGGACACACTGCATAAATAATGTGTCTCGCTTCCTCATATCACATTGCCCTAAACTTAATCAAAAGCCACATTTATCTAGTAAGGAGACTTGAAAATGCAATATATATTTTAGGTATTTATATGCCCAGCTAAAAATTAGGTATTTTTACCAAAAGAAAAGTAAATCGATAGGAGTAAACTCATGCTCTGTTATAAAAGGATTACAGGGCTCTCTACCATTAACTTCATGCGTATCTCTCTAGGATTTCCATTCTTTTTACTCCCTCTACTTTAGCAATAATAATATTACTTCGATTCCTCAATCTCTCCCTTTTGCCTGAATCACACTATCTTTCTGCTTCAGGTGGTTAATAGCTATTTTCTTTACCTCTCGCCTTAAGATCACTTCCTCAGAGAGTCCTACATCTAGTTGAGTCTTATTATAAAGTCCAATAGCCCCTCTGATTCCTTTGATACATCCATTATACTTCTGCTTGCATGTTTAATGACCATTATTCTTTATTGAGCAGTACAATCCCTAAAGATGGGTCAGTGAGACAGAAGTTCAAAGTACTTTGAGAAAAGATCATAGAAAGTCAGAAAAGACTTCAATTTGAAAGTTCATTTTGGAAGCTGAATTTTGATCTGTGCAGGCAGAGATGATGGGAAAAAGACTACAAGAAATACGATTCATTTATTGGATGAGTTGGACTTCATTGAAAAAAGCAAGTTTATTTTTTCTCACTATAGGTTTTACAAATTCACTAAGTGGATGCTTTCTTCACTATCCCTGGGATAAAATCTCAGACAGGTCCCATGGATTTTCTAGTCATTTGTAGATAATTGAAATGCCAGTTCATTCTAATAACCCTATAACTTCAGGCCAGTCCAATATACTTTAATAACTTCAAACTATTATTCAATTTAAATGCTTGCCAGGCCTCAGAAACCTAGATTAAGGGAGAGAAATTAAGAATAAAGAATTTAGTCTTGTATAAGTGGTAGCATTATAATGTAGCATTAGTACCCTTTGGATGGTTGTTAAATCGTTGCTATTTTCTCTCTTATTGAGGTATTTTGTGGATTCCACAGAGATGTTTCTGCCTGAGCTCTCATACTGTAGCTCCCAAAGTGCTGACACTGGTTGGCCACCTAAAACTCCCTTGTCCCACTGTGCCTCTGTTGAGATAGTTGTACGTTTCTATATGGTCCCCTTGAGCGGAATTCCTTATAAGGAACAAAATCCTGGCTACCTTTTATGGGTTCCACATATGGTCCCCAAGAAACACTCACCTTTCTCGCTTCACACTCTAGAACTGAAGTACAGCAAACACAATTACTTCTCTTGGTGACGTCAGCAGGAAGAGGCAGACTCTGCCAGACCCTCTGCTCTTTGGCATAAATGAGAAATTAGCCATGAGTTCTACAACTGGCTTTATTTTCTCTTAGCATGTGCTACAGAGATAAGGAATAAAAGAATATCTGATTCTTCTTATAGTTATAGTCTTTGTGGCCTCAAATAAAATGAAACAAGAGGCACCCTAACATCATCAAATTTTATGGGAAAAAAAAGCAAGGTTAATGTATAATTCAAAATCAGGGAATCTCTGGTCCTCCTCTATTTGAAGATAACCTAGTAACCAGTTTGATGAATGGATAACATTCATGTACTCATACAAACAAACAAATAAACAAAAAAGAGATAAAGCTGAAAGGGAGGTTGGAGAATTGAAGATTACTCTTAAGAGTTGAAATTTGGTACTATAGGCGAAATAGAACTGCCAAAGAATTTTACTGTGAGATTATTTTTAAAAACACATTATATTTCCCATCACACTTTTGTAATCACTTCAAACCTTGAGAATGATAAAATCTGTTATAGGGACATTTCTATTAGTGACTCTATTATAAGTTAATAGAATTGGATAGTCCCACTGGATTTACATAACTCTGTATTTGGTTTAAAATTATAGAATTCCAGAATAAAGAAATCATAATGTATAACTGGCAACAATACAATACAAAAAAAAAAAAAAAACTTTTGTGAAATATCTATGCCACATAAAAATAAGGATACTGCCAATAAGGGCAGTACAGTATCTTCTAATATAATTTTCCCAATTGAAGTCATATAATCTATCTGAAGGAAAGTGCGAGGTAGAAAAAAATCCATAAAATAATATAGATAGGTCAATATGAATGTGCCCCTGTGAACATTTTTTGTCGAAGGAACTATCCTTATCATTCAATTCCAAGTCTTAATAAAGCAGAAGGGGAGTTGGGAAGTCATATGACTTGATTCTACAAGAACCAGTTAGTAAATCTGAATAATACTGGCATAGATATGATAATCAAGTCCAGATCTATTAATGACACTGCCATGAGAAGCATATAAATATAAAAATAAAAGGACAAGAATAGAGCCCTGAGGGACTACACATTTTACAGTAACTTTCTGACGAGCTGCTACCAAGTATAGTATGCTGTGTCTGCTGACAAAGATAATTACATTTCAAACCAATTTAATGCTGTCTGGAAGATCTAACTATATATCACTGTCTACTGTGTCAAAGGTGAGTGATAGATCTAACTTTGAGAGTAGGTATCCATTCTTTCCCAGAAACTCTGCCATATCACTGAATATAAACAGATAGTCCCTGATAACTTAATGGGTACCCCAAAATCCATGTTGGAATTTTTTCAAATGTTAATTACAGATAATTGTGTCTTCAGGCAAAATATCAAACACATTTCCATTCTTTTTTTTTTCCTAAATAAAATAAGAACTAGAAAATCTCTATCAGAATCCAGCAGGCACATAATTCATAATCCTTAAATGTTTGCTGAATAAATATTTGCATACATTTTTATTAATAGGCAATGAACCAAAGAAGCAAATGGCAAAATAATATGCTAATAGGTTACAGTATCCTCATTCTATTAAAAATTGTATTCTGCATGTGATTCCTCAATTATATGTGTTGGGAGGACTAAATAAGTCCTTAAAATAAAACAGAAAAAAAGCAAGACAATAAAACTAAATATAACAAAGTCTCTCAAAATGTGCAGAGAATTTCTTGTATATTTCTCTAAGACATGTTTTGAATTAACATTTTTAATAACAAAAATACACATATACACAGAGAGAAAGCAAATGTGACAAAATTAGTGATCTAGCTGAGCAATATATAAAATTATTTTTAGTATATGGAGTACTACTATTTTTGCAACTTTTCTGTAGATTTGAATTTTTTTAAAGTGAAACGTAAAAAAGAATTAAGGAGGAGAGAGGTAGAGAAGAGGAGGAGAAGGAAGGGCTTCAAGCCATTCCAGGCTTATCTGTAAATCACTGTGGAATATTGTGGTCTCCACCAGCTGTTCCCAGAGAACTTATCCTGGCCTGGATGACCTTACTGGCCATTTGTTATGTTCACATCATCTAAACTTTCCTTCGAATCCATTAAAAAGTAATTAATAAATAAAAATAGAAAAAATAAAAAAGAGGAAAATTTTACATCTGTAGCAGATGTAAATCTAAGGCCATGAGTTCAAGTATGTGAGTAAAAATCACTGTCATTTCTTTCTTTCAATCAATAACTGATATTTCCCCATCCCACTGAAATGTGCGAAAGTCAGCACTATTCATTCTATTGTGTGTCCCTCCACAAGGGTTGGAATGCCCAGAAGTCATCTGCCAATCACCAGGTTTTCCTTCTCGGTCTTCCTGATCCTTTCAGATTTGCCATTTCTGCAATTTCAATGTCCTTCTCAGCATCGAGTATACACTATGCAGGAAGCTGTCACAAAAATCTGCTAATTTTACCACTTACATGTCAATTCTTTCTCTCTCAAGTTTCTGGGACGATTTAGCCTGAGAGACATCTCTTTCTTTCTCTTTCCTCAAACTCTCCAGGACAGCTAGCATATTCTCAATAGGATTGGGTTTTAGTCTGAACTCCAACTTCCAGCTCCTCAACTCAGCAAAGCCACGAGACTTTGGGTTTTCCTTGCTGTGCCCACAGTCTGAAAACTGCCACCAGGCAGAAATCCTCAGTGATATTAGGGCTTACCATTTGTTTTCTTTTTCTTAAGAGTAAGTCTTTTACTGTCATTGTGCAATATCTGAAAAAAGTTGCTTCAAACAGTTGCTTCATATACTTTCCCTATTTTCTAGTTGTTTACCTTGGAAGGCTAAAGTTAATACTTATTACTCAATCACAGTTGGAAGCAGAAGTCCATTCTTTCATTTTTAATCCTTTTGAATAATGTTGGATTAGGTGTGTGTGCATGCTTGCATAGATAACAAAAGAATTGTTATATCTACATACAGATATTTGTGAAAATATAAGTTTTCACCACATGATTGCACCACTAGGTTGTAGTGAGAGTATGAGAACTTTCTAAAATAAACTTCTGTAAAGCATTTTCATTTTACCACCACTGTTCATTCTCATCATCACTGGATGAGATATGAGATTTCCATTTGCTCCATATCCTTGTGCTTGGTACCACCAGTTTGTGTGTGTGTGTGTGTGTGTGTGTGTGCACACGCGTGTGTGTTTTCATTTATTTTTTCCATACTAGGAGAGGTGAATTTAATTTGCATTTGATAATGATTAATGCTGTTGGGTATTTTTCATGTGCTTATTTTCAATCTGTATATTTTCTTTGATATCATATCTTTTCAAATTATTCGAACATATTTTTAATTGAGATGTTTGTTCCTTATTATTGTTTCGAGAGTTCTTCATATATTATGGATATGAATCCCATACCAGATGCAAATATTTGCAAATATTTTTCCCAGTCTGTGGCTCATCTTTTCATCTTATTGACTGTCTTTCAAAGACTTATGTATTTAATTTTAATAAAGTTTTAGCATTTTTTAAAATATTATGCTTTTTTATCTAAGAAATCTTTGGAAAGATCACAAAGATTATTTCCTATGTTTTCTTCTTGAAGTTTTTTGTTTGTATTACATTTAGGTATATGATTCATTGAATTAATTTTTGTTATGCATTGATTCTTTTTTTTCTTTTGCATAAGAGATCCAATTTTTCCAACACCATTTTTTGAAATCAAGATCCTTTCTCCACTGAATTAACAACATCTGTGTAGGTTTATTTTTGAACTCTACATTCTGTTTCATTGATATCTACATGTCATCATTTTATCAATACTGCATGACTTGATTATTGTAGCTCAATAGTAAGTTTTAAAATAAGACAGTGTATCCTGCATGTTGTTTTTGCTTTCTTTGTTGTTGTTTTTTAGTTCCTTTGTCTTTTAAAATAAATTTTAGAATCAACATAATAATGTATACAAAATCTTATTTAATTTTTTTTTTTGGAATAGCTTTAAAACAATATATTATTTTGGACAGAGGTGACATCTAAAAAATACTATGTCTTTCAGTACTTAATGACATATTTCTTCATTTATTTCTGTCTTCTTTGGTTCCTTTCATCTGTGTTTTGTAATTCTCAGTATACAGGTCTTACATGTATTTTATTAGATTTACATAGAAGCATATAATTTTCAGTGCAATTATAAGTGGTGTATTTTAAATTTCCAATTGTTTGTTACTAGTATATAGAAATACATTGATTTTTGAATATTGACCTAGTAACCTGCAAACTAAAGTCATTTATTAGTTTTACTAACAATTTTGTAGGTTCTTTGATGTTTTCTATGTAGACAACATGTTGCCTGTGAATGGAGACTTGTTGCTTCTCTCCATATTGTATGCTTTCAATATATTTTTTTAATATTATTATACTGCCTAGAACTTCTTAAAGTATGCTAAACAGAAGTGGTGAGAGCAACATTACTACTTGAGTTTCAGTCTTAGGTGGACAGATTTAGTCTTTCACCATTAAGCACAATATTATCCAAAAGTTTCTATAAATGTCCTTATCAAGACGAGCAAGTTATCCCTACTTTGAGTTTGCTAAGAGTTTTTAATCATTAATCAATGCTGAATTTGGTCAAGTGTTTTTCTACATCCATTGAGATCAGAGGTATGTTGGTAAATGTTTAACAATTGACATTCTGGGAAAAAGAAAACTATGAATAGTGCTACATTGAACATTCATGTGTGAATGTTTACATATCTGTCTTCAATTCAATCGTTTTCTTTTGGTTAGTGTTAGTATGGTCCAGGTTTTTTCATGCTTTTATATTTAAGCTATTTGTGCTTGTGTATGTTTGTAGGCGGTATATAGGTGGGTCTTGCCTTTTGTGGTGTGTCTTACATTTTTGTTTAAATGTCAGACATTGTGTGTAGAAAAGCAGTAGTGCAAAAAAGAAAAAAAAGATGACTTTTCTTTGGTTAGGCCATCCATATGAGTGGTTGAGTCAATTAGGTCAGTAGTCAAGCTGGGTTTAGAATTTGTTATTGGTATAGTCCCTTTGTTACTATAGTATACCAGCAACTTCAAAGTCTTCCATCAGTGGGCTGTTTCTTGTACTTAGTTTGTAGCCTGAGGTGTCAGAGAGTTTTCTCATCATTCTCGTTTCACCTTAAGCTTTCAGAAGACCACACATTCCTGTGCCACAGAGGGAGATTTATTTTTCATCAGTGTACAGGGGGCTATCCTGTACATTGTAACACATTTCTCTTTCTCAATGACACACTGCTGCTGTTCGATAACTGGGTTGAGGTTAATGGTGGGGGTAAGGATATTCTCAGTTCTCCTGCTCAAGCCTCAGATTCAGGCATATCCTGTGTGCTGGGTTAGCTTTTGCTTCTTCTCATTGGAGGGTCTTGTCATCTTTTGAAATTAAGTTCATTTGGTCAGCTCTCTAATGTACCCCCCAAATTACAACTTTATATATCATCTGGGGAGTTTTTGTTTGCTTGTTTTAGTTGTTCTTAAAAGAAGAGTGCTATTCTCTTGTGGCTTACTAAATCCTAATAGAAAAATCTAAACTGAAACATTTTAAGATGTCATTTCTCACCTTTGATGAGAATTACTAAGTAAATTATTTTTAAGGATAAAAGTTACATGACATTTTCTACATGCAAAGTGCTTGGTAAATATTTCAAATTTAAGTATCCTTACTTGTGGAAAGTACTTAAATTCGGAAGTTGAACTTCTGTAATCTCAATTAAACACTGTAATTTTATAATCCAATCAACTAAACTATATTAAACTATCCATAGCAGCCTTACATAACAAAATAGCTTATTACACATACACAAATATAGCAGTCATAATAGTGAATCTTTTTAGTGAAGGCCATATACCTTCATTGTCAGTATTTTTATTTGATTGAAGTACTGAAAAAAAAAAACTCTCAAAGTCTTTATTTGAAAGAATAAATGCTTTGTGTAAAAGCAACTAAAAATTAGAATAATTTAGGTAACAGTTAACTTTCCAGCATCTTATGCTTTTATTTAAATAGATGTTAAAAGTCAAAATCTAGTCTATATGATAAAAATAATTAATTGAAACATCTTAGAATCTTCAGCATATGCATAATCAGAGACCATCTGAAACTCAGATTGTTTTTCACAGTATTCATCACTGTAGTATGTTGAAATAATAAGTAATCTTTAAAAAATGAAGAAATGTAGAATAGAGTTCACATGATAAATATTTTATCAAAATCAAAAATATATTAATTGCTTTTCACAAAAGTTGGATAAAAATATTTTTAACTAAACTTCTCTTTGATTAAATTATGATGTGATACCTAAAAGATATTTTTAAAACCCTGTATTTGAAGAAAATGGTAAGCTGAGCAGCAGAATCTCAATCTTGAAGTTTCACATATTGGCCGCTGTCAAAGGCATAGAGGAAAAAAATTGGTAAGACCACCTTACGAACCTTTAATCAAGGATTTCTCAACCTTCTCAATATTGACATTTTGGAGTAGATACTGTTGTGGGGGCTATCCTGTACATTGTAACACATTTAGTAGCATTCCTGACCTTTACCCACTAGATGCCAGTAGTACCTATCTAATAGTAAAATCAAACATTGCCAAATGTACCCTAGATGTGGGGTGGCAAATACACTCCCAAATGAAAAACAAAACTAACAATGTCCCCAGCACTAGTTAAATCTGAAGCATAGATCCAAAAGTTGTGTCAAACTCTGAAAACAGGATCTCAGAGTAAGCTACATATATATACATATATATACATATATGTGTGTATATGTGTGTATATGTATATATGTATACACGTATATCAAAATGTATATATTGATATTTTAGAAAAGTCAATCAAATGTTCACTGAGAAGAAATTGAAGTGGCATTGCCATCCTTTGGTTTTCTCAGGATACTTCTATAAACTTGAACAGAAGTAGTAACACAAAACTTAGGCATTTAAATGAAGAGAGTAGTAACTAGGGTCTGGGTCTCAAGGCATGCAGTTTGTACAACTACCTAGGTTGCACAAATTATATCATTCTTGGATGACACGATTTAAGATTACAGACAACCTACAGACATTTGGTTTCCATGTAACTTCATTTAACTATTCAGACTTCATGGAATTTGTTTTCTTGTGAAATGCAAAATAAAATAAAAGTTGGGATTTATAAAACAATACAGAAAATAGAAGTATAAAATTGCCTACAAAATGGTAGTTAAAAGATATTTAAAGAACCAAAGAAAATCAAAACATCTTTACTCTGTACAGCATCATTACATCCATTTTGGGGTAAAATTATTATTTTTACCTGTAGTTTATTTCAACCTTCTCTTTCCAGCTTCCACTACCATCCCACACCAGTATTTGCCTGTTCAGTCAAGTTTCTCTTACCTTCCTCCAACTTCTGAGGAGGAGATTTCTCAGCCAAATGAGTTCCTGAAGTTTTAAAAGGTGGAAATGAAAATCTGGAAGAGAATGAATGAACACAGAGGCCTGGTGAGGAAGAGAGATAAGCATATACACACATGAAATTGATATAACAACAATATGAGAGAAGAAGAAGAGGAAAGGACAGAGAAGAAAACCGGCTGGGTTTGGAAATGATTTGGGTGAAATGTGGAGAATAAAAAAGTTTTCAGTCAGTGAGCAGAATGAGAACTTTGAGAAGGGAGAAAAGTAAATAAGAGCCACTGTAGACTGTTTTGATTTTGGCTTACTTTCAAGTTTTTTGAAAGATATAACTTACAGGTTAGAATTTCATTTTTTATTACTTCTGCTCACTTGTACTTTGTTCCTCTGAACTTGAATGCTTGCACAATTTGGAACAATTAAATCTGGGACTTATTAAAAAAGGTAAATTCATATTGATGGAATTCCTACATTTAGGTAAAAGGAACAATATCAGTACAAATTTTGAATGTTAACTCAACGTTACTTTAGAAGAGTATCTCTAAAGGTAGACAGAACAGTTTCTTTGGCCCTCCCTCCCTTCCCATAGCTGCACTGACTTAACTTTGGCACTCATGAAGAATTTCCATGTGGGAACAAGTATAGGAGAGTACTGTTATAGAGCAGCACTGAGAGCACTCAGAAGGTGCCTCAGTGTTCCCCAGGACTGGGCACATACAACTTAACCAATACGCCCTTGATTCCACATAACACTGTTCAGTTCTTTACGGCATTCTGATGGATTCCCTGCTGCTTACCAGATAAACCCTTGTTAATCTAAATTAGCCAGTGTAATTCAAGCCTACTTCCTGACCTTTGGGTCAAGGATATTAATTACATTTAAAGAATATTAATTAATTACATTTAAACTTTGATATCTGTCAACTGCCTTCTCTTTACTTGAACCTCAAATCTGCTGAAATTATGGAATACTTAAATTTGTAATGTATTATGAGTACATTTTCACTAAACCCATGAATAACAGTGATTGCATATTATAATTTTTTAAATAGGGTTGCATTTATATCTGTGCTTTAGGCTGGAAGTATGATGGTTTAATATACTGAATGGTAAATCATTATCATCCAGGACCAGAAATATACAGAAATAAACAAGAAATGGCAATGGGGTAGAAATGACAATGCTGCGATGTCCTCTGAATATGTAATTTTTCCAACACAAGTAACAGAATCACCCATTAAGGACAAAACTATTATCTTGATCCATGGAGGTGTTCAGGTAGTTAATTATCTATCAGCCTCTTAAAGTAAAATCCTATGCCCAGTAGTAGAGTCACAGTAAGCAGACAGAGCAAGTCAAAGTTGGATCCGATGCTATGCTGTAGAAATGGCAAGTGCATATTTGCTAATTCAATTTGAGTTTAGCATGTTTAGATGGTTTTGAAAAATAAAATCCATATCTAAAACACTTCTTTCCCAGGACTTTTATGAGCTTTGGTACACTGTTGCATTTAGTTCAAGTTGTGATTTTCAATTATTTGCCCCTAAAAAAATTTTTTTTCTAACACACTTCATATCTTCAAAACCACCACCTTTTCTAAGTAGAAAGTTGTTAAAGAAACACTTCGACACTACTCATATTACATTTATTTCATGTTTGGATGTTTGGAAGTTTGGACTTTTCACCATCTAGGATATGGCTAGTGGATTATTTTTTCTCCCTTTTTTGGAGGAGTAGTGGTGGTGGTAGTAAATTGTTTGTTTTTGTCTTTTTGTTTACTTTCATTACTTTTTTTTTGTTTTTTTTTTAATTTTGTTTTTTGGAAGGTTTTATTATTCCCCCTAAACATGAAACTCTGAATTTTAGAGATTAAAACCAGTAAGAAACTGATGTTTTCATTTAGAGAAAATTGTTAAAGAAGTCATCTTATTATACTCAATATATTTTTTCATAAAACATATGCTATGTTTCCAAACTTAAAAAAAATATATTTATACTTATGCTTTTATATATATTTAACACTAAATTGTAACTGAAATTGGTTTGTTTATATATGTGGCATCTTCTATGAGTCTCCAGCTCCTTCAACTGTGTTCTCAAAATGCTCGGGATCATGTAACCACAAAGGCCAACATTCAACCAAGTGTTCTCTTGACTTTCTCTCCAGGTTTCTGCCTCAAGATTCAATGAATTAATAATCATTTGTGTGACATTTAAAACGATGGAAAGGTGCCTTCAACCAGAGGTTCTCGACAGGGCCAGAATTTGTCAGAATTAACTGGGGAGATTTGTTTAACTTATATATCTGTCTCCTTTTACCCTATCCTCAACCTGAAATTTCTAATAAAACTGATATCTGTAAAAAAAATATGATTTTTCTTCAGAGAAATGATATCCAGACATGATTTTTTTTTTTTTTTAATGTTGCAAGCAACAGAAATTTGATTAGCAGATTTAGAACTGAGCAAACCAAAAAAAGCTAGGCAAGAGCCAGGGCAGCAATCAAAATCACAGCCCAAATCCCAAACTAGGAAAACGCTGCTGGTCACTGAACACCAGGTGCTACCCCAGGCACTCCACTGTGGTTGACTCTGGGTCCTCAGCGTGCACATGGCCCTGCTTCCTCTGTTGCACCTGGAATATGAACGGTGTTGGCCCTATGCTGCCTGCTATAAAAATGAATTCTCACTCTTGCTATTTGGTTTACTAATTCCTAATTCAGAATCTGGGGTGATCTATCTAAATGGCCTAGATAAGCCAGAAGAGAAGCTGGGAAACTGATTATCTACATGTTTCCTCTTTTTGTGGGGGATTCTCAAAATATAGAAGAAGTTTAGATGATGGGTATACTCCAGGCTTTGGATAAAAAAGTATGTGTATTCAACTTTGAATTTCTGCTAATAGAAAACTACTTTGAAATCCCTGTCTTTATTGGTAAAATATGTACTTTTAAAATACATAATCATTAATTTAAGTTTACTATCAGTTTCTTTTTAATTTGACAAGTGAATATACTAAAGCATTGTTTCATAATACAAACAGATATAGGTACATTAAAACAAAGAACAGAAAACAAATCCAATAACACTGAATGAGAAAAACATGTATCACTCCAGAATAGTGAGCATCTTTATTTTGCATCTGTTTTACCACTCCATATATACTATAAATATTAACTTGTCCTTTATTTCTTTTAACAAAAATGGTGTTGGCTTGAGAATGAGGAAACCTGGGTTTACTCTTGACTATGCCACTAACGCACTGTGCTCCCTTGGATAGTCATTTACAATCTTTGTCTCACTTTCCTATTTGTAAAACAGGTACATTGACAAAAGGTCACAGTACCTCTCAGACCTCTTAAAAAATAATAACCTCTCCATCTGGCTCCTTCTCACCTTAGAATCTCCTCATCGGAATGGCCCTCCAGGATTAATCTATCTAAATTGTCCCCTATTATAAACTCACTATCTTATCAATCTACTTTTAATTCTTTTATGACTTTCCAAAAACATTTTGTTTATTTACTTGTTCATTAGTTGTCATTCCACCATAAGAATATAAGCTTCCAGGGGCAGGGGTAAAATCGGTCTTATTAACTAATGCACCACCAAGCACCTAGAACAGCATGTAGCACACACTTAACAAATATCTGTAAACAAATAGATGAGTGAGATAAAAGACATGAAAGCACTTCGAGAGAGTTAAAATATATTCAGAAATTAAAATATCTATAGAAATATTTTTTCAAGAGTTAAAACAAAACTAGTCTTTTTCATCTGAATCAGCTATATCTGTTGTCAACTCTGCTGTCAACACAAATTTAAACATTTCAGCAAATACCACAAATATGGCTCCCCTTCTGATTCTGGCATCAGAAATATATTTTTACATATGCATAAAAATAGCGCACAAAAGATTTTATGTGTCTCTTTCAAAATATTTTTCTTTCCTACAAGGTGAAACTTCCTGTGCTATGCGGACAAGTTCCCTGTGATGAATAATACAAGATCATAGAGCGGACACCTACTTCTCGTTCCTAGGTGCTATGGTTCACCTGATACACTTTCATTCTTTCTTCTTTACAATGATATACCATTGCCACTGGCCTTCTAAATGCTCCTTTAATTTCTTCCTCCTGCTGCACTGCATGATTTTTATGGGGATGAACAAAGAATTACTAGTCCATTTCTATCAGCAGTAAATCTCCCTTTTGCCCTTGTTGCTTCTTAACTGTACTTTTAGTCTTATTTTCTGAAAATGATTAATTCAAGTGGAAAGGTACTATATTGCAGCATCCTTGGATTCTACTTTTTCTTTCTGAGTAACTGCATTGAACTTGGCTAAGACTTTGACACTTTCCTTGTAAAATCAGTCCAAACCAGGAGTAAAGTGTCCACGAATCTGACAGGACACAAGAGATCTACCCAGAATCTGATATTACCCTTTCTTATGAACTTGCGTAAATTATTTTGCTCTTTGTCCAGTTTCATTACCTGTTATGCGAGACTGGAAATTAAGAAAAGTCTATATAGTTTCCAATGAAATTCATAGTCTAGAGTTTGATATATGGTGTGGCCTAGAAATTTTCCTTAGACTCAGATTATCTATCATTAAAGTGGAGATAAACATAATACATAGATAAACATAGATACAAAAACAAAACTCAAAAATTATTTCCTCATTTTAATGCATGGAAAACAGGTATTTGTAAGAGAGCTTATTTAACTAAGAGACAGTTGGTCAACTGAGATTGAAAATGCACTGTGATATACTGAAGGCTAGAGTATCAATCTAGAATACATTTTTCAGGTGTCATTTCTAGTTTGTCAAATGATTGCTTTATGACCTGAGAGCAATAACTTAAAGTTCTGGGCCTCTCATTTTCTTATCTGTAATTTAATATAGCTTCTGGTTTTAAAAGCACTGTAGACACTAGTAGAGCCTTTAATCAGAAAGGTTATCTCTTTCAGAGAAGATGTGGATCAAGAGGCTTCCACAGGTTAACATGCGAAACCTACAAAATTAATCACATAGATGGCTGGTTCCAAAAGAAAAGGAAAGTACTAGTTCGGAAGTTATTTACAATGTACATATAATGTTACATGGATGAGAGCACACTAGTGTTTCCATGTGTTAAGGCATCCAACTGAAATTCAGCTACCTTGAGAAGTAATAGAGATGAATTCAGAATATGTAGAATGAAAACTGCACTCTTCATAAAGTGATGCTTATATATAGGAATTGGAGAACTCCTTACTCTTTTTTTCTTTGGTATAATGATGGAGTTAACACAGTTAGTAATAGACCAAATTTCAAAGAACACATATTTTACTAATATAACCCATTTTTTATTTACTTAATCTTCTGCTCTCAAGAAGATCACCACTCTTATTTGCCCCAAACGGTGACAACAAATTAGTGTTTGCCAGGGAAAGAAAGCTTCTCAAAACATCCCACAAGGGTGACTGATGTTGTAATGTAAGGAAGGCCTTAGATGTATCTTTAAAAAGTGATAAGAATTGGTTATTGCCCTTGCCTATGATATTTCTCTTTTTGGATCGCTCTTAAGAAAGTAGCCAGGCTTTTCAAATTCCTTTCTTGTACATTTTCTTTAAAAACATGATACCTTCTATTCAGCCTGGCTTATATTATAGTCTCATAAACATTCTACACATCATAATTACAACTTATAGCTCTCAAGCCAAAGTTAACTGGAAAGGTTCTCATGCTATTTACTCTCACATTCTGAATTCTTTACAGTATATTATACGGCCATCTCAGCAGTGGTTTTCAAACAGAAAAATCCTTTCTCTGTTGCTTTAAAGATAGAGGAATAGTAATGTTAATTTCAGGGTGATACAAATATTAATATACAGTAATAATAATAGGCAAAGTAGTAGTAACAAACATGGAAATAGACATAACAAGAAATGGTAACAGTAAAAATGGTTATGTAAACCAGCATAATGGAAGATATAGCAGAGGTTTTATTGCTACTACAGCTCCTAGGATTCCTTCTATGTGTGGCTCCCAAGATCAGTGGGCCCAGAGTGAGCCTACTTTTCCTAGGTTATAGAAGTTCTATTAGTAGCTCAAGTTTACTGCTGTAGCTCAAGTTGCATAAACTGTGAGAATCAAGGATGGGATGAAATTAGAAGCTAAGTAAGGCAATGGTATTATAGGTTCTGGAATGACTCTTTCATAACCCCTGTTGTTCAGAGGACCTGGAAATTAAATAAGTTAATTTATATAGCACATACTTCTTTCTCTTCATATCTCTGATTGCATAAAATAAAATTTAAAAAAAATGGTGACCTCTGATGCATTTCTAGTCCAGAGAAGTTTAGACCACATTTTACACACACAAAAAAGCAGCAGATGAATGAATATCTGGTACTTAGATGCATTAAGCTTTAAAAACACAGAAACAGACAAGTACTATAATGAATGGGCCATATAGTGAAACAGGACAATAGCTTTAATCTAGTGTGCTATGAGAAGAATTTCTGGGTAGCAATATTAATTAGGAATTGGATTCCTGGAGGATAACTATAGAAAGGGACAATAGGTGGGACTATGAAATTTTAGGAGAAGAAAAAAATCCATTGACAGGGCTACAGAACCCAGAAACAGAACACATATTAGAGACAAGACAGATAAGGCAATTCTAAATCAGTGTTTATTGAGGCTTTTTTTTTTTTAAGGAAAAAAATCAGTTATAGTATGTAGTATATAAATGATGGCCACTCAATATTTATTTTTCTTAGTAAATAGTGAAGTAAATTATTAATAATAAAATTTTAATTCTACCCAAAGGTTTATATTTTTTCCATTGAGTAAGGTAAAAAAAAGTTCTGGTTGAAACAGAAGCAAAAAGAAAGAAAAACTGTACAAAAAGAAAAGTAAAAAAAAAAAAAATACCCTGCTCTTCATTAAAACTTGTCCTTAGTTGATAAAATCCCAACAGCTATATTCTATTTGATGAAATACAGGGAGGGGCACAGCATCTTTCCAATTCATATAAACTAGAAAGAGAAGTCTAACAAACAAAATATTGACTATCCTTTCAAATAGCTCAATTGGGAAATAATGATCAGTGTCAGACATAATATCACAAGGTCAGTAACCTTTCATCCCACAGTGCAATATTTTGCTGTGTTTGACCCAGAAATCAGTTACAATAGACTCTATCATTTGTCATGTACATCATTTGGATTTTCTGAATGTAGGAATAGTTGACCTTAACCATTCTACAACTACTAGAAGTTGAAGGTCATGCCATATGTCATTGAAAAGAGAATTTCCTCTGAATTGGCAATAAACTCGACTTTGACCTATGACATTAATGATAAAGAGTCAAATGTTTTCCATCATTGTAATTTACATAGAAAACATATGTACTTTACTTTACTATATTGTTTCACATCTCTATGAGAATCGTGTTCATTTAAAAGGAAGTATTCAAGTAAAGATTTACTTACTGCTAAAATTTACTTGCTTCCAGAGAATACGGTTCCTAAGCACTCTCTCTTATTTTTATCTATTGCATGTTTGATAGCTAGAGAAACAAAAAGAGGTAGATATCAATAAGCTGAATAATCTAAGAAGCCATAAACATGATATAGCTGAGAACTGAAAATACTGCTTTTTTTTAAAGACTGTAAATATTAAGATACGCAGTTCAAAATCTCTTTATCAATTATTATCTCTTCTCTGCATGTGCCTTGTTGAAGAAGAAAAAAAGAGGAAGGACTCTGGTTAAATACTCTGCTGCATTTAATATATTTAACATCTCAAATAATAGTATCACAATTATGCAGTTTACAAGCTGGATTTTATCTGACAAATACTCTGTAAGAAAAATGCATATGCTCATATACTCTCCAAAAATAAATCTAAGGTTATATTTTGTTTAGTTCCAACCTCATCTCCCAGAACTTTCATTTAATTTTCTATCATAGAATGTAGATGTGATACTTGTATTTCTTAGTGGAAAGAGAACAGGATGTTTCTGAAGGCTGGCACTTTGAGTAACCAAGATTAAAAAACCTCTATTTTTTATCAACTTAGATTTAGAAGTCTCCCAGAGAGAAGTATGAGCAGAAAGGTAAGAATAGAATGTAGTCTTCTTATTTGAATAGATATCTTGATTACTTCTATTTTATAAACAATGATTCGTACATCACAAGTGATTATTGTAATATGTATGTGTGTGTGTGTGTATATAGAGACATCTCCATCCCCATATATTTTATATATTTAATGATGACAATAACTTTATTGATTCATCTTTCATTTACTCTCTCCTCTCCAACATGATTATGATCTTCCTGTAGGCAAGAAACATACTACATTCATCTTGGTGCATTAATGTCTAGCACATGTTGAGTACTAGGCAAATGCCTGTTTTATATAGGTAAAAAAAGAAAAAGAAAATCGTGCATGTGTAGTATTTATTAATTACGTAGTACTTCATTTTAGTTTTCCTAAAACTTTCTCCTTCAAGCTGCAAGGAGCTCACTGTATTTCAGTGTGTCATATTTGAGTTTGAAACTTTTCTTCTATACCTATCAATCCTGAGATAGACAAGCTACTTAACCATTTGTGCCTCATTTCCCACTTGTAAAATGGATATAACTAAATGAGACAATATATGTACAGAAACTAATGTAATTTTCTGGTAAACTGGATGTGGGATATGATTAAAAAAGGATTCAAGGATGACTATAAGGCTTTTTCCCTGAGCAACTAGAAGAATTTACTATTAATTGAGATGAGAAAATTGGGAGGAGCACTTTTAGTGGAAGCATTTCAAGAGGTCAACACTGGGAATGTTAAGTTGGAAATCTAATTAAATATCAAATGTATTTTGGGGGCAAGCAACTGGATATAAAACAGAAAAGAAAGAATACAAATCAATAATTTCAAACTGAAAGTACTAATCCACAGGACCTATATTGATTTAATTGAACATATAAAATATATACATCAATGATTTCTACTTTATTAGATATTTCAACCTATTTAGAAACTGATGATATACATATGAACACATACACACAAAATGTGTATACATTTAATTTGTATGCTTGGCAATTTGATTTTCTCCACACAGCCATAAAGACACCGTCAACAAAACTACAAATTCTCATTCTAATATTTCATACAAAATAACTTGTTGAAAAACAATTTTAGCAAATTGCACAAATAAAATCAAATATAAACTTTATTTCTGCTTAAAAGTTAATTTCAATAGACATCTGCTATTGTTTAGCTTATGTGAGAGGCTAAAATTATGTATGGTGCATTAATTTATTAAGATATTAAAGGATTCCAGATATTTTTAATTTTGATGGTAGCAAGGTTTTAAAACCAAAATTCACATAAATATACTTTAGCAAATGATATCGGAGTTCTTATAGTTCACTTTACAACATACTGATTGAATTCTGTTGAGGAGTAACTGTATTTCCCAAGAACCTAAGTTGAATTTCTACAAATATCTTTGTTTTCAAACCCATGAAGTCATTTGTTAAAGTCTGTATCAGCACTCATAAAAATACATTTCATCACTGAAACATTGGCATAGTTATCTATCTCATATCTCCTCTCCCCAAGTGGTGGCTAAAATAGTTATAATTTTAGCATCATTATTTATGGGAAATATAAGAATTTGAATCAATCTACTTTCCCATTACTAAAGTCAAATTTATTATCCAAGATATCTAAGCAGTAAATAAATTTATTACTATAAAACTGTTCTGAATCAGTTATAGCATTGAACAATAGAAAAGGGAATTAAGAACTCAAGTCACTTACAATAGCATAAAAGGAATAAAATACTTAGGAATGAATTTAACAAGAGGTATAAAACTTGTATTCTGAAAACTATGAAACACTGTTGAGAGAAATGATAGAAGACCTAAATAAATGAAAAGCTAGTTTAAGTTCTCAGATCAGAAGATTTAATATGGTTAAGATAGGAACACTTTCCAAACTGATCTACAGATTTAAAGCAATTCATATAAAAATCCCAGTTGGCATTTCTGCAGAATTGGCAAACTAATGCTAAAATTCATATGGAAATGCCAGGGACTCAGAATATCCAAAATAATCAATACAGTTTTAAATTGTTGCTTTTTGAAGTTGTCTTTTAAATCACTTACAAGAAAAAAAGACTACAGAGTACATCTATATTATTTTTTGTATTTATCTACCTAGTTATCTTTCCTGGTGCTCTTCATTTTATATGTGTGTGCATTCAAGTAAGTGACCAGTTCCTTTCATTTCAACTTAATGACTCCCTTAGAATTTCTTGTAGGGCAATTCTTTTAATGACAAATATCCTCAGTTTTTATCTGGGAATGTTTTAATTTTTCCTTCATTTTCTGAAAGATTGTTTTACTGGATATATTCTTGGTTGACCATCTTTCTCTTTCAACACTTTAGGTGATTCCACTGCCTCCCTGGTTTCTGATAAGAAACTAAATATTAATCTTATTGAGGATATTTTTAAGTGATAGAGAATTTTTCTCTTTCTGCTTTCGAGATCCTGTCTTTCTCTTTAGTTTCAACAGTTTGATTATGATGTGTTCAGGTGTAAATCACTGAGTTTATTCTAATTAAAGCTCTTTGAAATTTTTAGATACATTGATTAAAGCTTTTAATCAAATTTGGGAATTTCTTGGTCCCTATCTCTTCAAATACTCTGCCTGTTCTTTTCATTTACTTCTGGAATTCCCATAGGCACACATTTTTATTCACGATGGTGTCCTACATGTCTCTGAGTTTGTGGTCATTTTTTCTTTTCTTTTTTTTTTTTCTGTTTCAGACTCAATAATCTCAGTTAACCTATCTCAAAGTTCACTGATTTTCCTGCCAACTCAAATCTGTTCTTGAGTCCCTCTAGTGGATATTTTATTTTAGTCCCTCTAGTGGATATTATATTTTTAAACCAGAATTTCTATTCAGTTCTTTTTTATAACTCGTATTTCTTTAATGATATTCTCTATTTGCTGATACATCATTCTCATACTTTATTTTTTTAGATAGTTTAGTTCCTTTAATATATTTATAATAGATGATTTAACATCTTTCTAAAATTCAGCATCTGGGCTTACTCAGGAACAGTTTTTATTGACTACTTTTTTTCCCCTCTGTGTGTGGGCCATACTTATCCGTTTCATTGTACATCTTGTACTTTTTTGTTTAAAACTAGACATTTTAAATAATATAACGTGACAACTCTGGATATTAGATTCCTACCTCCCAGGGTTTGTTATTGTTGCAGTTTGTTTCCTTGGTGACTATTCTGGACTAATTCTGTATACTTTGTCATGTATGGCCAGTGAAGTCTCTGCTTGGTTAGCTCTATAGCCAGCTAATTATTAGAGATTTCTCTAAATTTCTTGAACCCATAAGTGTTCCAACATCTGCCAAGGGCCTCTTTATGAGTTTGGGGAACACTTTCAACCCTCTGGTAGGAAAATTACAACCCTACCTTAACCTTCAATTCTTGCTGGCCCAGAGATTCTAGATGAGAGGCTGGCAACTATTCAGTCTTCCCTGGACATACACATAACCCTGTACATGTTAGTGGCCTTCTAAAAATTCCCAGGAATGTGTCAGACCTTTACAAAGCTATTCGTGGATAACTCATTTTCCCATATTCTTGATAGCTTTTTTTGACCAGTTGTTTCTTAGGCCCAACTGGTATTGCTGAGTCAAGCAGCAGTGATATTAGACAACTGACACTGATTTTTTTAAACAAATACCTTGGGTATAGGACTGTACACACAAAGGGAACTCTGATTCAGACCAAATAAAGACAAACTCTGAGGATGAAACTTTTCATGGAACTGTCACATAGGTCAAATAGTGGAAAATCTCGGGGAATAGAATTTGGGGGAAACACCAAACATTTCTGTCTCCTTACATGACTAACAGACTAATGTTTTTCACAGACACTGTGGTTGTGAGACTGTTGGTTTTCAAGGCTACTATGAACAGTGGAAAGGGGCATGGAGTAAGATATCCATAAAGCTCACTGTTCTTGCTGCGATCCAGCTGACTGGTTTGGTTTTTATTTATTTATTTTTTGCTTTGTTTGTTTGTTTTGCTTTGTTTGAATAAACATGACTCAAAATTTTGCCAGCACTTAGTTCATTTACTGAATTTTGAAAAAGTTGATTTTAACCATTTTTGACAGTGTTTTCCTTGCTTTTTTGGAGAAGCAGATTTTTGAATGTCCTTATCTCACCATTATGGAAGAGGTTCTCATAATCTTCTATGAGCAAACTATCAACATGGCTTATTCAAAGATTACATGGATTACAGACATGTTCACCTATATCAATAGCAACTAGAGATCAAACCATTCCAGTGTTATGTTTCTCAATTTTACCATATTAATTCTTTACTTATTTTACCTTTAATTTTGCTTTCACCTCATGATTATTTTTTAAATGTATTTAATCTCTTTTGGCAGTGGGCAGGAAAAAAAAAAAAAAGGAAGAGTAAGAGGTAATAATGGACAATGATATAACCCAAAACATATAATAATAAAACTGAAATGTTAAAATATGATAAAATATTTTTAAATATTTTAAAGAAAATTTTTCTCATAAACATTTTACCAGCTAGTTAGATAAAAATGTTTATATCCTTTAATCATGATACTATGTTATAAATAGATCATGAAAGTATTTTTATTTTAAAATATAAACATCTTTTTGTTTTCCTGAATTTTATCATTCTGTAAAATGGCAAGTAGTTTCCAAGGATAAAAATAATGACAAAACACAGCAGGAATGACTTAATAAATATGTTTGAGGTTATTTAAAATGAGGTATATGTTCCAAACAAAGGAAAAATGTTAATAATAGGGAAAATGTGGCAGGGAGGGCATATGGGAACTCTGCACTTTCCACTCAATTCTTCTTAAACCTAAAACTCAAAATATAGTTTATTAATTTTTTAAAGGATGTAACAGGTATTTCTGATATTTTACCAAAAAAAAAGTCTATAACAAGAAAATAGTTGGTATCTTCAAAAAATGGTAAGTATTTTTGGAGGAAATTAAAATTCTTATACCCTAAATGCATTGTTTTCCAATCTCTAAAAACTACTCTTACAAAAGGCACTTCCTGAATTATTCTTTAGTGTTCCAGTTAAAAGTGGGTCTTTTAAATATATACTCTCACTGCTGCCTTATACATGTGAGCAAAGCATGGTAAAGACCTTAATCAGAGTTATATCAATTTTTACATACTCAGAATTTCACCTTAATGTTGTATGTTTATTTCACATAACATTGCATGTCAATCATTACATGATATCACAATAATTTCTCTGCTATATAAACTATACAATTATTTTAAAAATTGAAGCCCCCTAAAGCATTCTATCAGAGAATATCATACCCACATTAAAACCTTACAAAAAAGGGAAAAAAAAAACATAAACCAATTTTATATTTGAATATTAATACAAAAATCTTAAATAAAATATCAAACTGCTAGTTTATGATAGAGATGTAAAGAGTTTCTACATTAGGAAATCTAATGCAATAAACAACATTATTAGATCAAAAGAAAAAACATTATAATTTGATAACTAGAAAACAAGTAATGAAATTAAAAACAATACAAGATGCTTGCTACCAGTATCGCTGCACTTTTTAACTATTCTAGCCAATGCAATAAAAAAATTTAAAAAGTAATAACTGTCAATATTTAAAAGGCATAAATTTAAACCATTATATGCAGACAAAATGTTAACAAAGAAAACTCAAAAAGTAAAATTTAAAAAATTGAAATTTATAAGATACTACATTTGATCTTAGCCAAAAGGCCAAGAAGTGATGAAATTTATAAGATGAATATTTGAGAGAGAGAAAGAGAGAGAGATTTTTGTATAACAGCAATATCACCTCCAATTTGAAATTTATAAAATCCTATTCACAATCACAAAATAATTAAAGTACATAAAAAAGAACTATCCAATTAAGGAAACCTTACCATATTCTTCTATAGGAAGACAATATTGTAAATTTGGCCCCAGTTATTCAATGTACTTGAGTAGGCAGCCCCTAATACCTTGGTATTTATGCCTTTGCATTATGCCCTTGACTGTGGGCTGGACCTAGTTATTCACTTCTAATGAACAGAATACAGCAAAAGTGATGGGCTGTCACTTCTTAAATCAGGTTACAAAAGACTCTGGTTTCTTTCTGTCTTATTTACACTCTCTCTCTCTGTGGCTGGTTCAGAGGTAAGCCAGCACCCATGTTGTAAGCTGACTTACAGAGAAGCTCATGGGGCAAGAAACTGAGGGCAACTTTTTGTCAATAGCTTAAAGAAAATAAGGTCCTCAGTCCAACAAAGCACGAGGAACTGAATCCTGACACCAGGCTGGAAGCAAATCCTACCCTAGTCTACCCTTGAGATGACTACGGCCCCAGCTGACACCCTGACTGCAGATTTATGATAGTCCTTGTGGCAGAGGCATCCAGCAAAGCCATGCCAGGACTCCTGATCCACATAAACTCTGATAATTTTTTTTTTAATTTAATAAAGTTAGGAGTGTAGCGTTTAAACTGTTAAATTTTAGAGTGATTTCTTATATAGAAAGAGAACTAATATAGATTTCAATACAACAAAACAGATTTTGGCATTTAAAACACTAATGTTAAATTCCCTTTAGCAAATGTTAAATAATTATCATGATAATTCTGATAAAAAAAAAAAGAGCAGTGAGGAGAGATTTTTTTTCTCCTATCACTATATTGTAAAAGTACAGCCATTAAAACAGAATGTCTTTTGATTTAGGAAAAGACACAGATCAATGGAAAAGAATAAACAGTCCAAAAACAAAGGACATATATATAGGGATAAAGGGAACATTTGAAATCTGGGACAAAGATGGATAAATCAAACAATATCTTCAGGACAAATGAGTTTCCTTTTGAAAAAAAGAGATGACTAAAAAGCCCAAGGCCATTATATATACCAAATATTAATTCAAGGTAGATTAAAGTACTAAAAGTTAAAAAAGGAAAAAAAAAGAAAACTATGTATTTGTTTAGGTAGTGAAGATGTCATATATGAATAAGACCAAAAACCAAAAGACATAATAGAAAGATTGATATATTTGACTATATAGATATTCAAATTTCCTTTATGATTAAAAATACTCTTAGACTTAAAACAAGAGGGCCAAGCAGAAAGAAAGTGTTTGGAAAATATGTAATAAAGAAAGGGAAATATATATAATCTAGAAAAGTATTCAACAAAAGAATAAAAAAAAAAAACGACTGCTTAGAACATTTTAAAAAGCAGTTCAAATATATATGTATTATGTAGATTGCGTGTGTGTGTGTATGGGTATACAGTCAATACTCATTATTCAAAATTATATATTTGAGAATTGTCTTGCTCCCTGAAATTTATTTGTAACCTCAAAATAAAAAATCAGAGGGTACCTGGCCCTAGGTACCCTCTCTTCCCTTTCTCATCACTGAACCACTGAACTGGGCTGGCCCAGCGCCTGTTCTTCCAATTCCCCCAGTTTCCTCAACTTCTGCTGCACTGGTTTGTGCCTTTGGAAAATAAAGTTACTGTTGCATATAAAAAAATTTTTTTTTTTTTTGAAGAGGATGCAAAAGAAGTAATCTTACTAACTGCTGCAGAGAGGGATATAAACTTCAGAGAGATAACTTTGAATATCCATGAAACCAATTAATTACTTAGAAGACTGTCTCAGAGACAAAGACTTCTTTAGATTACAAACAAAATTTTAAAATAATCCAAATGTCTATCAGTAGGGAAATGTTTTAAAATACTTAGTGTTGTCCACACTCAAATATAGTATTAAAAAGTAAAAGACATCTATACCAAAGTATTGATGTCTATTTTATTTCAAGCGAAAACAAAGCAAATTGTATGTGGAATACACACACACACACACACACACACACACACACACACACACACACACACAATGTGTACTTCCTTTATGTCACATGTACCTATATCCATATAATATATAGATGTAGATATAGGTATAGTTATGTAAATATACAGGAAAAGGCCTTAAAGGATATTCTCTCAAACTGTTTATAGTAGTTACCTACAGTAAGAGTGGAATCTTATTGCAGGAGGATGAGGCAGGTGGATGACATCAGGTTTTATTGCTGTTTTTGTTGCTGTTTTTATTTACTATATTCTCAAATATTTTCACTTCTTTAAAAGGAGCATGCATTATTGCATTACCTTTATAATTTAGGTTTTGTCATTTATAATTCAAAAATTTCACTCAATTAAACAGATTACAATTTTTAGTTTTATTGATACCTCTTAGCCTAGATATTTGTATATATTTTTTCCTATCATTATCTCCATTGCCTACTTAATATAAAATTGTCTGGCTACATGTCAGTGGAAGTGAATTAGTTTGCTTTTCTCTATTAAAAAAAAAAACAACACTGAAAGAACCTCCACAAAATCCAGTACATATTAGCCTGTCTAAAATTTCCTGAATAGATATAATAGAATTTATTTCTTATAAAAACTGGGAGAACCTCCTTTCATTTGTATGTTGAAAATACTCATGCATCTAGCAACTCTGTTCAAATTTAAGCAAAACTTACAAAACTTATATGGTTTACCCAGAGGATACAAATTATATCATTAGAAATGTGATTGGCTGTATTTCTCCCTATAAAACATCATGTCATACATGGCGACATAAAATATTATTTTGCAAAAAGTGACTGTTTCGTATGTCAAAAAGATAATTTAATTTATTCTTAATGATTTGAATCTTTTCTCAGGGTCAAAGACATCTTTTATATTAACTTGCTTTTACAAATTAATATTTTAAAGGAAGCAGTAAAAGTCAAGTTGCTTGGGAGTACATTAAATGATATGCTAGTTAATAGTGTTACAGAGATGGCTTAAAAATAAATTGTCCATAATACCTCTTAATAAAGAAGCAAAATGCACTTTTTTTATTCCGGATTAAAAGTAGATGCCTATTTGGTACTGTTTGGCATCTCATTTGCCATGTATATTGTGATTAATATTATGCTGGGTAATCTGCTATACATTGTCTAGGTTCAGTAACCTCAATGTAAAATAATGAGCCTTCAAGAATAAAAAATATGCTTGCTATAAAGTTGCATATTCTGAGAAGCAGTGAACATATTCAAATGAAATGAAAAAATGAGGTTTTCACCCAGTAAATTCACTCGAAGTGAAACATACATTTCTCAATTTGTATTTAGCTGTCAGTCTGTGCACTAAAAAAAAAAAAAAAACTGGATGAGCTATCAACCTTTTGCATATGTTTTCTATAAATACCTTTTCTTCTCTGATTCAACTGCCACAGGACTCTGGAGTAGCAGTGGTCTTAAGGGAGCTTATAGCAACCAGGATGCAGCCAATGGTAGTGAGTTCACACACTAAGTGGCATCTTCAGAAAAGGACCAGTACTCATATTTTATGAAATATGTAACATGATTTACCCAAAGTTGTCAGAAGAGAGAAATTTCAGCCAATGCAAGGTAATAAATAGTAATATATGCTGCATATATTTGACTTATAACCCTTGGCATTTTGAAATAAAATTCTTTTGAAGAATTCATTTTATACATCTTAAATTTTTCTATTGTTTTTCCTCTTTGGGCTGTCTTTGTCATCAAATTTCTTTTGAAGATATTATTCAAAATTATAAGTAAAGTAATATTTTGAGACTACTCACCTAGGACTTTCTTTTAGGCAACACTTGAAATATGAAAGCAAGCAGTGTAAAGAGGAAAAAAGCCCAATAAATTGTCCATAATTATAGAAAATTTGTTATTAAAGTTTCATGCTATTTTCTCTCATGAAGCACTTACTATCTTTTAGACTTAGAAAAATATTTTTGATATATTTATTTTTACAAATTTGAAGTGAAATTTGAAGGCTCAGCTAATACGCAGATGGAAATTTTTTATTCAAGGCAGAATGATTTCCAATAAACATAGCTACTTCCCAGATTGTCTTCTTTTAATCTAACAGACACTATGTTTTAATGGTCATAGCTCAGGAACCTAATGAATGGCTCACTTTGCTTTTGTTCAATGGACAAGCATTACAAGATCATTCAGTTAGTCACATACAGCTTTACATTTCAATTTACATTTCCTTCTTTGTTTTTCTCCCCACACATAAACTCGCAAATAGTTTTTAGAGATTTTCACATAATATTTAATTTAAAACATCTAATTAATGTTTGTCACCATATTATAATCATAGATAGAACACATTTTAAAATCTGCTATCCACATTTCTGAGTGCCAGATTATATATTTTTAAATAACATCCATAAAGAGATGTCAGTATTTGGTTATGTTCATAAAACACAAAACTACCCGCCCTTCACATATACTTTTCCTGTTATATGGACACTGCCCCTGAAACCATTCCTGCTTTTTCACTAGAGATTCTATTATGAAGTTTCTCTTGGCATATCCTTTTGAGGAAACTTAAAGCTGGCCCCTGTTACAAGGCCCCAGAGACTTTGAATTTGCAGTAGCTCCTTACAACTCAATAACAGAAAACAAGACGGGAATAGATATATCTTCTCAATCTTATGAGGAGTGTGAAGGCTACTGTTTGAATTATTCATTGAACATAGAAAGATTACGTGACCACAGCTCACCTTTGCAACTGAACATTTTAACATCATTATGAAAAAAAGATATGTATTACATATCTGTTATGGTGCTGAGCTAGCAATGTGTAAAGCAAATTTATTAGAATTACCCCCTATAAATTTCCAGTTAAGCCATAACTCAATATCTGTAAGACAGACAATCAACATCTATTTATGTAAATAGGTAAAAATATTCCATGAATATGATAACCAAAGGCAAAAATGTACACATTTTATTTAATTAAACAAAATTTGTAGTTTTGTTTGTTTTTAATATCAGTTTTTCTAGCCCTGAAAGTAATAGAATGAAGATTTTAATAATTGTGAAAGGAGTCAGAACAAATAATAAATTTCTATATTCTCCAATCGTAATCAGTCACTGAGCCATTTTTTATTTAAAAAGTTATTCTGAATTCTATCATTATTATATAAAAAGGTTCTGACATAGGTCGGCAAGTTAACTTTGTATAAGCTTCCCAAACTGAAGATAAATTGAGAAGAGAACTTAAAAAGATTGTGCCTTTGTAGACACTCAGGTCAACTAATGATTTTGCTCTTCGTATTCGGCTAAGTCATAAAATGCTGCTCTTCTTAGAAGGAGAGTAGAAGCTCTACAGCAGAGACATGCAAGGATCATTTTATGATTTAATAAGCCTAGTAATTAAGCCAAATTTTTTTGTATTCACTTTATGTTTGTCACTAAGCTGGGCACTGAAGAAACAGATGACCAGATCACAGCCTCTGCTTTCAATGAGCTACTAATCTAAAAATTAGAGCATAGTAAAGCAAATGAGTCAAATAAGTGGATGATTGTCATGATGTGCCTTGCATGCTATGATGAGAGAATTCAGAGAACAACCATCCAGCCCAGCCTGAAGATTTACAGGCTATCCCACGAGTCAATCACAAGTTACAAAGATAGAGAAAACAAAAATGGAGGCAACTATAGGAGTAAAAGTGAGGAATAGTGGTGACAAGAGAAGCACTACACACAACAAGAAACTTGTGCAAAGTCTGAGAGACACAGAGGAATTCTGTCTCTTCTAAGAACTGCTTGTAGGGAAGGGTCAAGGAATGGCAAAATGTGGTCAACAAGAGCCTATCGTAAAGAGTATATCTAAGGCAAAAAAGCTTAAACTTAAACATAATTAGTAAAGGGAAAATTTAAAGAATGCTAAGCAGGAGGGAGAGGTGATTAGATGGTCATTTTAGGGAAGTAACTGCCAGCAGAATGGAGGATAAATTGGAAAGGCCAAAGGATCAGGTAGGAAGCCTCAAATGGCAGGATGTGGTTTAGACAGGTGAAGTTAGAGGTTTTGTTGTTTCTTGTTCTCGTTCTTGTTAGGAGTTATTTCTACAGTTGTGGCAGTCATTTTTTTTTCATATAGTAGTCTGCAACACATATACATATCCAACACAAACATAAGCATTTGTCATTTTGACTAGAATGACTGACAGAGTCTTGGAAAGAGTAATTGTTTATAACTGAGAAAACTGACCTGTTTCTTATTCCATATAAAAATATTAGCAAAATTTCAAAGCCAAAGAGAAACAAAGGAGTGTTTTGTTAAACCAAATCCTCCACTTATTCAGATGAAACTAAAAATTTCCCTAATCTTCCTCAATGGACAGATAGCAAGTTTGCAAGAATAACAGTGGTCAAAATTAGACATACTCTATTGCCTGAATGTCACCATTTATTACGTGCTTACTAATAATTAGAAGAGCAACTAAATCACCTGCACAGTTTGAATGACAAGTTAGTGTGCAGGGCCCATCTTCAGTGGAACCATTTCCATTCTGGGAAAACAATAAAAAAGACCAAAAAAGTATTTGGAATTTTCCAGGGGCAGACTATAGGCAAACTTTTGCATCCAGTTAACTTCCCTGACTGTTCACCTTAAATCTAAAAGCCTGTGTAAAGATGGCTATACCAGAAAAATATTAAAAAGAGGGACTAGCAAGGAGGTCAGAACATTATATTTAGCCTATCTGCATAGTGTCCTTAGTTAAATTACTTGTACTTTGGGTAATGAATCTTCTCATGTTTATATCAAAGTTTACTAGGAGTACAACCTTTATTTTCTGTAAACCCATAAAAAGGGGTAAAAATACTAACATTCAAGATAGGAATAAAATAGACAACAGGATTAAAACCTAATGATTTAGCAGAAAACAGCTGAGGAAGAAAATCCTCTGTTGGTACATAAATATATTACTATATTACTTCAGGATTATAACTTCAGGTTTGTTGACTCCAAGTGAAGTTGAGAAATTAGAGCCAGTCCTCTCTCTTTTCTGTATTTTTTTTTCTTTTTTGAAATGTCTCATTACATAGATGATAGATAGAGACAGACAGACAGATATGCATGTACGGATGGATAGATGGATGGATGGATGGGTGGATGGATAGATGATAGACAGATAGATAGATAGACAGATAACAGATGAAGTTAAAAGCCCATCAAATTGAAGTCAATAGAAAATTACTCAATTGTAAAATAGATATGAAGAAATTACAGAGAATACTGCAAGGAGAAAATTTAGTTAAGAGAGAGAAGTTATGAGACATGAAAAAAAGAAAGAGATGTTTTAAAGTTCATCAAAGAATTCTAGAAAGAGAATAATTCCAGAAAAAGACAATATATAGAATATTGAAAAGGCAGTAACAATTATCCAGAAAGACAAATTCCAGATACATGAAGGATGATAATTTTTATACAGGGTAAATAAAAATAAGTCAATACATAGACTTACCACAGTCAAAAGTACAATGCAAAAGGGAAAAATAATATTTTAAAAAGCAGTGAAAAATATATTTACCCATTAGAGATAAATTGAAATCTTACTAACAGCAAAGAAAGCCATAAGTCAGTGGAATATTATATTTAAGTGATAAAATAAATCAGAATGAAATTATATACTAAGAAATTATCTTTCAAAAACAAGCAAAAAGAACATTTTTAGATAAACAAAAACAGAGATTTTACTAGAACTAAACTCTCACTAAAGGAATAGTAAAGATGGATTTTAGGAAGAAAATCAACCTAGAAAAAATAGCAAACAAATGGATAAATCTAAAATAATTTTGGTGGCCTAAATAATAATGTCTAACAGGTTAAAAAATGAAAAAAATCAAAATAATGCAAAAATCCTGGACAATAATACTACGTAAGATGACAGAGAGAATGATTAGCGTTAAAGCATTCTTAAGTCTCGTCTATGAGTTAGATTGGATATTTTAAAAAATCACACTATATGTTGTTTATAAGAAATACTAGTAACCATAGCACTAAAAGGTAAAAAAATAGAATGGGGAAGATAAAATTCAAAAAAAAAAATATAATAACCTTACATAAATTATATAACCATTAAACTTCATAACCTTAGGGCAAAATAATTAGTAGAGATAAGAAGAAACTACATATATTGACAATATGTTTTAATTCACCAATGACATATAATAATTCCAAATTGGTAATGCACATAAAAACATAGCTTCTAAATATGTAAAGCAAAAAATGAATAACTACTAAAATAAACTGATGAGTCCAATTACAAAAATGAGATTTTATCACAATCCCATATATATGGCTGAATTAGTAAATCAAGCATCCAACATAGAAATCTGTAAAAGAATGACATAATAAACCCAAGGAAAGCAGAAATAATTAATTATTAAAGATAATATCACAAATTAATATAAAATAAAGATAACAGAGAAGATAAAATAACAAAGTCAAAAGTTGTTCCTAAAAAGACTTTACTAATAATGTTGAGAATCTTCTAGCAATATTAATCAAGAAGAATAAAACAAAAGGTAACAAATAATATTAGGAATAAAAAATATATATAAATAAATATGCATTGGGTATTTTTAAATAATAATAAATGAATAAATAACTGTCAATATATTTTAAAATATATAAAAACAAGACAGATTTCTATATAAATTCTGTTACCTAGTTTGATCTGAAACAGAATCTGAAGAGTTCTATAAACAAAGGGAAAAATAATTAGTAATTTAAAAATCTTCTACAAAGAAAGCCATACAGAGTTTAATAGGAAAGTTCTATTTAACATTCAGTGGACAGATAATTCCAATCCTACACAATTTTTCTATAAAATAGGAAAAGCAGAAAGATTCTCAAATTTGTTCTGAGGATGTATTCCCTTAATACAAAATTAAGTCCTTATTACAAAACTGAGAACATTCTCACACACAAAAATATATTCTAAAATTCTAAAAATGTAAAGTGAATATAAACAGTAACATTTTTTTCAAAATAGTGAAAAATTATAAACAATCTAAATATCAATAGGCAAGAGAATGGACAATTTGTAGCATACTCATTTGATAGAGTAAAGGGGAATATATAAACCCATAAAACATATGGGTTTATATAATAAACCCATAAAAGAAAAGGAAATAGAATGGCTATGTAAGCACAAATCTCAAGACAACAGAAAAGTGGGAAACGAGAATGTGACCAGGGAGGAGAACACACTAAGCTTCAAAGGTGTGGGTACCATTTTATTTCTTAAGCTGGGTAATGGGTACACAATAGTTTTGATTATGCTATTTGAAAAATATTAAATACCACATATGAAATTTTAATTTTATAGTGTCTCATTCTCTAACTAGCCATGCTATAAAACTAAGTACATTATTATTTGTAACAATATAATGAACTTATATTTTCACATTATATTCATTAATTTTATCATGTCCCATTTCCTCCACTACATTATAAGTCTGTTTTACTCTAGATTGCCTTGGTTGATTATTAGTCTCTTGAGCATGAAGGTCCTCAATGAGTAAGCATCAGCTGATTTACTCATCAGAAGGTGATATGTGATAATATTAAGAACAGTTAGTGAAATCTCTAAAGCACATAACCTAACTTTACATTCTGAAATTTTTAAGTTGTTAATTAACTGTAGTTAGCATTTCTGTTTTACATATTACTCACTACTTTCTTGCCTATATTCTGACTTTAATATACTTTTTCATATAAACAATTCCCATCTCCAGAATCACTGTGTCCTGCATAAAACCACATAAGCCCTAAGTAATTAATTGACTGTGGGGCTAAGTATAACACCGGGTTAGTCTATTCCCTTCAAGAGCCATGGACCCAAGAGTTTTACAATTTTACAATTTGTTGAAGTAAAACAGAGGTTTTAGCTGAGCTAATTGTTTTAAAAAAAAGAAAGAAGCTTTACTAAAATAATTGCATATTTAACACCTACCATAGTTTCCACTTACAATGGCATTTAAACCATTATTTAGTGCTTCTCTTATTTTCTCTTGTAAATGTTTGGAAAATGCTTTCTATAACTTTTGAAATGCTTTTAATAACAATGATATAAATTTTATCCAATGTTTATGAATACTTTCTCAAATTCTGCCATATAATAGACTATTATTTTCTCTGTCATACTTATGGAATTCAAGTCTCTAAAAGAAGATCAACCAAAGGATATAATTATATTGAAAAAATTATTAATATTAAAACAACTTTTCCCAAGGCACTTAAAAAACATCACATTTGAATGCTTAATTAATTGTTATAGAATTTTGGGAATGTTTTATATCTCAAAAGTTATAGGTCCTACTGTTTAAAATAATGTCTGAATATGAGAATCTAAATATATTTATGATTTTTACAATGGCCATAGTGTCCTTATGATAGCCTCAGTAAGTCTTTTGATACTTTTAGGTCTTTTTCTTCATAAAGAGAATTTTAAAATAAATGTGTCTTTTAATAGATAAACCACATTGTACACCTTAAAATAGAATTATTTCAAGTATAACCATGCTAGACATGTTTGCTAAATTTATTTTGTCTTATAAATATTGAAATACAGAAATCATTGGCTTTTATTATTAAATGTCTTATATCATTAATATTTTAAAATGTTTTGGTATATATTAACCATTTGAAAATTATATATAATTGTGCTTTCCAATGTCTGGTGCACCATAAGCGATTGAAAGCATTTGGATTATTTACCTCCTTATTTCTTGTCATCATAACTGCCTTGCAGATGGCTTGTTTCTTTAAAGAAATAAGACCTTGGTGAGTGATGTATCTTACACTTATTATCTGTGCTTTAAATAGGATATATCTTATACAAATAAGAATGTTTTGTTAACCTACATCCTCCACTTATTTCGATGAATCTATAACCTCATAAATAGACCCTACCTCTCTATTTTACAATATGACTTTTAAGAAAAGCATTATTTCTATGACATTAAGTAGAGGCATAGCTCTTGAGGCTCATAATAGAACTGTACTAAATATAGTATCATTTTGATCACTACCAAAATTCTACTGGCCAGTTTTCATTACCAAATGTGTATGTTAATTATGAAATCTGCACATGTGGAGAACTACATGTACATGTGTATACACACGCAGGTTGAAGGATGTGCTCAATGGTACAGTTTCATGGATGTTTCCTAAGACAGTTCCTAATGAGTAGAGAGATAAGTAGGTACCTGAGTAACTTGTCACTCTGTGTGGTGGTTTAACTCCCATCAGTGACAGGTTTTTACAGTTTGAAGATAATGAGAAAAAGTATTCAGTCATGATATGGATCAATTATTTTCATGATGGTCATGATCGAAGACTACAGATCACAGCCATGGCCAGTCACCTCACAAATGCATGCTACGCTACTTAAAAACAAGACACACAAAAGATATAGGGTCTCAATTTAAATGTTCTTTCCTCAAGGAAGATCTCTCTCACTCTCTAAGACTCCTACATTGTATACCCAGAGCTTTCAATTCCCCACCCTTCTTCTCCATTCATAGCACACATAATTGTAATTACTTGTTTAATCATTATCTTAGATTCAATTCTTTACAAGTAGAGCTTGACATGGGATTCACGAGGTAAGAAGCTTATTAGAGAGAGCTCTTGGCAAAATCTGTATGGGAATGAGGGAACAGGACAGGGAAGAGGAAGAAGTTAACCACAGGTGTTGTTAGGGTGAAGTTCAGCTTCGGCCTCATACCACAGAGAAGCATTAAAACATAAATTGTCCCGCAGAGTATATCCTGCCTTGAAGTAAGGTTATTGGACTTTTACACACAGCATCAGTCAGTCTTTGTATATAAGATACTTCAAGGCAGTAGAGAGGCAAAGGCTTAATTCTCAGGCATCTCCAAGCAAGAAGCCAATATCTTCAGAGTAAAACTTTAAAAAGTTGATGTGAGTCATTACAGCAAAAGTCTACTATGGCAGTTGGGCAGGGGCACACCAGACCGATATAGTTCCCAGGGGATGAAGGCAGGGTACTTAGTCTATAGTAATTGCCTCTCTTCTCTAAAAGTATAAGCTCAATAATGACAGAGGCAGTTTCAGTCTGATATCAAGCACATACAGGACACTCAAGAAATAGTTATATTAAGAATTATTTGGCAGTTAGCAAATCATGCTTCCATCTACATTAAAATTCACTATCATCTTAATGAAAATTAGCCCTGTATTTGGATTGAATGCATTGATATTTCGGTACAAAATTTAAGTATAGAGAAAAGTCCACCAGATTAAAATGTACATCACTTAGTATGATGTCCAAAATTGTTCAAATGATTTTCAACTTATTCATTATTTTTCAAAACTTATTTATTCAGTTTAGGTCAATATATTACTTTCATATATAGTCAGAATATAAATGATAGTATTTATCTAGCAGATAGTTTAGAAAACCAGAAAGGCAGAGATCTGAGTCAAGGAATTTTATTATCTCGTTATGTTAATATATTAACAAGCCAATGAATTAATGTCGGTTAGTTTGTGTGATTAACCTATTACTATTTACTGTCAATAATTCATGACATATGTTTATATATTTGCAATATTAATGTAATGCATTTTATACAGTTTTTTACTTAGCTTATATCATAAACATTTTAGTTATTCTACATTCCTTCATATTTGTAGTAACAGATATACATACACACATACATATGCATACATGTTGACTGTACTATATGTTACTAAAATAGTATTGGATACTTTTATTCACGATATGCTATCATTATTGAAGCTACAGGGAACATATTTAAGGATATTTTTGTTTCTGTTTGTGTGTTACATGCCACTGAGTTAGCTCCAACTCCTGGCAACACTGTGAATGAGTAATGTCCACAAAGTCGCATCCTCCACAGCCCTGCTCGGCCCAACTCATGTCTATAGCTTCTTATATGGAGTCAATCCATCTCATATTTGGTCTTTCTCTTTTCCTGCTGCCTTCTATGTTTCCCAGCATAGAAGAACCTGTTTTTACTTGCAACAAAATTAGGAATCAAAATATAGTATTCAAGTCTAAAACTACTTAATTTCTCAGTCATATTGCTTTTCAGAAAGTTTGTACTAAATTACTAAATTAGTAGTAATAAATAAATATGGCAAATTGTTTTTGCAGTATCACTAGCACTGGCTATTTTGGTTTTTGTTTGCTTATTTTACTGTGTAAAACAGTATCTTAAGAGTTTACATTTCTTTGATAACTAGAGAAGTTGATCTTTAATCCATTTATTTATCAATTTTACTTCCCCTTTTATAAACTATCATGTCGTTTGCCTATTAATTTACTTGAAATCTTGACTCTTTCTTACAAATTTAAATATACTTTATCATTATCATATTGAGAAAAATATCTATAATGCATAATAAACCATATTATCATTTTATTTAGGTTTTATTTCTTTCGTTCCCAGATATAAATATGCACACATATTTCATCCTAATTTCTCCCATTAATTCCAAAAAAAGTTATTCTGTCTCAGAGCTTTAATTATTCTATTCCATTACTTGCTAATTTTTCTTTTAATGCTCATTTTTAACTATTTAATACACCTAACATTTATTTTAAATTAAGAGGGTAAGATAGAAATAGCATTTTCCACAATTGTTCCAAACACACTTAAATAATAATAATAATAATTCTGTTTTAATGTTTTTCCATAGAAAGTTTATGTTAGTATATAAAAGGAGTTGATATATAATTATTGGCATTTCGCATCTTTACCTTCTATTCTACTCAGCGTTCAAAATGTTGCACAAATTGTGCAGTATTTTATGTATTAATGCTAAATAATATTTCTAATGTCTGATGTGGTAGGGTTTTTTTATTATTTAATAATCCTACACATTTTCTTCTAAATAGATTTTTCAAGATTACATTTTATGAAGAATGATAATATCAAGTTCAAATTTTGATGTAATTATTTAAATTGCAATGTTGTATATGCATTACTTAGAACTTGTATTTTTAGTAATATAAAATAGTCCCTTCCAGGAATATGTTCTATACCTCCAATTATTCAAATTTTCATTTAAATCATCCAATGAAAGAGATATATAGTTTCCATATAAAGTTTCCCTGCATATTAAAATTCAACTTTATCCCTAAATATTTTATATATTCATTATTCTAATGAATTTCTCCCTTTTTAAAATTGTATTTTCAGGCTGTTGTTAATTAACAGAATATAGAAATACAAGCAATTTTATATCTTTATATTATAACCAGATATTTATTAGTTAATAATGGATATTCTAAGTATATGTTTATGTATATGTACATACACTAAAATACGTTCCTAGCCATTATTTACTTTTCATTTATTTTCCCTCTATATTTGCATTCTAAAGAAATCTAGGGAGCATTTGCAATCTTGCTCCTTGGCATATGTCATCAGTTTGGCTCAAATAAACTCTTATAAAAATTCTCTGTAGGTTTGGATGTTTCTTACATCGACATTTACTTGGTGTAGTTCAGCAGAATTCTAAAGAAGCCCACCCAAGACCATCCCCTGGAGCTGGTGCTAGATACAAGCAAGGTCCCATTGTGCCCCACTGGCACCTGGCATCGTATCAGATGAACTCAGGTGAGTTTCTCAGAATTCCAGGCCTCCTTGCTTTAAGTAGCAGCCATGACTTTATTTGAGCTATTAGAAAATCCTTGAGATGAATAAGGGTTGAGATAACCCAAGGAAATGGGGAAAATAAATGGGCTGCTGACTCTGAACAAAATATTTGTTGGTTAAACGAGAGACTGAAAGAGAAAGGACATTACTTCCCCAACCCAAATAGACAATGGGGTGATGACAGTTGTTTCACATCCCCAAATCCAAAGTGGCAGAGATGGGTACTACGAGGCATACAGTGTGGTAGCGCAGCCAATTGCAGAGAAGCTTGTGGGAGCCTTAGGGAGAAAGGCAGGGTGCTCTGGTATGGGTTCACGCTGAGTCCAGAGGCTCTAGAGAAGGGACTATGCTTAGAAAGTGTTGAGGTTCCAGTTGCATCAGGCAGGCAGGCTCTCACAGGCCTGTGCTGGGGTAATTTTAGGTGACTATGAATCTTTGTGGGGTTGCCCAAGGAAAATTTTCTCTAGAGCATAGAGCGGCCTTATAAGGTATCCTCAAATGGAGACATGCACATAAAGGCTGGTTTTCCCTAGAATTTTTTTTAGATTCTATAGATCTCAAAATTAACATCAGAAATGGTATCTCCCAGGGCAACAAGCCCCATGACAGTCAGTCTCCCATTTAATACTAAGATCGCTGAAATGAAGATACTTTGATACTTCTAAATTAAGTTTTGTGTACTCAATTAGAAAAAGCCAGCTATGAAATTAGGCAGAATGAATAGAAAATATATTTAATTGGTAATTGGTCTCTCAGGAAGCTTCAAAAGAGGATGTACATAAATGGATATTTAAACAAATGGCTCAATCTATGATGTCATTTAGGTGTCAACCCAATCCTTTGAGATAATAAAAATGTATCTTTATTTTAAAAGGGGACAGGTCATTTAGAACTTTATTTGTCAGGAAAGATATAAACTGTAAATCCTTCACGGTAAAATCTGTATCCAACTGTTCTTTCATAAACTTGTGAATTTTTCTAATGGCTAAAAGGTGTCCGTTTGTGTTCATGTGTCTGTACAAATATGTTGTAAACGTGGAGTAATTTTCTACCTCCCAACGGTATTGTTAAAATTATTTTAAAGGCAAGCACTTGTAAAAACTGCATATTCTAAAATTCTCAGAAATATAGAAACTAACTCAAATGCTTTTCAAGTTCATGTGATCTAAGATTAAACCTTAGTAAATAAAAACTAGCAAGTTTATTGGTTTAAACAGCCATGTCTTTTTTTATTTGGGTCTTACAGAAATAAGACCATGCTAATAATTGAATTTGCTGTCTATGAAATATGTTTCTAGAAGTTAAGTGATTAAAAATAATAATTAATAATAATAATAATAATAATAATAATAATGAGGGCAATGAGAAACCCAAAGATGGCCACTTGGTTCTTCCTTGCTTCCTGGCTCCCCATTTTTTAGTTTTGCATTCCATCATGTATCATACTGCATTTAAGCTGAACTTAGATGAAGGAACTTATGAGCTGACATTATTAAAAGGAGACATCTTACACTATTTGATAGAATCACTTTAAGAAAATGTCAAGTTGTAAAAGCTTCCTTTCACAGGAAGTTCCCAGGAAACAAAGACTTTACTGTTTTTTGGAAATAACATCAAATTAAAGACACTCTCCAATCTCATTGGAAGAGAACTTATCAGGCACCTAACCGTGAATGGATATCTATCTACCCTTGTCTAGGACATCAAAGACTCCTCAAGGATGAGAAATTGCTGACACCAAAGACAGACAGCTATCCAAAGACAGTGACAAGGCTTGTATACCTATGGTTTGATATTATGCTCAGAATTCATTTTGTTAGATTGTTTTTACATATTTGCTAATGACATTAGTCATAATAATAGCTATACTTGTTCTTTGGGTTTTTCTATAGTCCAACTCTTTATGATTATTGAAAATATATAAGGTAATTGTTAATACTCTTTAAAAAAGAAATTGAAATGCTTTATTAATAATATGGAAGTATTATTCCTAATTCTAAAATTACTCTGTTCCTTTTAAAGCTCTCAAAATAGCTATATGCCTATTCTCTTAAAAAATGCACATACATATGCACTCAGATATGCACATATATACAGAGATTTGTGTATAAATGATGCTATTGACTGTAATACTGTTTTTTCTATTTAGCAAAGAAGAACTATTTTATTTTATATTGTAAAATACATTTATTAGGATTTGATTTTGAATTTAACAATTATTTTTAAAATATCTATTAAATTATTACATGTTATTTCCTAACTTATTGATGTGGTATTATGTAAAATTTCTTCTGATATTAATATTTATCCTTGAATTTCTAAGGGGGAAAATCTAATTGTTCTTGGTATAGTATTCTTTAAGAATGGCAACTGAATTCGAATTTGTAGCACTTTAATTGTCAATCTTTAAGATTAAAATATTTTTCAGAGAGATCTTCTTTTTATCAGTGAGATGAGTGAGATGTTGGTTTTCTCATTAGAAGGAACAAAAGAAGTATTGAAGTAGGGTGAGAAACCAGACACTTCAAGAAGTTATTTTAAAGGAAGACACAAGAAAATATGTAATGCAGGAGAATAAATAGTCCTAAAAAGCAAATATCACACATAAAAACTTTTTCCTAGGGCAAGACCAGTGGAAAATAATCTCACTATATTTTGTATTAAATTAAATTATAACCAAGGATAAATATAACCATTGGGAATATTTTTAAGTATCCATTTCTGCAATTGCCAACCTTGAACAGCAGACAGTGAGACCTCTGAAGGCAAAGTACCCTTTCTGATTCTTGTTGTGAATAAATTAAAGAATGCTTTTGCAATCTGCTATTTCATTTCTGATTTTATTTTACTGTAATTTTTTCCTACTAATGAAATCACTTAAAGTAGCTTATTCTTTATATATGGTAAATTGCTTGGTTCTTATTTCTAAAAAAATCAATTATGTATTCTTAAATATTTCAAAATATAGAAAGAAAGTATTCTGGATTGCTATAAAATCTGTGAGCATACCTCTAAACCCCTGCAAGTAAAGTGCTCCTTATCTTATTAGTATCTTAAACTCCTATTTAACCAAAATATTTTTTTTAATGCAAAACCTTTCTTGATTTTACCTACATCTTTGCAGAAAGAATTTGTCGCCCTGCCTACTTTCAATTGTATCTTTTTGTTTCTAGTAGATATGATGACATACATAGGCTTAAGAGCTGGAGGAGTGGGGTGGTGGGGACAGATTCCAACCCTAAATCTGCTACTTACTAACAGTGTGAGACTGAATGATCTACAGAAGGATTTTGTTTTCTCTTTTGCTAACTAGAATATTTCCACTTCCCTCTCACAGGGTTGGTTTGTCTTTTATGAAAGAATGTGTTAATTCACAACAAAATTAGTTCATCTTCACTTTTTTCTAACACTTTAATGTTTGTATTTATATTCATCACAGAATTCTTGTTATGTTTTGTCAGTCAACTTGAGGTCAAGGACTATGTTTTATTCATCCTTGTATCTCATGTTTGACTCAGTGAATCTGGGAAATCAATTACTGTGCTCCAACCTCTGGGAATCGAAAAGACCAGAAAGTGCTTGCCCAGTTAATTTCTAACATTCGTTTATATATTTGCCTAGAGTGCCTCCTGTGGTGCTCGTACCTACTGTGTATTACTCCAAATACATGAGCTCTAGTCCCTCACTAAGTGCATGTTGGTGATGTTCGGAAGACAGTAAATTGATTCTGTTGCCTCATTCCAGTTTGGAAAATATATAATGAATATTTGCAATGACCTGATTATGCAAAGTTTTTATTCCTGTGTGTCTGATCTCTATTTGGTGTCAATTATCATTCTGGACTATGGCTCTCAACACTCTGCAACTTTGAGAAAGCTCCAGGAGCCTCCATATTGGCAATCCATGCAGAACTGCAATACACAGGTGAAAAGTTATAAATGGAGTCATTTCCTCTGAAGAAAATGGAGCACTCGAAGTGAGACTACTCCAGAGGGATCACCCTTGGACAGTCCAGGCTGCAGCTGCTCTGGAACGTCTTCACTCTGCGACAGTACTGAGATTTCTAGGAAACAACATTTATGTCTTGGTCCCTAAGCTACTTCCAGTCTTCTCTCATTTATCACAGCCCCAAACAAAACTACCCCAAGACTTTAAGATCTCTAATAAGAGCTATGCCAAGTTAAAAGCTTTGCCCTGAATACCTACCTGGCAGGGAGATATCAGAATCACAAAGGTGGTTTTCTCAGGGAGAGGCTCTACCATTGCATTCTGGGTGTGTTGATCCTTGCAGTTTCCCCAAATGTGGGAAAATCAACTGAATAATTTGTGGTAGTTGAGGATTGTATTTGCACTTTCTCTGAAAAAAAAAAAAAAGAGGTGTTTCCTTGAGCCAAGTACAGACAAACATTTCTTGGGCTTTATTTCAAAGTTGGGAAGATTGGGTTGAAAAGAAACCAATAATTTGGTATTGTAAGTGTATACTCATACCAAATCACTAGGAGAAATAAACAATTTAGACACAGCAGTAAACCATGCCTCTCTGAATCAAGAAGGTAATACTAGGGAGGAGAGAAGGGTAAGAAATGACTCAGGTAATGTTGATATTATTTTGACTTGTTAGAGCTGTTACTACCATCACTTACAATGGATAATCAAAGCATCACGATATTAAACACATTCATAATTGTATAAAAAGTGGAGCCTCTGCCCCTGCAATTTTCTGTCTGCACTGGAGTCAACCTGTTGTTAATATCAACATCAATTAAACAATTTCTCTGTTTGTGTGTCTGTTTTGTCCATACCCTGTTAGCAACCATATCATGTTCATCTCCCACAAATAATAATCCTTCTAAATGTCCAAAAGATATACGACATCTAGGCTATACAAGTCTACTTTAAAGTGGGCCAGCATTTTCACACACACACTCCTTCACATAAACCCATAAATGTTTTTCCTTTTTTCTTCTTATGAAGAATGATAGGTTTTAAATGAGGATTAACATATTTTTTTAAAAAGTACAACAGAAATCTATTTGCAAGTCCAAAATGCATTTTGATTATACCTAGAATTGTTTACACTATTTCTAAGAGGATACTGTCCAAAGAGCATATAGAAGTTTTATTATTCTTTTTAAATATTGTATCAAATAATTTTCTGTCAAATTATGTTAAATGTTTTAGTTCTAAATATTACTTTGTAGCATAACTGTTTAGTAGGTATGTCATTTAGTATTCTACCTTCTAAGTAAAGGAAATAATGATTTAATTACCAAAATTAATGCTAACCAAATAATTATATAGACATTAATTATGACTATATTTTAAAATATTGATATCAACTCCTGGTAGAAAGCACAAAGATATTGTCTACTTTCAATAATTAAATCAAATAATGTTGTAACTGTCCGTGGTATATTTCTTTGGATCTCAGATAAGTATTCACCTACTCAGTGCATTAGTTGGAGAAAACTCAGTAAAAGAAAGAGTCCTGTGAGGCTAAAAAAGAAAATTTTACAAATCAATATATGTCATCTTGAAATAAAAAATATCAATTAATTATTACAAAGCACAAGTTCACAAAATTGCCAGAATGTCTATCATAGGAAGTAATCTATTAGAAACTAATCTGGACCAATCAGATGTTTTTTCTAACAGAATAGAAAAAGCAGAAGAATTTAATCATTTTCCAATAAACAATTAATTGCCCTTTCTTGATATTTCAGTTAAGGTTAGATTCTCATTGATGAAATCTTTACAAAACAATGCCAATTAAAACCACATTTACACAGGAGCTCTGAAAGAGGTTCCAATAGTCACAGCTAAAAGAATTTGAACAAAAATAAATACATAACAATAATATTGGGTTTTAGCAAAGAGTAAGAATATTATCCTTATCTGTTTTGATTTTATTTTTTTATTTTTCTACACTTAGAATTTTCATGCAATACTAATGACTTTTTTCTCTTGACAGTTTCATAAATTTTAACACATATACAGATTTGTGTAACCACCATCACCTCAATGAAGATATAGAAAAGTTTCATCACAACACAGCACTCACTTGTGCTATCCTTTCACAGTCACTTCTTTGACCCTACATTTGGCAACCACTGATGTATTCTTTAAATTATAATTTGGGTTTTTTTTAAATGTAATATATATTGAATCAAACAGTATGTAACTTTCTGAAACTGGCTTTTTCACTCAGCCTAATACCTTTGAGGGTCACCTCAGTTATTGCACACACAATAGTCCTCCCTTATTCGCAAACAAGCTTCAAAAATATTAAGTAGAAAATTCCAGAAATAAACAATTCATAAGTTTTAAATTGCATGATAATATCTGGCACTATCCCATGCCACCTCACATGGAATATGAATCATCCCTCTGTCTACTGTACCCACGCTGTATATATTTCTTGACTGTTAAGTCACATAGTAGTTGTCATCTAGGTTATCAGACCAACCGTCTCAGTACCACAGCGCTTGTGTTCAAGTAACCATTATTTTACTTAATAACAGCCACAAAGTGCAAGAGTAGAAATGCTGGCAACTCAAATAAGCCAAAGAGAAACCACTGAGTGCTTCCTTAAGTGAAAAGGTGACAGTTCTCAATTTAAGGAAAGGAAAAAAAAATGTATGCTGAAATTGCTAAGATCTATGGTAAGAACAACTCTTCTATCCATGAAATTATGAAGAAAGAAAATAAATGTGTGCTAGTTTTGCTGTTGCATCTCAAACTGCCAAAGCTACTGCCACAGTGCATGATAAGTACTTAGTTATGATAGAAAAGGCATTAAATTTGTGTAGAAGGCATGAACAGAAAATGTGTTCCTACTGACAGCAACATGTTGCACCAGAAAGCATTGAGCCTATACAAAGACTTCGCAAGGGGTTCCCTGAAAGAAATGACACCAAGCCACTTACTGTGAGAAAGGGATGGTTACACGGATTCAGGAATAGGTTTGGCATTTTATCATCTCACATCACCGCACAAAGAAGGGTGAGTATCTTACAATAGGATATTTTGAGAGAACGGAGACAAACCACATTTATATAACTTTACAGTATATTGTTATAATTTTTTATTATTAGTTGTCAATCTCTTACTGTGCCTAATTTATAAATTAAACTTTGTCATAAGTATGTATGAATAGGAAAAAAACATAATATATAGGATTTGATATTGTCTGTAGTGTCAGGCATCCACTGGGGGTCTTGAAACATATCTCCTACAGATAAGGGGAACTACTGTATCACTAGTTTGTTCTTTTGTGTTGCTGATTAGTATCTCATTGTTTGGATATGTACAGTTTGTTTAACCATTCACCCACTGAAGGACATTGGGTAATTTTCAGTTGTATTTTGCTTTGTGTTTTCAAATATAAATAGAACTGCTCTAAACATTTTTGTACAAATATTTGTGTAAACATTGGTTTTCAATTCTCTAGGCTTTATATACAGGAGCAGGATTGCTGAGTCATATGGCAAGTGGTGCTTATAAGAAACTGCCAAAATGTTTTCAGAGTGGCTATACCATTTTGCATTCCCACCAGGAATATATGATCTCCATTTTATCTGAATGCTTGCCAGCCGAGTCAGTATTTTAAAATTTAGTCATTCTAATAGCTATGTAATAGTATTTTATTATTGTAGTTTGCTTTTCTCTAATGACTAATGAAGTTGAACATACTTTGATATGCTTTCTGCCATCATTGTATCTCTTTTCATGTATTTGCTCAAGTGTTCCAATGAATAGTTTATTCAAACGTATAGTTTGTTTTCTGACTGTTGAAGTTTGAGAGTTCTTCACATATTCTGAATACATTTAATTTGTTGGATATATAATTTGCAAATAATTTCACCTAATCTGTAGCTTACCTTCATTTTCTTAAAGTGTCTGTCACAGAGCAATTTCTTTTTAAATGTTAAGTCTAATTTATACTTTTCTTTTATGGATCATGCTTTGTGTCATATTTAAGACTTCTTCATCTACCACTAGGCCACATAAGTTTTACCATATATTTTCTTCTAGAAATTTTATAGTTTTATGTGTTACATTTAGATACATGATCCATTTAAGTGAATTTTTCTATAGGTTGTGAGATTTAGGCTGAGGTTTATTTTTTTTCCTGTTCCATTCATCTAAATGTTTGTCTCTTTATCAATGTTATACTGTCTGGATAAGTGTAGCTTTTATAGTAAGTCTGAAAATCAAGTTAATATAATTCTTCCAAATCTATTTTATTTTATCAGACTGACATAAATAAATATTTGAATAAATAAATAAATGGAGAAAAACTAAACCTTTCTTACAGAAGATTTTAAAATAACATCAAAGAAATGAGGAAAATAGAAAATAACCTTTAGACCACCACGATGGACATTGCCTATAGCATGAATGTTAAAATTGTTTGTGGGCAAAATGTTAAGGAAAAATAGGATAGTTGCATTGCCTCTACGTATCCTTCCAAAATATTTGTGTTACTATGATGGTTTTAACAGATATTTTCTAATCATTTGATACCCCTCTCTAAAGGAGGTAGAGATTAATTTTCCTCCCCGCAAGTGTGAGCTGGATTTAGTGACTCACTTATAACAAATAGAATATGGAAAGGTAAAAATCATAATTTTACAGTGGAAAAACCTGGCAGACAGCACTTTAACCAAGTGATCATGGTTAGCATCACCAGTGATAAATCATGTTGCTACTAGGTACTCTGATACGATGCAGTGAAAACAGCACATTGCCTCTGTGATATAGTTTCCAATAATCCATAACCTCAGTCTAATCTTGAGAAAACATCAAACAAACCTAAATGGCTATAAAATACTAACCAGGACTCATCCAAAGTGTCAAGCTCCTGACAGACAAGAAAAGACTGAAGGACTGTCACGGACTTTAGAGATGTGATGACTAAACGCAAGATGGTATCCTGCATTAAATATGGGGGATGACAAAACCATGAAAAAAGAAAAGGTAAAAAACACATAAATTCTATAGTTAATATCATTGTACCAAAGTTAATTTCTTAGTTTTGCTAAATGTACCATGGTTATGTAAGTTGCTAACATTTGGGGAAGATTTATGAAGTGTATAGTGAATTTCCTATACTATTTTTGCAACTCTTCTATAAACCTAAAATTATTCCAAAGCAAAAAGTCTAAAAACCATGTAACCGTTTGTTCAATTATAAATACCAAAGCATTACCAAACAAAAAATTAATTCTTTGTTTATAACTCCTAGCAAAAAGAAATTATTAATAAGCATAAAACAATTCTTTCGTTCAAGAAAAACTTAAATTTTCCCATTTTTTATTAAATCAGAAACATCTAGTAGTGAATAAGAAGTCCATATTTCAGGTATATGTTCTATTGTTAGAAACTGTACTGTATACTCATTCTAAGTATATATCTATTGCTTTTGCCAATGTTTTTTCAGTTTTTCTTTCTTTTAAAAAAACAAAACAAAACACCATGATCTTACTTGGAGAATCTCTCTCCTGCACTCTCAGCTCATTTGGTTTTGGATGAGACCATTTTAGGGTAGGTATAAAGTTCGAGATTGGATCTCCAAGGATGGTGCTAATAACGGATTCTAGGATGAGTATATCGCTCTTCATGGTTCAATCAGAGCTAATCCTTAGACAACTGATATAATATAATATTAATCATGGAGCTATTGGGATGCACAAGATGGAGACGAAATTAACACAGTGGAAAACAGAGTCAAGGGATGAGGAGAATGAAAAAGAAAGAGAAATACCTGGTCTTGATGACATTATTTAAGCGACTTTATTTAGCTATGTCTAAAGACTATTCTTCTGAAAACTGACCCCAGACTTTATAGTTCTATGAGACAATACATTCTTTAATTCACATTTTATAATTTTTGGAGGAATCAGAATTAGATCATAAGCAATTTGCATACAAAAAGTCCTCAAAATTAAAAAATCCATAGAAATAGAGGGTTTTCTAGAAGCAAGACTTTAAGCAAATAAAATTATGTATCTCCACCCGTCTACTCAGCAGAAACTTAATGGATTAAGAAGAATGTGCATATCCCATCTGCTTTCTTTTGCAATCTATGTATTCAGCTCTATACAATTTCCCTAGCTAATCTGAAATATCACATTGAGTATATAACTCATAAAGTTTATTCTTATGTGTTGAGTCACTTTATGACATTTTCAAAAGGAAACTCATCCTTTTAAGAAAAGATCTCTAAATTAAGGATATAGTATTAGCAACCATTGAAAACCATATTAGGTATGATAAAATTAGATCCACAGCATGCAGATGACATGATTTTAAAATAAAGTGTCATTGGGTTTCTTTCCAAATAAGTCTTTTTAGCATTCTTTAAATTTCCTACTCTGGACAAAGCCCTTACCCCTTCCCACCCTTATTTACTCAAATGGTTCACAAATTAAGTTGCATAAAACTCAACACAAAAGATTTGTAAGGGCATGAAAGGGGACTGGCAGATGTTCTTCAATTCAGTCTTTGAGTGGGAAGGGCATGTGGAAATGGCACTGGTTTGAATGACAACTGGAGTAATGGCCTGCCATTCTGCTGGCACTTTTAGTGTTAAGCAAGTGATCTGCAAAGTAAAGTGGATTCACAGTTAGAGTCAGCACCCGTGTACAGGTCGCCCGTAAAAATAGAAGATTCCATTATTCTTCAGGCTCCCTAGAGGTAGCAAGGTCTCTAGCATCATTACCAGGACTAAATCTGACTTTTCTACCTCCCCTAATTTCCTCCTAGTAATTATAGGTCAAGCACTCTTTTGTAAATTATAAAACCTTTGTTCTTATCAAAAATGAATAGCTGAGGAAAAAATTATAAAAAGAGTCCAAGGAAAAAAATTTCAATTAGAAAACCAAGCTAATTTGGTATGACCAAAGACTGTCAGGCATACTGACAGTGCTCTATTATGCAGTCATTTGGGCTCTTTCAAATTAGTTATGTTAATGTCCTGTGAGTGAATGTAACACTTGGATGGGACAAGATTTCTGCAATTAATTTCTGCAGTCAGTGGAGAGACAAGCAAATTTATTTTCCCCCTCTCTGGGAATTGGTAGTGGAGGGTGTGAGGTAGCGAAAGTGCATTTAGGAACAGGGTACAAGCTAAACACAAGCCCTAAATAAAGCAGAAACAATGGGAGCCAATGCCTCCTCATTCATTCAATTGACAATGTTTTGCAGCTTAAACCTGTTTTATTAATTATGTTTGACATTTCCTTAATTAGTTTCATTTACACCAAATCAATCCCTACTGCTGTATGGCATCATTTATCATTTTGAAAAATTTGCATACTGAGTGCTGACTTTTCCTACTTAATTATACATTAAAAGTGTCAAGCACACTTGCTGCCTGGCATTATCTGCGGCAGAAAGGTTTGTGGCTGGACGGTGATGGTATTAATCATTAAGAGCCCCCAAGTACTGCTGGGTAATGTCTGGGGAGTAGAGTGGCTCTCATTTTAACGCTAGAGAGCAGAAGTGCTTTTGTAAAATGACCCAGAGCAAAAACAAAATAAATGACCTAAAACATCCGGTGTACTGTAATGCTTTGCTCTTTCAATGAAAATATGCTTTAGAGGGAAGGTTTACTATTAACTATTTATTTTCTGTAAATTTAAACACTATGAATCCAGTAGTAGTAAATTTGTAATCTCGGCTTGGTCTTGAAGACAAGATATTTTAGTTGAATATATAATGGTGGCTTGGTAGCATACATTCCAATATATGCCAACTCAAATGTGTTATGTTACAAATGAAAGCTAGAAAAGATAGTATACCATTAATACAGTGATTGATGTTGCTCATTTCTTTTCTACTTACAACTTTCAATGAATAAGCAACTATTTTTCACTGAACAACATGGAGCACAACTGAACATAGAATATGTCTAAAATTCTAATACTACAATAGAACTTCATTTGTACAGTCTAATAGTTAGATTTCAATATTAGGAAATTTTCAGTGATGAAAAAATTATAAGACTGTACAATTCTGAGCACAAAGCAAGATTGTGAGCCATGACAATGAAAGAGTTAACAAGAACCTGTTAGTAAATTGTGTATCAAATATGCCTTCCTTCATGTCAGAACTCAAACTTAGTACATTTAATATTCAAATTCATTTTCAAATACTTGCCCATTAACATAATATATGCTACTTTGCAAGCCTGGTCAGAGAAATCTGTAACTAAATAATTTTCAAGTTTCCTTCATATCAGATGCATTATATGCAGTGTGAAATTATTTCCCCACTCTACCCCTTTGCCGAACAGCAGAAAACCAACACATAATATAGTAGGTATTACTACAAGTGCATTAGATTCTTTAGGAGCTACTATATATGCAGGAAAGTTTATAATTGCTAATTTTATGTGAGTATTTATTGCATAGTTTATGTATAACTGTAAGGTTAATATGCAATTGCAATACAGCCTTACTTAAAACTTAGAAGAGGAATGTATATGACATAAATGTATTTAGGCAAATATTATAAATAACTCATTTATGTTTTCAGTCAGTTAAAAATGCTATTTTTAATGATGTCATCATTAAAGGTATTTGTTTTTTATCACATGAAAATAATTCAGAATAGAAAATATACATCTAAATTTACATATCTACATTTAATATTTAATTTTGGAAAACAAAATGATCCATGTATGTTGTGACAATTCAGTTAAATTTTTAAAATAATGTTAAAACCAATAGTATAGTTTTTATATACCTTGCCTCTCTCAAATTTTATCTTTAAATCTATACTTATATTTTTTCTTGCCCTTTCAAGCCATGATCCTTTACTCTAGTTACAAATTTAAAGGGCAAATAGTTTTTCTAATCAGGAAGGAATAATGAAATATAATAATAGTAATCATGACAATAAGAGATAGCATATTTTAACATTACTATATCCCAGCCACTGGGCTAAATGTTTTATATTTATTATGTTTATCCTCACAATAATTTGATGGGACAGATATATGATTACCCCATTAAGGCTTACAATTTCAAGTAGCCAGTCTAAAGCAATCGATCTAAGTGGCAAAGGCCAGTGTTACAAAAAGATTGCCCCTCCAATGTCCATGTCCTCAGTAATTTCACTGAATTACATATGTTCATAATATTCCACAAACTTCTAAAGGCATGTGTGCTATAGTAAAAAATGTATCATTTTTTGAATTTTGACTGGTATGCTTAATCCAAGTCTATCATTTACTAATTACATAACTTTGGGCAACTTAAATTTTCTGGGCTTTTTTCTTGTCTATAAATTGGAGTTAATGTACCCATTTCACATGATTGTTGGAAGGAGTAAGAATTGGTAATATCATAGTATGTAAGTAATACAGTTGACTTGTTCTGTCCCTACTAGATGTAAAACATCTGTTTACATCTGACTCTTCAATGATACTTAAGTCCTTCTTTGTCTCTTTGTTCACCATGGTTCACCAAGCATCTAGAACAAAGTTGGGCATGTTGTAGGAACTCACAAATGTCCATAAGTAAGTCTGTGGGAGGGAAAAGTTTTATAATGTTGAATATTGCTACTGATCCCCTTTCATTATCAAATCATCTTCCTTACCCTGGTCCTCACAATCCACTCAGAATATTTGTTTCTTTGGGGGCAAAAAAATGCTCTGCCTTTACTCCTTTACTGCTGCTCCACTGCATTCTTACTCTAGTATCCAGGGCCAAGGCACCTCTGATGTTCCTTCACCTATCAATTTGCTTAGTGGATACTGGAGTAACAGCAAAGATTAATTAATGTTCATAATATAATAATAACCAACTAAGAAAAAAAGAGAAAATCAGAACTTGACTGCAATTATTCACAAACAGCATATTCTATATTATGTAGCTATATATTAGTTTTAATATAACAGTTGATAACCTGATCCAAAGTCAAAGACAAAATTTACCAAGGGTATTTAATATTTTCTATCATTTGCTATTGCAAACTTTAAAACTGTAGATTTTTCTTGGCACTGTATTTTATGACTTTTTTTAAAAAAATCTTCAATTTACAAATTAAAATTCAAATAATCATACATTGAAATAAATATATACAGGCATGAGTCACATAAATGTAAAGCTAATTTATATACCCACCCCACAAAGCTTTACTTGCTTCATTATATGGAATAGCTCCAGACACATATGGCCTTTCAAGGACACACACATACACACACATGTGCATGCACAATATCTATATACCTGTATGACTATATAGCTATATAACTATAGATATATAGGTACGGTCTACACTTCAGAAACTCTCTACTTGTTAAAAAAATTAGCAAAACTCATTTACTTGGCTCTTAACAGAATTCATTAACCTTTGTCTTCTTTTAAGAAGCCAGGAACTATTCTAAAACTGACATTGTCATTAAAACTCAATAGGAAGTCACCATTTTTAAATTAAAGTCATTAGATAAGTTTCTCAAGAGTTAAAAAAAGATTAGAAAAAATTCAAATAAGAAAAATAATTTTGCTTTGGGTGTAAAAAGGCCCCAAGAGAAATTCCTCAAGTTTTGTTAGAAAGTACTCTTTTGCAATCAGAATATCTATGAAATTTCAACCCAGAGTATTTTTAAGGATTTAACTCTTTCATGTTTCAAAATGAAATGACTCTTTAATAACAATTATATGATTATCATAGTATACAATAAAGAAAAATTACATTGCACAATAGTCTAAAAATATTTTCCAGTGATAGTACTAAGAACTACATTAGTATTTCATTAATTTGTAATTATATATTGTAAAATAATTGTACTTCTACTATCATCACAGAAACAATAATATTCCTAGTACCTTGTTTTCCAAGAAAATATAATTCTTTAGGTAGTGAAATAAACTATATAATTCTTCATATGTGACCCAACATCTTTTTCTGTTGTCCAATTGGTGTCATATTTATTCTAACTGTTTTGCCTAGACTCATCCATATCATAGCTTCCCATTGAAAAAAATGTCATATGTAGATAAAGAACACCTAAACCTGAGAGTTTGGTTGGTAGTTGTGGAAGTTTTAAAGAAAATGAAGTTAACTATAGCCATAGTTTCATAACTACCATTTTCTAACACACCAAACTTGATAACATTGAACATGACTTTGGAACATAACTTCTATTTCTCTTTCATATTTACTTAGCCAGAACATCTCATAAACTCTAGCATCATAATAATGATTCCACCATTAATTTCCTGTATTCCTTTCACATTACCCCTGTCTTACTTGCTATTATCATCCCTTAATATGCCTATAATAGCCTTCAAAGAAAATAGCCTCTCTCTAGGCAATTTCTATTTTTATTTATATACCTACCACCAGATTAAGTTTTTGACATATCACTCTCTTTCCATAACTTCTTATCTCAGAAACACTCCAACTTTACATTTTAGTTGCCAATTGTTTTATGTTTCAGTCAAGTAAAACCACTCTCCCTTAAATATCGCCTCTGGGTTTCCCACACCTCTGAGGTTTTTGACATACCTTTACTCTAATTTGAAATACTCTGCCACTTGCTACCAGCATATTGTGTTCTCAACTGAAAATTTTATTTCCTTTCTCTGGTTTCCTATAGCATTGCCAACACCATAGAATAGTATTTATAATTTACCCTTTGGCATCATTTTTTATCATTTACTGTTTGTATGTGTTCTTTCCCTAATTATATTTTAAGTTTCTTGGAAAATCATACTATAATTTTTTTCATATACACAGAACTGACCTGGATACTGTCACTGATATTTATTTCTCTGTATCCTAATCTATACTATGAGTTAAGAGTACAATGCTTAGAAAAATTCCTGGTTCACAATCAACATTCAAGAAATTCTGTTTGAATCTTAAATAAAACTTCTCCTTTGATCTATTATTTTTCACAAGAACAGATAAAATTAATATGCACATAGAGAAAAATAAATAAAGCAGAGTATTATTATAAATTATTTAATCTTTCAAAGAACTTGCCATTTCAGTAAATTCTTATTTGGCATTCAAACAATATATTATAAATTAATTTTTACATAATTAAATATATAATTTTAATATTTTAAAAGTTTATATACACCTGATTCAACTCTTTAAATATCTTCAGTCACGTGAGAAAGCATAGAATGACTTTTTTCAGCAGGGATGACTTGGAATGTTGAGACACAAAATCAGACACTTCTAAATAAAATCTTTTCAAAGGATACAATAGAAATCAACAGCTCAATATCACAATTAGGAAGCTTTTGAAACATTTGAATGTAATATTGCGGACTCAAATAGTTTAGGTGTCTTAATTGCAGGTTATTTAATACGGCTTAGACTATTTCTAAATTCCTGAGTCTGCAAAAGGCAAACATAAGTAGTGAGTAATTAACTTTGTCTCAAGAGGTAAAACTAGTCTGAAACTTGCTATCATGTACAGGGCTTTGGCAAAATAATGCTTTAATAAACAAGTGAAAAATAAACATCACGAAAAAATTAAAATGAAAAAATAACAAAAACAATATTTGGACAGAGATCTTTTTTTCCTGAATAGATAGCTTGTTAAAAATCTAATACTATAAAAACTATGGTATACGATAGTCTTTTTTATTCAAGGGGATTAAGGTGCTTTATTCTCTAAATTTGATGTATGAAAAGAGAGACAGAGAGTGAGGAGAGAGAGATAAGAAGATAAATAAAAATATCAATAAAATTTTTGTTACATTTAATTAATTAAAAAGTTATCATTGGCATAAGTAACATTAAGACAAAAGTTACCTGTAAAAAAATTTAAGGTAAAGCATCATGGCTAACTTTTCAATTGGGAATTCAAGCTTTTCCTTCAAATGTGCATTATTAGCAAAGTTCATTTAAAATTCGAACTTTTCCTCCCTCTTAGTCAGGTCTCTTTAGTTTGCAGATAAAAGACTATCCAACTCTTAAAGGAAAATAGAAAATGTATCAATTTACATAACTAAAATGTCCCATAACAGGCCATTTCTCAGGACATTCCTCTCCATCCTCTTGTTTGGCTTTTTTCTCTGTTGGCTTTATTCTCAAGCAGATTCTTCCTATATAGTGACAAGATGAACAACAGTGGCTCTGTTGGACTTAACAGTACTCTACATATAGCTTAGCCAAAAGTCCTAGAGTTTTGACTATCACAATTTGCCTTATATACCCGGTCCTGAACCAATCAAACTGATGGCCAGAAGAATGGAGCATGTGTTTTTTGGGCAGGTCTGGGTGACACGCCAGTCTGAAGCTAAGGGTGGGTCAACTCATCGAAACCATACGGAATCAGTTAATTCACCAAAAGAAAGAAATGAGTCATTTTTGCCAGAAGTGCTACTGAACAACAGAAACATAGTGCCTGCCCACTCTCTACTCTAAGGAAGAGAAATTGACATCAATAATATGAAAATATAAGCTGCCAGATAATTTTGTGCCCTAAAAGAGAAAAGGTAAAAATAAATTATGAGAGACTGATACATATATTCGATGATTACATACATACATATAATACATGTTTAATAAGAAGACATATTATAACATTTTGTAAAATAAGATTATAACGAATTTCCCTAGTATATTAAATATAGTAATGGTATCTATGTTTCCATATTTTACTTTTGCTTAAGTATCAGTATCATAAATTTACTAAGTTCTGAATATAGTTCAGGAGTATTAATCAAAAAAAGTATAGACTATTAGTTGGCATGGTCAAGAAATAAAGTGTTCTAAAATAACATTGTTAATTCCTTATATATGTGGGCAGTAGAGTCCTCAGCTTGAGTTATTCATTGCTGTCTATTGGTGACTTTTAGGATCCAAGCATGCTTAGGTATATTTGAACTGGCAAAATTCCATTCAGAAGTATGCAGAGGAGAATCCTGGGAACAAATATATATTTATTTGTTTGTTTGTTTATGTTGATTTATTCTATTTTTATTTTCGCTAAAGAGAAAGTTAAAACAGCCTCTCAATTACCCAATACTCTGTACTCTTTACGGTCTTATAAACAGTATTTGACAAGCTTTGTGGTTTCTTTTCATTTGTTTGTTTATGGTGATACTGATTAACGAAATCCAATAAGTTAATAAGTTCAAGGCGTACAATTCAACAGTAAGGCATATATATGTGTGTGTGTGTGTGTGTGTATTCATTGTTCACTCTGGAGTCCAGCTATATATATCGAAGTATGTCTTGTAAACTACAGATGAGTGGAGAAAAGTCTTAAGAAGCCAGACATAATTACCCTAATTCAGCATCATTCCCTCAGTCAGTCCAGATGAGAGGTACTCTGAGTAGAATATGGTAGCTGATGACTGAATCTATCGTCAGTACAGTCCCTAGATGCATCACTAGATCACAGGTAAAATAAGGCTAAAGTGAAAACTGGAAAGCTGCAATACATTGTGAACGCAGCTGATTTCCCTCAGGACCCCCTTAATAATGACATTAGTGAGGAAAAGTAGAGAAAATAGAGAAAGCACACCCAATTCCACCATCTCTGAGTTTGAACCCAAGGCACTCATTAATGGAAAAGGGCTACTGTGAACACCTCACTGCAGCAGAGGAGTAGTGGAAGTATTCACTGTGCCATACTGAGTTGTTCTGGGGCAGCAGCAGGGTCCACAGGGAACAAGAAAAGTGCCGCTATTGCCTTGTGAGTCTACGGTTCAGCAAAAGAGTGCATCGATGCTGGACAAGTAGGTTGAAATCTTTGGAGCTGACTCATTTCTGAGTAAATGTGAGCTTTACTTGGGGACACACTGAGATATTAAAGGGGGATTTTTACTTCTGCCATTTACAAGCTGTATAACATTAAGCAAGTTAGGAATCCCCTCAATGTCTCAGTTTCCTCATATATGTAAATAGAGATAACTATTATTGATGTGACGATTGAGTTAATGTACTTGTGGACACCCACATCCATTATGTCATGGCTGTTGTTCACATTATTTTTCTACTAATTTAAGAAATAATTCAGTCTCAAAGTGCCTTTGAAGACAGTGCAAGATAGTGGAAAGAGCACAGATGGGAGATTTTATCACTGTTACTGGCTATGTGTCTTAGGGCAACTCGCATAAAATCTCTTAGCCTTCGTTTCTTTATCTATAAAATAACTATAACAAATATATTCTCCCAGGACTATTAGGAAAAGTCATGATAAAATATCCAAACTATCAAACACAACTAACCAAAATTTATTGAGCACTTACTATGTACCAAGTATTGGTCTAAGGGGTCTAATGTGTTAATTCATTCAATCCTTCCTCATCAGAACATTATGAAGTACAAACTGTTGTCTCTGTTCACAGAAAAAATAACTGAGACACAAATCACCTTCCTAATTCCCCATAACTAATAAATGACAGAAGCAGGATTTAAATGTAGCTCTTGGCTACAAAGTAAATAGCCATAAACACCATACAATTACCACCTCTCAGTATTTAGAAAATTGTGGGTGTTCAAGTTAAGTGGCACCTGTTATTATTATCTAGATCATCACAAATATTGATTATCATTATTGTATAGATGTTCAAAAATACTGGTGAATAAAGTTTTGTGCATGATAAACTAATCTATTTTATATATATTTAGAATCATGTTAATAATCAAGATATTTTTAAAGATTTGATAAAATGGCACATGAATTTATCTTTACTTTTTGGTAAAAGGTTATTTCAATAGTACTGTTCAGGATCACATGTTTAGTTGGCTTTTTAAAGCTTTTCTTTAAGAGTTTCATATTTGGTCCAAAATTTATAAAGACCTAATTCAGAGAGATCGAATAGCATTTACTCTCCTTCTAATGGTTCATTTATTTCAAATGGATTAAATTTGTTGGCAGCAGTTTGTATTGGGAAAAAAAAAAGTTTTACACTTCTAGAATTTATCATTTTAAATCTTAAGAAGAAATCAATTTAACATAAAAGAAGTAGTTTTCTTAGGTAGTCATTTATATTCTGTAATTCAATTTTTTGGAGAGGCGGGGGAGCATTGCCAAATTCTATGGCTAAGTTTTCATTTTTAGTTTTCATTCCACAGACAAGTTTTTTTCCCAGCTTTGTTGACATATAGTTGACAAATAAAATTGTACGACATTTAAAGTGTACATTGTGGCAATTCGATATACATATACATTAAGAAAGTACTCCCAGCATCTAGTTAATTAACACATCCACCACCTTACATGTTTATCTTTTTTTGTGTATCTGAGACCATTTAAGTTCTACTCTGTTAGCAAATTGCAATTATATAATACAGTTATCAGCTAGTAGTCACCATGTTTGATAGCAGATCCTCAGACCTTATTCACCTTATAGTTGAAAGTTTGTACAATTTAACCATGTTTTAATAAAGAAAAACATCTCTATTTTGTATGTATTCTGTTTAAAATCATCTTGACTCTGTGACTCAGATCTCAAAAAATTGGGGACTATTTCAAAGTAATCAAGGGACAAAGTTGATCTTGAATAGTTAACCTGACAAAGTTTCTCATTAACTATTAATTTATAACCATATATTATTATAAGTTGCTTTTCTTTTAGAAGTTATAAAAAATAATAATTGTGCCAGCACCATCCAAAGGTGTTCTAGTTATTAAAATGGAGAATTATATAAATATTTTCATAATAAATTAAGATTAAGTGTAATATTGACTTTAGACTCCTGAGCTTTGATTTTAATAATTGTAAATTTTATAAAGTATATTTTAGTTGTTCAGTTAACTCTTTAGAAAATGATGTACGAACCAACAAAGGAGTATTAAAAGAACATTATTTTTTCAAATATAAATTGTTAGTTAAAATATTAAATTTAAATTTTAGATATTAAATTATTTGATAATGTAAGTGTTAGGTAAAAATGCCGAACAAATAATGCCCCAAATTGAAAATATTGATGGAAACATAATTCAATATATAAAATTTTATATTATTTATATTCATAGAGGTCAGAATCTGCATTAGGTAAAGTTAATCACAGGTTGATCTAAAATAGTCCCTAAAGTAATTTTAACCCTTATTAATGTTAACTTTGTCCCTTATTTTGAGCAAAAATTTTTATAACAAAATTCTCCTAAAGAGAAAAAAATAGTTAACTTTTTAATATTTCTTCTAATCCAATCTGAACTTCCTTTCTGCACACAAACAAATAAGACCTTCTTTATACCTTAATTTTTGTCATAGAGAATTACTTCTTATTAAAATTTTAAACATAAAATGGATAATATATTAAACATTGTATTTATAAGTTATCTTTTTTTTGCTAACTGCTTTGTTGGCAGTAAAGTTAAAAAAGCGAATGCCAAATTCTCTGTGTTAAAGCAACTTGTGCAGATTGCCATTTTTCCTATTTGAATTTAATTTTTTATACTAAGAGGAATATGCTATTAAAAAAACAGAATTGATTACTATTAGAAGCTTCTAATATAATTGTGGATACTGGCATGCCCCTCTCTCCTATCACCACCACCCCTAGGTGACACACACAGCTTCTGTGGAATGCCAGGCTCCCGTACACAGGCCTGGCATTCTGTCGTAATCATTCTTTTCAATGCACAATTTGTGGGTTTCTGTGAAATGCAGCTATTGGTAGTTATGCTTGTACTCAAATGAAATGATATTGAATTTCTTTTATGCATGTGCCTTGGAAACCTCACAGTTCTCCATAAAGATTTTATTCACACAGCAGATTTGTTGTGACTTAGATAGTTTCAGACAATTTTAGATTTGAATGGACATGGAAGGATCTGACAGTATAAAAGAAATATCAGGAAAAAGAAACATGTAGAACCAAATGATGTATTAAGCAACCTACAGAACAAAGCAAAGAGAATGCCTGTGATTGTAGTAAAGAAAACCAGAAAGTATGTCTTTGAAGGATCTCTTGTGGGGGCTAATCTTTTTATATTGCATATATGAGCTGGTGATGGAACTTGTCAACTCCTTTCATCCTACAAATTAAGTTTCGATAAAGCCTTGTTCCTTATACAACCTTCATATTTTTAAAATAAATTGTTCACAACAAGACACATTCTAGTTTTCATATATTTTCACAACAGTCTAGGTCACAAATACAAAATGGAAAATAAACACAACTGCAAACGTTTGTTCTTCAACTAGAATTTAGATGATTGAATTAGAAAAAGAAGATGAGTAATTTCTTAGTGGAATTCTAAAATGTGGAATTCAAGTAATGGTGAATTAACTCATAGATAAAAAGAGGAGAGATTAGCTAATATATTTAGGGCAAAAAATGAATTTAATATGAAGTTTCCTTCATTATTAAGAGTACATGATTCATCAGGCATAATTTAGGGACTACATATATAACACTGAACAATATCCATTATTTCATGGAGCTTATTTACTAATGTTAGAAACAGTTAATAAGTAAATACATTAAAGAAAGAATAGTTTCAATAGTAATAAATGCTATGAAGAATACAATACAGATCTGTGGAACAGAATCTGTCTGCGATAATGGCAAGGTGTTAGGAGGCATCTACTTTATCTTTGGTGACTAGGGAAAGCTTCACAAAAAAGGTGATATGAGCTGAGACATGAATGACAAAAAGAAGGAAGCCATATGAAGGTCTGCAGACAGTATTCTAGATTGACATATAGCAAATATAAAATCCCTTCTTAGACTAATTTCTTCAGATCACATGTATTTACATTACTTTAAAAATAACTCACTACTGGACCATATGGAAGTTCCTCCAAAAATTAAAAATAGAACTACCAAATCTAGCAATCTCACTTCTGGGTATATATCCAAAGGAAAGGAAATCATTATCTCAAAAAGCTATCTGTACTCCCACGTACACTGCAGCATTACTCACAATTTCCAAGGTATGGAAACGACTTAAGTGTCCATCAATGGATGAATAAATAAAAAGTGATATACACACAAACATACACACACACACGCAGAAATATTACTCAGCCTTAAAAAAGGAGTAAATTCTGCCATTCGTGACAACATGGATGAACCTCGAAAGCATTATGAAAAGTGAAATATGCCAGACAGAGAAAGCATGTACTGTATGATGTCATTTATATATGGAATCTTAAAAAAAAAAAAAAAAAAAAGTAAACTCATAGAAAAGAGAGTAAAATGGTGATTGCCAGAGTCTGGGTTTGGGGAGACAGGAGTTGGTAAAAGGGTACAAACTTTCAGTTATAAAATAAATAAGGTCTAAGTATTTAATGTATAACATAATGACTATGGTTTATAATGTCTTATTATAAAAAATAGAAATTTGCTAAAAGACTAGAACTTTGTGTACTCACCAAAAAAAAGGTGGGGGGGATAAATATTTGAGATGATGGATATGTTAATTTAGTGCATTATGGGAATCTTTTCACAGTGTGTTTATATATCAACTCACCATGTTGTACACTTTAAATATATTACTATTGTATTTATCAATTGTACTTCAATAAAGCTGAAAAAATAATATACATATAAACACACACACACAAATATTTTGCCTTTGGAAGAAAAGTTGGATAGAGAACAATAGAGTAAGAGTTGAAGAATAGAAAGGAAAATACCTGCTACTCCTATTATGCGAAGCCAAAACATATCTGTTTCAATAGATTTTAAGAACTGGAAATGCCTAAAGCAAAAAATCAACATAAATAGTATATTTATTCATATACTTTTAGAAGCTTTAGTTTGGACCCCAAATCATTCAACCATTTTTTTACCATAGTCATCCCCTATTTTTACAAATAATGTTAATGCATTTGATTTGTATGAGCATCCAGTTTATGGGAATTCTTTAATATCACCTCAACAGTACTTATTAGTTCTATAGAAATCTTCCAAGAACTGCACTCTCAGCATTTCCTCCCTCTATTTCTCTAGTCCAACTTCCCAAAGTTCCTATGATACCCTGGGTCTCTCAAGTTGCAAAGGAGAACTATATGATGTTGTACTTCATACTAAGATGTTAGTGATTTATTTATAATATCTGAAAAGTGAGAGAAAAGGTAACTGTCGATATAAAGTAGCATATGTTTATATATGATATTTCAATCAACCAGTAACCCCGGTGGACTTATTTCTAGGTAAAATATCATGTTATTGTCCTACATGTAGACCTGGATTTGAGTATAAATCTAGGATGAGTTCTGATCCAGAAACTTTCAGATAAGCATTATCCATCTGGAGGACCTCTAGAAAGCCTAAGTTTGTATATAAATCAAATATGAATTAAATGGATCTATAACATGTATTTAAAGTTTTCCTTAAAGTTGCCAGAATGCAATATTTTCTCAATAAATATTTCCTGAATAAAAAAGAGAATGTACCTTCAAAATATTTTGGTAGTATAGTAGACTGTGAAATCTTTCAGTCACAACATACTTGAATAGCTCATTATAAGACAAATGTTCCCTTTAGATATTTATTCCAGAAAATCTAAATCTACAGCTTTTACATAATTTCATTTCCATATATCATAATACTCATAGTATATACTAATGGTAATTAATAGTGTAAATACATACTTAAGATCAGAAGCTCAAACTTTCTGGGTTTGTGCTAAATGCTTGCTTGTATTTAGGCCTTATCTTTTTTCTTGTCTTACTGTGTTAATTTTTTTTTCTTGGTTGGGTATTAAATGATGAGATCTTTTAGGACGAGGATGATTTCAATTCTCATTTGAACTGAATTATTTTCAATGAAAGTTAATGGAGAGGAAGAAACTCACTTTATTAAAGTGATCACTCAGGTCAAGAGTATTTTATTTGCCTTTCTCCACTGACAACTATTCCTACTTACTTAATCTGAAATTATAAATACGGTATACTCTCCGGGATTCAGTTAGTCAAAAAAAGGAAATAATTTGCATTTTCTGTTCTGTTTTAAAAACAGATGTTTACTTTGAAATGTTACAACCCACTTAACAATCTCAATTCTCTGTTTTTTAGAATGAGAGTTGACATGATGGCAGAACAGGGAAACCACCTCAAAAACTCTAATAGTGATTTACAGTTGCTTTCTTGCCTGATTCCACAGAGCAGAACCCTGTGTGCCAAGATCTTCAAGCTCTACCCTCCCAGTAGTGCATCTGAGGAGAAATTTATGGTAATCTCAAAATCCTATTGATGCTCAAAGACATTTCATCAACTGAAAAAAAAATTAAGAGTAAAATGCAGAAGTTTTTTTTTTTTTTTTTTTTTTTTTATTGAGAGAAACTTAGGTTTATGTGAATAGGTCTCATGTGAGGAGCTTTTGAAGCTAGGGACTTCAAAGCATCACAGACTTCCAGTGGGTTAATTACTTAATGCAAGAGGGGATGGAATTACCATCATTCAGTCAAGCTAAACTTTATCCTTTTTTTTTTTTTTGAGAGCGTGCAGGCAAATGCCCATCTTTTAGTTCCCAACAATACACCAGTTAAACACATGTTTGTGACGCTGCTAAGCTTGCAAGCTATAGAAATCACATTGAAAGACGTTCCAAACGGCTACCAGTGTCATTTGATACACCATTTCATTCAGGGGTATCATCTTTCCCTTTGCTGCAAATCTTAGGTGTTGAGCATTAAAACACACCTATTCAACACATAACAGGTTAGAAGAAAAAAGAAAAGAAAAGAAAAAGAAAAAGAAAGCAGCAAGATTATATAAACCGAGGTTAGAAAAGCTGGACTTTCTGGCTACAAAAATAATAAGCAAAGAGCTTTGTATACTGATTAAAGTTTTTTTTTAAATTAGTAGAAATTATCTAGAATGCCTAGAAATTAGTAGGAGATAGAAGGGATGGGTATTATTTCAACCAAACTCACATGACATGGGCATCAATGTCTGTAAAAAAAAAAAAAAAAAAAAATCACAGAGCGACTAAAAAGGAACATGTAGAAAATCAATAAGTCTGTAAAAAATAAGGTCATGTCTTCCAGGTTCATAGTTTGGTGAAACAGTAACAGTAATAATAATAATAATAATAATAGGATTTATTCAGAATAATCTCAGAGAAATATTTAGATAGGAGTCAGGGAGAGGCTGTGGTTGGATACTATCTACCTGATTTACAATGATGACTATCTGATTTCTTTAGTCTCTCAAACCATGTTTCTGAAGAATGAAATTAAATTTTATTATAGTTCATAAAGACCACTTGATAATAACCAAGAAAAGGAAAGAAAGCAAGCATACTTCAGATATTTTACTGTTGGAACTGTATTGGGAATGGAATTGTAATGAAAATAGTAGTTATGCCACAAAGTAATATACAATCAAAATGTACATATTATCATTTTATATACTTAAATTATAAAAGTTTATAGTTTATTATATATAACTCTATTATATATAGAATATAAATGAAAAATTAAAGTGGAAATAGAGTAGAGGTTCTATGTCTGGTACTCACTCTATATATGCTTTATATATTAGTTAGAGTTAAGGCCAAAAATTTCAGTGGTTTAAATAAGATAAAAGTTTTACTTATCTCTTACATAATAGTCCAGATATGAATAGTCCCAGCTGGCTGCCTGTCTGGCTCTCTCCACAGGTCATTCAGAACCAGGGTCCTTCTATCTCACTGCTCTACCATGCCCCAGATGTCATTCGTATCCGAACATTGGAAGTGGAGTCTCTATCATATCTGTGTTCTCTGAGAAAGGAAGAGAGATAATCCATCATATTCCACCTTGTCTTTTAAGGAAACGACCTACACACTGCAAACATCACTTTTGCTTATACCACAGTAAACCAAACTCAGTCCCATGGCCATCCCACTGTATTAGTTTGCTAGAGATGCCATAAAGTACCACAGACTAGGCAGCTTAAACAACAGAAGTTTATTTTCCTCAATATTCTGGAAGCTAGACATCTAAAATCAAGGTATTAGCAGTGTTGGTTTCTTCTTAGGCCTTTCTCCATTGTCTTGTAGATGGCTGCTTTCCTCTATTGTCTTCACATGGTCTTTCCTCTGTGTATGTTTGTGTCCTAGTCTCTTCTTACAAAGACACCAGTCATTGGATTAGGGCCCATGCTAATGACTTCATTTAACCTTAATTATCCCTTTAAAAACTCAGTCTCCAAATATAGTCGTATTCTGACGTACTACGGGTTAGAACTTTAAGACAACAAATTTTGAGAGAACACAATTCAACCTATAATACCTATCTTCAAGGGATACTGAGAAATGTAATTAGTAGATGGATGGCCATTTAGGTAAAACTTCAGTCCTATTATTAAAAGGAAAGAAAGGAAAACAGATATTGAGCAGCATCTGCCATATTATTCTAGAATTAATAAGTACAAGGCCTAGTGTATACTAGTTAAAAACTCACTGAGAAAAGGAATGGAAAGGATATGTAATTGATAATAAAACTCAAAAGCAATTGAGCCCCAAGAAAGAAATCCTGTTTTGATACAAAGACTTGGTACTGAGGTCATTTCAGGTGTGGAGAGTATAACTTAAGATACACATAACACCTAGATATATTTTTTTTAAGCAGAGAGAAATAGGTTTCTTAGGATTTAAAGTCTTTTTTGACCTTCACAAAAAGTAGATATCATCAAGCCATCCATAAAGACAATTTATCAATGCTATCACTCTCCTCTTTTATGTTTAAATGTTTGGTCATGTATTATAAGATTCTCTTAATCTAAAAATAAAGAAAATAAAAGGGTTTACTAAATGAAATTAAAGCTCCACAGTTTATGTAAACTTGCTATTTGAGAATTTGTTTAAACAAATTGTTCTACATAAGCTGATGAAAGATATATTTAAAAAAAAAACTCGAATTATTAAGTTAGAATAGTTTCTGGCTAAACTTTTACATTTTGTTTTTGTTTCTTAATAAATGAATTTGTTCAATGACTTAAAGAAAAATTCTTCCACAAGGACATCTGAAGTATAGTGCAGAAATCTACAAATAACCTTCAATTCTTGTTCTCAATTCCCATGGCAATTCTCCACTGTGAAACTATAAACATGTGAGCACAGTTACAAATTGTTAATTTATAAAATTTATTTGAGTGGATATTTGCTGGTTTCTTTCTGCTGTGACTCATGTTTGAGTACATGCCAGGAGCACCCATTGCCTTTTACTTTACACATACAGAAAAGAAATGGGAGTATAAGGCACTTTTACTAAGAAATATTGTGATTAAAAAATAGTTATACAGCAAAAAACAGTTGCAAACACATAGTATCATTCATTGCTAATGAGTTAAAAGGATACCACAGTGCACATATAAATCACTATACAGTATCTTGCAGTTTATTTAAATTCATTGTGCCTCATTATAACTGAGCTATGCACCTTTAGGTCTGAGTTGATTAGGAATGCGATAGCTCAGAATAGCTTTTAATTCAGAGAAACATGGCCTGACCTTTACCATAATCCTGTGTGAAACACACTATAGTTTAGACATTAATAATGATGCTACCTCTTTTTCATACTGGTGAGATGCTACTTAAAATTTGGTATTATTAGTTAACACGCTCAGGCCAATACATCAAAACCAAATTACCCTTCTGTGTATAACTACAGTACTTAATTCTGAGTTCTTCATCTCTCATAACTATTACTTCCTCTTTAAAAATGCTAAAAACCAAAATGTAATAGTGTCATGTCATAGCAATAAGTCACAGATACAAACTAAAGGCACTTCTCTTCGCTCCCCATGGACTGCCACTGTATGCTGCTAAGGATTTGTGCTTCATGATATACGTTTTAACAGCTAAGGCACTGCTTGTCTTTGACCTTTGTCTCTCAATTTAAGAATGCCATTTCTTTAAATCACCTTCTGGTAAGTCAACTAGCACAAACAATGAACTTCCTTACCATTCTCATTCAGATGTAGTAGAAAATACAAATAATAAGTTTAAATGTTTTTTTTAATAATTTATAGTGCTTATCACTATAAGTACAGAAAATTATAAAGTAATGTGTTTACCAAGTTTAATTGATCTGATAGTTCACCAAGGCTCATAATGGAAAATAACATTCCTTTGTGGCATCCATTTTCAACTTTCTACCTTTGCTTTCCACTCCTCAGGGGCAACTCATTTTGGCTCTCTCAGATGTTTCCATTGGTACTTTTAACTCATATTCCTAAATAACATGTTTATATTGCTAAATCTCAATGTTTTAGTTTTAGGTATTACATTTTGACTTTATGTAATAAAAATATGACGTAGTCCTTCAGAACATCATCTCCTCAAAATCTAAGGTCTCCCTTCATTATCAATCCTGGGGATTTCCTCTGTCACTCTTGTGTTCAATCTCCTTTCAAAGAACCTCTTCCTTTGAATTAGGATTTCCTTTGTCTCTGAGAAACAGAAACTCAATACAAGGGGTCAAATAAAATGAGTCTATTTATCATGGGCAAAAGAATGGTCAAGGTAACTCTGTTGTTAGAAAACTGGGACCCTCAGATCTTGTTGTTTTATGATGCTTGCTTTTAATGTTCTAGTACATCAGGTTACAGTGAAAGATGGCTATCAGAGCATCCGTCACTACATGTATACTATGAAAGACAGAGAAGGGCAAGTCCAGTCCTTTCAGAGAACTTCCTGGATGTTGTACACACTACCTCTACCTTAAATTCCATAAAAAGAACTTGATCCTATGGCCATGCCTACCAGCAAAGAGACAGAAAATTTAAGTCTGTATTTTAGCAGATCTGTTACCAAGAAAGAACAATATTATGGGATACTCAGTCATATCATGTCATCTTTCTAGATTATTTTAGTTCAGCATATATTAAAGGAGCTCTCTGAGAAAGAGTAAACTAGAAATACATTTTTGAGGCCTTGCCTCTCTTAAAATTTTTATTTTTATACTCACACTTGAGTGAAAGATTGGCTGGGATATAAAACCAGATTTTAAATGTTTTTTTTTTATAAAAATTTGAAGACATTTCATTATCTTCTAGCTTCCAGAGTTGATATTGGCAAATCCAACTCTGTTCTGATTCCTATTCTTCATCAGTGATCTTTTGTACCCCAGTCGAGAAGCTTTTAGGATGGTCTTTTTATTCTGGTATTATAAAATGCAACAATAACATGCATATGTGGGTTTTATTCCATTCATTCATTGTATTCAGCACTAGGAAGGGATTTCAACCTGGAAATTAAAGTCCATCCATTCTGGGAAATGTTTTTGTCTTATCTGACAATTTCCCCTATTCTTCTTTCTTTTCTCTCCTTCTGAAAGTTTGACATCAGTTAAAATGAGACATAGCAGTGATTTAATACAACAGACGTTTATTTCTCACTGACACTATAGGTCCAACAAAAACCATCTGAGGGATGGACTCCACATTATGCTTACACAGAGGCTAGGGTGACAGTTTCCAGCCCCCCAAGGATCTCAGGACTGCAGCTAAGAAAAGTCACACACTGACTGTTAAAAATATTCATCCAAAAGTAAGTTGCATCATTTCTACATACATTTTATGAGCCACCAAAAGTAACATGTCCATGCCTAACTGCAAAAGTGTGGAAAAGCGCAATCCTATAAGGTAACTGATAGGAGGAAAACTAGGATATAGATTAACAGCCCCAAGGAGATACACACACACACATACACACACACACACACATCTATCTATCTATCTATCTATCTATCTATCTATCTATCTATCTATCTATATCCACCTAGAAGGATACTCTAATTTTTCATTTTCTTTTTAATTTTGTTGAGACTCAGCTTATATGAGGTGAAGTGCACACAACTTAAGTACATAAATGGATGAATTTTACATATGTATACACCCATGTACCATAATCCAAATCAAGATGTAAAATATGTGCAACACTCCAAGACTTCCTCCTACCCTCTCTGTCAACAAATCCCAAAGGTAACTAGTAATCTGACCTAGTAATTTGCCTGTTTTAGAACAACATAGAAATAGAATCATATATTACGTACTCTTTTGTGTGTGCATGTTTTCACTCGATCATATATTGGTAAAATGCATTAATATTGCATGTAACAAAGTGGTTTTCTTTATTGCGGTGTTGCATTTGATAATACCCTTTTTTATCCATTCAACCGTTGTTGGACATTTAGGTTATTTCTAGTGTTGAACTATTATGAATAAAGCTGCTATAAACTTTACTGTACATGTCATTCAGTGCAAAATATAAAAAAATGAGCATTTATTAATTTTAATGAATTTCAATGTTCAATTTTTTAACAGTTTAGTGGCTAGTGTTGTATCCTATATATGAAATCTTTGACTATCCAAGTTATGAAGATAACCTCCTAAATTTTTCCCCAAACTATGTTATATTTTATTACTCACATTTAGGTCTATGATTCATCTCAAATTAATTTTGACATGGTGTATAGTAGGGGTCAAGATTTTTTTCCAAGACAGCCAACTGAAAGGCATTATTTACTAAGACCATTCTATACAATCGTATTTTCAGTATGCCCTTTTTTGTAAATCAAATGGTGACATATATTCCAATTTTCTCTCTTTGGCCTTTATTTTCTGTCCTGGATGATTCCTTCAACTTTATATTCTAACCCTTATATATTTATATTTTGAATTTATGTTATACATTTAATTTTCAGGAGCTCTTTTTTCTGATTATCATTTTATACTATATACTGTTTTCAAATCAAGGATACATTATATTCTCTTACCCATGGATTATATTTATGAATACTGATTATATTTTTTAAATCTCTTGAATTAACTCAGCCTCCTCTGAGTTCTTGTTTTGATCTTGTTTGTCTTTCAGGTAAGAGATTTTCTCAAATATCAGGAGGTCACTGGTTACCCCATTCAGTATCCACAAAGCTGACTAGAATCTCAATCTAGGTGGAAAGGGCTTATTAACTGAAGGGCCCCAATGTGCAGGATTGCTGAATAGAGATTTGTGTCTTAATAGCTTTCCTCTTGGTTCTTCCATTTATTGCAGAGGAGTCTTCCAGTCTTCAGCATAGAAGATATGAATCCTTGTCTTGAGCACAGCACCACCATGCTCAACAGTGCCAGCTCTCCTTAAATCCAGAGTCCTTCTGGTTCGTCTTTCCAGAAGACTGAACATCCAGAACTCTATGGGAGTTGAGGAGGAACTATACTGTTAGTTGTTTGGAGTGGGGAGATAGATCACATTGCCTAATTGCTTTGCATTATCAAATTTCTACATCCTTTGTTTCTGCTCTGCCACCACATAACCCATATTTCAATATGCTTTTCATTGCTGCCAATCCCAAAAACCTGTGGGACAAATCAGATTATTTCTTGATTGATCCTCACTATAAAATGTGAACTAAAATTTCAGACTTTTCTAATTTGCTTAGTGAGTTGCCTATTTTAAATTTTACTTATATTTTTAAATACCATGTTGCTCTCTGTTATCCACTATTTTCTGTCCCCTCAACCCAACCTCATTCCTTTCTCTCTCAATCACCTCATTATATTAATGAGAAATTAGGTCCAAAGAAATAAGGGATTGTTTCTCGATTACACAATCAGCTGAACCAAAATAAAACTAATCTCTCCTAAAAACCTAGTCCAGTGTGACAGTTTGGTTTTTTTTCATTTATGAACTATGGACTTTTAATGTCCTTTTCCCCCCTTTTACGACTGTTTGACAAGTAGTCCCTAAATAATATTAAATAATCTCAGTAATTTGGATAGCTATGTCATTCTTGTCTTCAGCAGAAATGTTTCTTATGCTACCATTAGTCATGATTCTGGCTTTTGGGTTGAGATGCCCATGTTTTACAATACTATACTGTATTATACTGTACTGTACTATACTATAACCAATTTACTCATTTTATTAAGAATTATTTTAATCAACAATTGATGCTGAATTTTCAACATCTATAGAGAATGATAATATGATTCTTCTTTCGCGTGTTAAATTATGCTAACAAAATTTTCATATTAAACAATCTTTGCATTCTGGCTATGGATCTTGGTTGTAATTTAGTATTTGTTTCACATGTTGCTAATGCCTAAGAATATTTTTATTGACATTTATTAGTCCATTATATCGCTCTTGTGCTACTTTTGCCAGTTTTTATTGTCAATGTTTTGCTGGCTTTATTGAAGAATTTTAAAGCCTCATTTACTTAACTCAAAGATTTTAAATAGCAAAGAAATTGTATATTACTTAGAATTTTGGAAGAATTCATCGGTAAAAATATGTTGACGATATTTTAGGAGGTGGATGTAGCTCTTTGACAGTGTTCTCTCTGTCCTTACATATTTTGCCTCTGTGGGTTTTAAGTTTTTTTTGGCATAAATTTTGAGAATGTTAATTTTCCCATGAAGTCACCTAGGTACACAAATATACTCATATAGAGTAAAAAGAAATAGTTTCTTATGATTCTCTTAATATTTTTGTATCTCTAACAATTTTGTCATCATTGCTCCTTATTTTCTTTTGTGATGTTTCCATTATCATATACTGAGGTCATATATATAATAATTTAATTAACAAATATTTAACCTAGTCTGAACCAATAATCGTTAAAGTAGCTAAAATACAGTAATGAATAAAGAGAGACAGAGAGAGAGAATGAGGGCACATTTTCCTATTTGTATGAGTGTGTGTGTGTGTGTGTGTGTGTGTGCACGCGCATGCACAACTTGGGTGGGATAAATAATTAACGTATGTTTATAATGTTATATATATAGCTTCTAAATTTTCTAATATGATTTAACTTCTTCAAAAGTTATTATACTGCTTGGCAAGGAGGTATAGAAGAGAGGGGAGGTATGAATTTAAGACAATTTCTTCCAGTTTAAAAAAATTCCTCTTCAGTGTTAAATAGTTGTATTTTAGTAAGTATCTAATCTTTACTGAATTACCTAGCTAATCTATCTCTAGTATTTTTTCTCTGGGAGATACCTAATAGGTGAACCCTCCCTCATGCATGGGAGACATTAGAATTGTTTCCTGATAAGACTTCTAGTCCTTCTGTAGTTTTCTAGAGTTTTGCTGGTTAATCTAATCCCTGAGTACAGAAACTAGCACCTACAAAAATACTGCTGGTCCTGCTTATTGTTGAGGATCTATGTCGTCACTCACTGTGGAAGTCAACTGATTAAACTTGAGGAGTTCTATCTTTCCACATAATAAAATATATGCTTTAGAGTAAGAGATGGGGGTTGTAATTTCAATGATTATCCTTGCTAACTTGACACATTCATCTCTGGTGCTCACAAGCCCTCTGAGTCTTATACATGCCACCCATCAGAATCAGTCTATACCCTCTACCTATAGCTTTTGCAACACAGTCCAACTTTATCTTTCAAAAAATCTATAGATCCCTTGAAACATCTGTAATAAGCCTATATCACTCAAAGCTCCTTACTCCCATCTAAGTCCCAAAATTTATTAAACACACTAGTACTTGATTAACTATCTAGATTTTTAGCCCTAGTTCCATCATGAGTCATGGAAAATTCAATATACACAGAAGCAACTCATCCATTATTTTAGGTCTACCATGTCAGAAATCCTAACCTGGGAAATGACAATTTTCCGCATTGTAATAAACATTTTATACCATTGAAAGCTCACTGCACAAGGCTTTTTTTTTTTTTCTTCTAGGATGCAGCACCCCTTTTACTATTGTCCCTCTCACCATCTGTTCTTCTCACCCAGCAGAACCTCACAGTTAGTTAAACCAAGTACTAGCTACTCTGTGAACAGTTGAATATGGATGGAGAAAATCACACCAATATGCCATTCAGTGCTACCTGAGAAACTCTCTAATTCCATAGAACATGTACTTTCCCACTGTCCAAGGCACACATTTAATAATTTTTGTTTTCATATTCCCAATATCTTTGTGACTCACTTTATTTGATAAATTTATCTTATTTACTCTTGAGGAAATAAAATAATCAAATAAGAATTATTTAACCCCACTACAAAGTCAACAACTAACCTGCAACACGTTGTACTGTTTCTAAGTCCACCTGATTCTTATATATTTTGCCTGCACAAAGACTTATTTCTGGAAATATCATTATTATCCACATATCAATATAGATATTCTCCATTCATTTTTACTATTTTACATAATTTAATCATACAAATATACAATAGTGTATGGGCTCCATTCTCTGATAATGTGCATACAGAAGTTGAAAACAAATCAACTTCAAACTTTTCGGATTTCACTATTATCCCATTTCCCATCTGCTCCAAGAATACTCACCAGTGGCACTTGTGGGTGCAGCATGTACCCTGAGATACTTCACGAACTATAACCCTAAACTTATCCCCAAAGTTTGCAATGAAATATCTCACTTTTATTATTATTTTCACATCACTCTTATATATTGATAGTCTTCGGAAACAAATGACATCATTCTATTTATAGCATTCTGTTTTTAGTAGTGGTATTTCCATTTACAAAATATAGTAATTCTCAATTACTGAAAATGTCAAATCCTAGATGTTCCGCTTTGTGTAGTTTCATGCTTTGAAATTTACCACAAAAATAAAAATTATTAAATACTGATCATCATATACATTTCTGTTATGTGAGAATTAGAGACAAGTTCTATTTAAAATATCTCCAAGAACAATTTTTATATTTTATTTTCACATTGAAAACCAGTCAGATTTGTTTCAGCCTCAAAGAGTATGTTTAGGTAAAATTAACCCTGGAAGTGAGGTGCACTTTTTTTTCTAAATAGAAAATGGGTTAATCAGATGTTTTCCTTGTGCCACAAATTTTAAGTATCATATATATTTCTCCTTTGTTCTCTATTTTCCTTTCTTTGAGTAATAAGATATTTAGTTTTTTTATGTCTTTATGCATTTAAAATTTATAGGAATTTTTTCTTGGATTTTTTTTTCATGGACATGCATCCATATTCGCCAAACAAAAATGTTATAATTTTGTTTCATATGTATTTGCCTTCAAGAAGAGAATTCACTTTGAGGCTCATGCAATTGTCTAATACATTTTTCTCAGAAATTAACAGGCATTCTAGGGACTACTGGTATTGTTTCTGGTAAATATGGTATAACAGGGACTTGATTTACTCTCTCATGTGAAACAACTATGAAAGAGAAAAAGTCTATCAAGCAATGGCACTTAAAAAATTTGTAATTCAGGTCAAAAAAGGACAATAAATATGAAAGAGGAAAGAGAGATGAATCCTACTATTGTCCTAACTTATTGCCTTGTTAAAGTTTCTTCGCTGAAACTTCAAGCAGATAAATTACATATAATTAGAATCCCCGAAAAGGTGTGCAGAGGTTTGGGGGGTGAAAAGATACATGAAGTAATAATGGCTGAATTTTTTCCAAATGTGATGAAAATTGTAAATCACTAGGCTAAAATGTTCATCTAATCTCAAACACATTAAAGACTAAGATAATTATAAGATTCATCATAATCAAATTGCTTAAAACTATTGATAGTGTTTTATAAGCAGCCAAAGCAAAAGACATAACATACAAAAAGACAAAGATAAAAATGGTAACATATTTCTTGTCAGAAACAATGCGAGCAAAAGACAGTGGAGCTACAACTTTAAGTACTAGGATAGAGGGAAGAAAAGATTTGGCCTATAGTTTTTTAACCAGTCAAAATATCTTCAAAATATGAGATAATGACTTTTTGAGATATATAACATCCAAAAGAGTTCTTCATCACCAGAATGTACTGTAAGAAACATTAAAAGATGTACTTCAAGAGAAAGGAAAATAAGACTAGAATGAAACCTAAATCAACACAAAAAATTAAGGCTACTAGAAATCATAACTATGTGGATAAGGCCAGGAAAAGAAAAATATATATATAATATTTTAAGATTCTTTTACTATACATGAAATAGTGTAATAGTACTTGAAGGTAGAATGTATTAAGTTAAAGATTTATAGTATTAATACAAATCAGTCACTAAATACAACAGTGCTATAACTGTTCTTTTATCTGAGTGATTGTTTAGTATGCACACACACTAAAATATTGGTTCACTAAAATGAGCCAAGATGAGATAAAATAAATCATAAGATACAATTAATGCAATAGATGATGCAAAACAAGGGAAAAAAATACAAAAGAAGGGATGGGATAAGTAGAAAAATAAAAAGATAGTAGATTAAAATCCAACCATATCATTGATCACATTAAATATAATAAATAACATTAAGAGCCCACTTAAAAGGCAGACATTGTCAGACTGGTTAAAAAAGACAAAATTTATCCATATGATATCTTTGAGAAGTGCATATCAATTTCTTTTTTTCTCTGCTAACAAATTTTTCTCAACTTTCACTTAAAGTGTGTTTTAGTAAAGATAAGCTGAAGATATGCTTTCTTGTGTATTTATCCTGGATTTTATAGAACTTTCTGTATCTTTTGCTTGATGGTTTTAATCAGTTTTTTTACATATATATAATTGTTTCTATATAATATATAATTTTATGAACAATATTTGTAAAACTATATATATTTAAATTTATGGAAAAGAAAATTAATTTTAAGAAAGGTAAGTTAAGCTCAATTATCTCATTTTTAAGAAAATGTTGACAAAAAATTATTTTTATTTTTAAATAAGTAGGAAAACTATTCTTGTGCATACCACATACTACATATCTTATTAGGTATGGTATACTTTGTATAAACCTTCTTGGATAAGATAAAAAATAAATTATAAAGTTTTTAAAAAAACTAAAAAAATATAAAATTCTTTCTACCTACACTATTGATTTATATGATGGATACATTTTATGGGAAATAGAAATAACAAAAAAGAGAAGGCTAATATACTGGTCCCAAAAATATAAAGAAAAATTGTATTCGCTATTAAAAAGAGCATTGAAAATTAATATTGGATAATTATATCTAAAAATAAACCAATCATAACAATGTCCCATGAACTACAGACATTACTCAGAGCTTTCCTGAGATCTGAAAATTATTTCAAGGGCTCCTCTAGGATAAAAATATTGAAAAAGGCTCTTCTAGAGATTACATTTAACTTAGTACTTTCCAATATAAATTACAACTTTTACCATTTTCCAGAAAATTCTATGACCGTGGAATAGTTTAACTCCATATACCTATCTCATATTTTGTGTTACTGAAGTAGTATATTTTATTTTTACATATAATTTAGACTCCATAAGACATTTTTGCTGTGAATATTCACATTGACTCACATGTTTGCCCTACAGTTCTACATTTCTTTATGCATATTTGTATTTCTCTATCAGCATTTTCTTTAACCCAAAGAATTCTCCTTAATATTTTTCAATTTGTAAAATTTAATTTGTGTTTAAAAACTTCTTCCTTTCTTTTCAGAAAACATCGAATTCCATCTTCACCTTTGAAGGATAGTTTCACTAATTTACAAAATTCCAAATAGACAGTTGTTTTCTTTTGGCACTTTAAAGATGTTACTCCATTGTTTTCAGTTGCATTCATTTCTGATGAAAAAGCAGTCCTCAGGTTTATTTCCTTCCTGTGGAAATTTATTTTTTTTCTCCTCTCTACTAACAATATATTTTTACTTATCTTTGCCTGACTCAAGGTTAGATTGTAGTTTTTGTAAATTTGATATTCTATCTTTAATTTATAACTGTGACTAGAAGATAGAACTTCAGATGCAAGAGCCTGGGCCATTTAGTAGGTCTCTTCTTCCTTGGGAATTCCTGAATATATATTTTCATGTCCCCTTGGAATTTTGATTTTGCCAAAAATTCCTCTTTGCTTTTTAGAGGGTTTCTGCTTATATCTTACTTTGTGAAACTTAAGAATTTCTCAAGTTCTTCAAAAGAGAAGGCTGATAAACATTGGCTATTTGCCTGTATCTGTCCTTTACTCAGGACTTTACTCTCTCAAGTCCTGGCTGCTTTGGCAGCCTGAACTCCATTGTTTTGTCACGCAGAACTATTCTCCGGGAAGATTCATTTGTATACTTGTTATGACCACTAGAACTGAGATAAAAATAAATCACTTTGCCTCGAGTTTACATTAATACCCTCAAATAAATAAATTCTACTTTACTTATCTTACAGAGTTGGAAGGAGCCAAAAAAGTTAAAGAATAATATTAATAATAAGCTATAATTTGTTAAATAACATAAACTATAGTTCACTACACAAGTATAACAGGTTTATAGTTATTGCTATTATTATCTTATGCCTTTAAGAGTTCCACGTACCCCGATGTTATTTTATTTTATATACTATAATAGTAATTTCAAGCTTTTAAAACAGAATTGAATAAAAAAATTAAGACCCCTGAGATAACTAATATAATTATTTGGGTGCCCCCCCCATGGCTTCCTTTACATTCATATCAATACACACAAATCATAAGTGTATGTTTACATATATATTTATATTTGACGTTTTGTTATTTTTAATAAGATTATGTAGGGTAAGATTTTATTAGCTATGTTAGAGAATACCTATTACTGGCCTAAACAAAAAACTCCAAGCTTTGTCTGCTTCTTGTTTTGCTTTGTTATTAATTAGTATCAATCAACACCTGCTATATCAAGTCAGGTGTTACCCCAACTTTTACTCATGCAGTTGATTTTCTGAACTCAAGTTCAGTATTTATAAACATCCTTATTTTATTTCCATTTGATTATTTTAGCTACTATTCATCATTTTTGAAATCCTAATTCTGTTCTCAAATATTTCTGTAATCTTTCTAAGATTTAACCATCCATATTTTTAATGAGCCCACATTCCACACCTTCAACCAAGTCATTGACAGAACTTTAAAGAAGGATGCAAGCTTTAAGAGAGCCTTTCACACAGCTCAAAATGCTTTTATCCAGATGAATACTGTCCTACTAAGTGTGTGGTAAGCCCTTCTTTTTTCTTCAAAACATATATATTTTTAAATAAAACTACAAGGCTGATGGGAGTCTGAATAACCAAACTTTAGTCATAACAGGTGTGTTCATATTCTATTCTGGTGTTTCTCTTTAAAGAAGAGATGTCTAAAAAATATATGGCTAAATAAGTGGTTTCCTAATGGATTGTGATGGAAGAGTCATGATTTTTATGTAGCAAAGCTACTAGGTATGGGCAAGAATGGAGGCAGACTGAGAGTATTGAGAATCTTACACGTTAAGATTCTAGAGGAACAACTGATGATTAGTGCAGGTCATGGCCCTGCACAAAAAACCAGTTTAGACAGAAGCAAAGAAATTTTAAAAGCACAGATGAACCAAGAAATTATGACAAACTTTCTGTGATCAGAGGCCTGGGATAGGCTTCCACCTGCAAATTCAATGAACTACTTCTTCTTTAGTTTCCAACAAAACTCAGTGCCTTTGTTACCATGAATCTTTATCCTTAGTTTCCCACAAAACTCAGTGCCCTTGTTACCACTGATCTTACTCTTGCTGTCTTAGTACTATCTGTATCCTCATCTTGACAGAATACATAAATGAATTAGCTTTCGGATAATTAAAAACTGCTATTTTGGCTTGAAAACCATAGAGACCAAAGAAAAAGTACTCTGCATTTGCAGGACAAAGTGATGTGGTATCAATACCTTTGGCTTTTGATCAGGAACAATGAGAACTACAATTGTGTCATCCAGAAAATTTACAATGACCATAACTTGTCAACTATGGTTTAACAGGAAGGATAATGAAGAGAATGAGAAACTTTAAGCTGAATGAAGCTAACTGAATATGAAAGTACATATTTATATGTATACATTTTATACCCTAAAATGCCATAATCCCAGTTAAGTGACTTGTAAACTTTAATTCCCCATTCTTTTTAATTTAAATTTATTAGGATAACATTGGTTAATAAAATCTTACAGGTTTCAAGTGTACAATTCAATAACACATCATCCTTATACAAAAAAAACTGAATTTGATATGTGATTAGGTGAACGACAACCCAGGAAGCTGAGTGGATAGAACAGAAATAATTTCACTCCCTTATATGAACAAAGAAGGTAACTTTAGCTTCAGTAGTCTCAAAGCAGGTGTCGGTATAATCTAACATGAATTGGCCAGATATTGAGTTCAGAGATGAAAGGCCCTGGCAATTTTAGGATGATTTGAATGTGAGGAACACTTATAATTACCAGAATAGAGAAAACTATTGCTAAAATCTTATGTATTTTTTAATATGATAAAATATGCACTATTTATATGAATTTGATAGAAAATTCTATGGTATTCCATATTGTTCATATCTGTACATATATATGTAGATATAATACCCTACAGTTTAATAATAAAATATGTGAAATCATGTTTATTGACTTACACAATCTCAGGCTCTTAGAATCCTAATAAAGAGAAAAATGAAACCATATATTTAAATCCTTACTGTCCGAAAAAACTAAAAATATACTCCATTATTAGAGTTCTAAAACTGTAAGATAAAATACACAGAGTTCAGAGAATGATGCCAAACTTTTTTTATATTTCTCCTTTAGCAAACAGTACAAAACATGTTCATCAAAGGACATTAGGTATGTCTTCTCTCTTGCTCTCCCTTTTTATTCGTTCTCTCCTTCTTACTCTTCTGCCCTCCAGCTTTGGGTGTCTCTATCTCTTCTCAGCCTCCAATTCAGGTTCCTAGAGATAGTGTTGCTTTCTGTTTTCCATTCCTAACAATTACAATGAGGTACTGGCCTTCAAATTCAGCATTCAGAAGAGAGAGATGAAGGAAGCAGCCTTTCCAAGCTCATCCTCCTGATGACACATTCATGGGACAAATAAACCATTTTACTGCTACACTGAACCACTTCTAATAACCCAATTCCATGTGCTGTTTCACTGATAGAGAACCACATTATTTTTTTCCCTTCCTTAAGAATGCCAAGTTGTTCATTAGCATAAATCTGAAGCTTTACTCTGTTTACAGTGTTTTTGTTAATTTCTTCATTCATTTCAAAAATCAATTTCTATTATCCCAGGAATCAAGCGGGAAAGCTATAAGGGAAGGAAGCAAAACCCTCCACAAATATTAGACTTGCATAAAACTAAAAACCATTATTTCTGTGTCTATATGATACATAAATGCTAGATTCAGTTCTTAATCACATTTCTTAGCACAATGTAAAGAATATATTTTCCAGACAGAATTAAAGAGGCAAAATAAGTTATATAGTTGTACCTTAAATTCACAGTTAACTGATAAATAATGTCAACAAATCCAAATCCAATTCTAACAAAAATATCCTCCTTTTAGCAAATAAATAATAATTTTCCAGTAATAATCAAATGAGAGGGCATATTTTTTCTCTGTCACAGTCACATGGCCATTTTACATCCTCATTTGAGGGACTGCTCTGTCCCAAACTACTCCTACTTCTTAAAAGTAAGAGCCACATGCACAAGAAGGAAGTCTATTAGCCCAAATACTTTTAAACTGACTAATCCATTGAACACTGTCAATGAATTTTCATTCAATTTTTAGTAAAAGTATTTTCCATACATATTATCCCCACTCTCCCACCCTCGGTATATTTATCCAATGAGTGTTAATTTTTTATTGCTGTGTAACACATTATCACAAACTTAGCAACTTAAAACACCCATTTATTATCTCACAGTGTCTCTAAGTCAGGAATCTGAATTCTACTTAGCTGGGTCCTCTACTCAGGGTCTGACAAGGCAGCAATCAAGGTGTCAGCCAGAACCATGGTCTCATTTGAGGCTCAGATCCTCTTCAAAGCTCATGTGGTCAGTCATTGGAAGAATTAATTGATTTGCTGCTGAATAACTCATGGTTACTTAGCTCTTCAAAGCCAGTGGTGGATAGCATTTATGACCTCTAGACCCTTTCCTAAAAGGCCCATCTGATTAGTTCAGGCCAGAACAATCTCCCTTCTAATTTAGTTAAAGTCAACTGGTTAGAGGAATCATATTTACATCTGCAAAAATCTCTTCATTTTTGTTATATAATTTAATTCTCTTATGGGAGAGACATCATCATATTCACAAGTTCCATCCACCCTCAAGGAGAAAGGATTAAAGAGGGTATGCCCTTCAGAGGGTAAGAATCTTAGGGAACATCCTAGAATTCTGCCTACCATATGGAGAAAGGTTAAATAATTCAATAGTAGAATTTTAGAACAATCCTTTAGCATTTAATTTTTCTGTATGTCCTTATTCTAAACCTGGTATAAGAATAAGTATTAACTTTAAACCTTTTTATTCCATTCTTTAATTTCAACACAATCTCTCACATTTCCTCCATCAGTCTTCCTCTCTCACCCAAATTCTTGGTATCACTTATTTTCTCTTGCTGTGATCTTTAGCTGCTGAGATTTCCTGAGAGGGCAAAACATTGGTGCTTTCACAGTCTGGCACCATGCCTCTACCCTCATTAGGGAATGCAGTTGTGCATATTAAAGAAATAAATCATTCTAGTGACTACTCTATGTCAGAAGTACCTTCACTTAAATGAAATTAGAACATTAACTTGGAATTCCTAGAAAAAAAAAAGCCTCATTGCACACAGATTTGCACACCAGCTTGCAAACATAATTTGGTATTTTCCATTTTCTTCTATAAAGAAACATCCTTTCAGAACTGAATAAAATACAAGTAGGATGACTGACATTTGACTCCTCTGACCAAAAGTATCCTATATTCTACCTATCCTACTCTACTCATGACATCTATGGCATCTACAAAGTGAACTTCTTGAAGAGTGAGACTTTGTTGCCCCGATTATTTTTTTAATATCCACAGATTCCATCACAGCACAGAGTAAAAAGCCTGATATATATTCACAAAATAGAATTGAAGGATTCTACTCTTTAATCTGGCATTCAGTTCTCCATACATAAACTCTCACATATTTCCAAAACCTTTCAGCTCTTATTCTTCTTCATTTCCTCCATGCCACAGTCAGGCAGAGCATTCATTTTGCCCTTTATTCTGACAGTGTGGCACTTGTACATTTGACTTATATCATCCTCAAAGGGCTCATCTCAGTGCAATGCCACTTGAATTGTAGAATCTTTGGTGATCAAACTCACTCCCCATCCCACCAGTTGGAAATAATACTCCCACCTTTCAACATTCATGTTATTTTTCTGTACCTCGATTGTGGGGGTCTTTAACATTCTACTGTAATGATTTATGTTGACATTTTAATGCTGCTATTAGATTTTAAGACTTTTTGAAGAGAGATTTGTATCTCCCACAAAGTTTGACACACACAGTAGACACTAAGCAAATAAATATTTCCTTGAAGAATCAAAAGTTCTTATAAACATTACAAAGTTATCCTAATGCTTAAAATTATACAATAATAATTATATGTCTCAATACTCTCTGTAACTTTAGATATTTACTAAGAAAAAAAGTTAAGAACTATTATTTTTTTCTTATTATTAACAAAACCCTTTTTGGAGAGATTAATATTTGGTGACCAATGATGTTTTGATTTTATCAATGTAATAATGATTTCCATTTATGTTTACTCTAATGTTCTAACTAATAGCATAAAATATAAATTATTAGAAAAAATATTTTAAGAACTGAAATATTTTGAGTTCACCAAGATGGCAGAATAGGAAAATACTGTGTTTGTCTCTTCTCACGACCATATCAAAATTACAAGTAAACTATATAACAACCATTATTGAGAATCACCTCAAGTCTAGCTAGCTGAACAGAAGTCCTATAACTAAGAATATACAGAAGTCATCGCATTGAACTTTCAGGAGGGGCAAAGACCCGGTAGGGATGGTCCCACATCCACATATATCAGTTAAAATTTGGAAGGATTATCTCAGTTGTGGAGGTCTCCCCTGAGGAGTGAGGAGTCTCAGTCCAATACCAGGCTCCCCAGCCCAGGTTTCCAGTGCTAGGAAGAGAAGTACCCACAACTACTGGTGGTAAAAAACCAACAGAGTTGTGGCTGAGTAAGACAGAGAGCTGCTGGAGCCTCAGGCACCCCTCTTAAATAGCCTATACACAAACTTACTTGCTGACAGACTCACTCACTCTGAGCTCCAGTGTTGCAGCAGCAGCAGCTCAAAGGCACCAGTGACATACAGGGAGGGACTGAAATATGTGGCTTCAGCAGGAAGGCTGGAAGGGCAGCTTTCTCACAGATAGAATTGCTGGCAGAAGCCATTGTTAAGCCCTCCCCACCCCCCTTCCCTCATCCAGTATGCAGATACAGGTGGCAGCCATATCTGAGTCTCTATCAACCTGGCTAATACCATTCTCCTCGCCCTGGTGATTCTCTGAAATTCTGTTCCACACTTCTTGCAGGCCTACCCAGCCACTTCCAGTGGCTTTCCAAACAAACAGCCTGTCTTGTCGCATGCTGCAGAGTTTCTTAAAATCTCTCGAAGATTCACAAACTCCAAACAGAATTGGACCTCGGCATGCCCCATACTCTTTGGTAAGCAGCCCCAACTCTAGAACTAGGAGCAGCCAGTCTCAGTTCACAGCTTATCCCAGGCAACTACAAGCCCAGTATAAGTGACAATCATCTGTAGATCACCTTGTAACACATACCAAATGGCCCCGGGAAGGGCACAGGCAGTGACTAACCTTGGCCTGGAACAAAGCCCCTCCCAAGAGGCTCCATAACCAACACACTAGTGGCAGCTTCAGACCACACCAGAGCACCATCCAACTGCCTCCAAAGACAACACACTCAAAGGCCAGACTGGGCAGGTGCTGGAGTATTGCTAAAGTGAATCCTTCTTCGTAGGGCTAGCCCATACACAACAGCTCCTCCAGTGGTCATGGCCAGTCCTCACAACCAGTCACCTGAGGGTCAATCCCTCCCGTGATGTGCAAACAACTACCAAGTTTCAACTACAACAAGAGGGTACACATAACCCACACAGGAATACACCTGGAGTAACTTGCTCAGGTGACCATGGAGACTGCCCCACTGGGCCCCACAGGACATCTACTAAATAAGTCCCCTCTACTAAGACTGGGAGACATAGCGGCTCTATCTAATATACAGAGACAAATACAGGGAGGCAGCCAAAATGAGGAGACAAAGAAACACATCCCAAGTGAAAGAACAGAACAAAGCTCCAGAAAAAGAACCAAACAAAATGGAGACAAGCTATTTACCAGATAAAGAGTTCAAAGCACTGCTCATAATGAGGCTTGATGATCTCAGTGAGAACTTCAACGAAGAGATAAAAATATTAAAATAAAGATAGAAAACATAAAAAAGAACTAATCAGAAATGAAGAATTACATGAAGCAGAGGATCGAAGCAGAGATTTAGAAGATAAGATAGCAGAAAACACCCAATCAGAACTGCAGCAAGAAAAAAGAATTCAAAAAAATAAGGATAGTTTAAGGGATCTCTGGGACAATTTCAAGTGTACCATCATTTACATCATAAGGGTACCAGAGAAAAAAGAGAAAGCAAGAAATCGAAAACCTATTTCAAGAAATAATGTCAGAAAACTTCCCTAACCTGGTGAAGGAAATAGACATAGAAGCCCAAGAAGCTCAAAGAAACCCAAACAAGTGACCCAAAGAGGCCTACAACAAGACACATCATAATTAAAATGCCAAAAGTTAAAGTCAAAGAGAGAATCTTAAAATCAGCAAGAGAGAAGCTATTAGTTACCTACATGGGAGCTCCCATAAGATTGTCAGCTGATTTCCCAGCAGAAATTTTGCAGACAAGAAGGGATTGGTACAAAATAGTCAAAGTGATAAAAAGTAAGGACCTACCACCAAGATTACTCTATCCGGCAAAGCTATCATTTAGTCTAGAAGGACAAATAAAGAGCTTCCTAGACCTAAAAAAAGCTAAAGAAGTTCATCACCACCAAAACAGTACTGCAAGAAATGTTAAAGGGACTTCTTTAAGAAAAAGAAGAAAAAAAGATCAAATATATGAATAATAAAATGGCAATTACTACATATCAATACTTACTTTAAATGTAGATGGATTAATTGTTCCAATCAGAAGACATAGGGTGGCTGAATGGATGAAAAACTTATGCTGCCTACAGTAAGTGAGACTCACTTCAGATCAAAAACCACACAGTGAATGAAAGTAAAGGGATAGGAAAAGATTTTATTAAAAGGGAAACAAAGAAAGAAAGAAAAAAGCTAGGGTAGCAATACTATACCAGATAAAATGGACTTTAAAACAAGAGCTACAACAAGAGATAAAGAAGGACCCAGATATCCCACTTCTGGGTATTATTCAAAGAAACCCAAAGCACTACTCTAAAGGAACATGTGCATTCATATATTCAATGCAGCATTATTTACAATAGCTAAGATATGGAGGCAACCTCAGTGTCCATCAATGGGTGAATAAATAAAGAAGAGGTGGTACATACATACGCTGGAGTATTACCCAGCCATAAAAAGAAAAAAAATAAAATAAAATCTTGCCACCTGAGATAACATGGATGGACCTACAGGGTATTGTGCTGAGTGGAGTAAGTCAGACAGAAAAAGACAAATGCCGTGATTTCACTTATATGTGGAATCCAAAGAACAAAATAAATGAACGAACAAAACAGAAACAAACTCGTAGATACAGAGAACACTTTCATGGCTGTCAGATGGGAGGAGGACTGGGGAGATGGCTGAAAAAGGGAAAGGGATTAAGGAGTACAAATGGGTAGTTACAAAATAGTTACAAAAAGTATAGCATACGGAATATAGTCAATAATATTGTAATAACTATGCATGGTGTCAAACAGGCAATAGATTTATTGGGGTGATCATTTGTAAGTTATATAAATGTCTAATCGCCACGCTATACACCTGAAACTAATATAATTTTGTATGTCAATTATAACTGAAAAGTAAAAAAATATTTTTAAAAACCTGTAGTATTTTAAAATAAAATTTAATGTCATTTTTAATTTGGATGTGATATGCCATATATTATACATCCTATCGTATGACATATCATCCAGCTAAAGTTTAAAGTAAAAATCACCCATTTTAGTGCCTTCATTATTGATACTATTTGCCAAAGGAATCCCAAATGACTTAAATGTTATAGCTGTAATTTCTGTTTAGAATTAAAATATTTAAAGAGAAATATTTTATAAATTTTTATGAATTTGGTTGTAATTACACATGGTGATGAGAGCAAAAAGATGAAACAAAACTAATGAAAGCTTCTATTCAGACTCCTGATGATTACTTTTCTTGTTTTGACCTTCCTATTGCAGATATTTAAATTTTGTTTGCTTTATTTACAGAGAACACTTAAACATTTAGTTTATTTAAGGTGCAATGACCTAAGTAATAGGAGCAGAGAAAACTGCTAATTTAGAGATTTTAAATAGATAACCTTGTAAATGGATTATGGAAATTTAAACATAACAAATCAGATTCAATCATGTATCTAATGAACTTCCACAATTTAACCATGAACTTTTCAAATGTTGAGTTGTTTATTGTAAAAGTCAAGTATTCAAAGCCAAGGAAACATAAGAAATGATTAAGTCTTTATAACTTTTAGAGACTTTTGATATTTCCTCTGAATTTATAATATTTTTTGCTCACAAGTCTAGTAACTAAGTTTGTCCTAACTCATTCCATTTAAATTTTGATCAGAATTAAACTTCCTACCAGAGAGTAAGTTTATTAGAGGCAGAGATTTGCCATGATATTCATTTCTCTTTCTATTCCTATGAGTTACATAAAGGATAGTCAATAAATGTCCAGCAAATCAAATTGTGTAGTGCCTCGGAACCAAACTACTATTTTTCAACATAATTACTACAGAGAACATATGGAATATGAACTCTGCCCTAAAAATTCTCATCGTTTCTCTCATCATTACCTGTTAAAACATTTCATCATAGTTTGAATCCTTTATGCTGAGGTTGGCTGAGGCCTGGAATCAAGAGTGAAAATGTGACAAATGGCCACTTATTGGTCATTAACTATCATGATTAGAGCAGCCTGCCTCTTAGAGTGAGGGTCAGCATTAAGAAATGAAACCATCCTTTAGAATATCCTCTTGATAGGAATGAAGCTGTTCATTATCTGATCATTAGGGTCCATGCCAAATAAAACACATCTCTCACAGGACCCAAGTCCTAATTGTTCATTTAGTCATTGGCTTAAATGGGAAGCAATGAAAAACGCAAGTAACTAAGCAACTGTACAATCTTCAAATCCCTATCTAACTTAGATAGGGATCTATCCTGTTAGATCCCTATCTAACAGGATAATATTTAATGATAACAAAATAGCTCAAGGCAAATAACTATTGAGGGTAACTCAGACTGTTTGCCGCATGTGGAAACTAGTTATGGGTTCAGCTTAAAATTATAGTAACTAATTTCTACCTTGCCTCACTATTGAAATAATGATTCTAAGAACTAACATGGATGCTTGAAAAACAAAAAACAATTTGTTTTTTAAAAATTACGCAAATATAAACTTAAAAATTGTCATGTTGAGGAATGATGAGTAGGAAAAGGAGAAAAACATAGCAAACGAAGTTAAAGACCCAGATGACAATGAATCTCGAAATAACATAAAAATGAATGTAAACAGTGACAACAATGACAAATATCTTGGTGTTAGCAGCAAGATATAGCAAGATTTTTTAAGCAAGCTTCTTTATTATGCATTTGAGAATTCTGAGTTCTCATTAAATACAAATTCATTTCGTGACTCTTGGAAATATCACCTAAGTCATATGAGCCTCAATTTCCTCTTTAATAAAAAGTGACTGCTACCTGCTTTAACTTATTGGGTTATTGGGAGGAATTAAGAAGCTTCTTAAGAAACATAAAACTATTTTTGTGAACAGAAAGGCTAGGAGGAAATATGGAAGACCTCACTCCTCTCCATAGCGCAGGTCCTTGAACTATTGAAGGAAAAGACATATCTGTTTGGAGGAATAATATTGAAAAGAATCTTGACATGTTCTTTGATTACCTGGCTTTACTTGCTTGGGTTCCATACTTGAGGAGCTGATCTCAAGAATGCCTTCAGTGTCAAGGTAACTCATAAAATGTCCTTCTCCTTCTTGAGAGTTATCTTTTGATCTACAGAGATATAAGGATAAAGCAGGGGACAGAAGAGAGGAAAAAAAAAAGAATGTCAAGGCCTTAGCATGTTCTTAAGAGTTTCAAGTGATAATGAAACAGTCTCTTTCTAAGTTATTGTCTAGCCCAGTTCACAAAGTAGAAATTAGGTCATAATTTCAAAACTAAACCACATTCAGAAATAAAAAATGGTTCTTGGATCTCTTTAAAATCTGAGGGTAGGGAAAGAGGAACATGGACATATTGGAATCTTGGTTTGACTATCTAGTCTTAACACGTGTGACTCATCCCAGTCATCCACAGAACATTTAAAAATCCTGGGACAATAGAATGTTGGATTGAAGACAAAGCAGGGTATTAAAACCACTAATACACAGAAGACAGGAGAGCAGGAAAGCTGCTTTCAAAAGAGAGAAGGAAAATCAAAGAAGGCAGTTAAGTAGAAAGATGTTCTGGAATTAGTTGTCAAAAAAAGATATTGAAGGGCAATTTAGAGGTAGTATATAATCATAAACTGACAGAAAGACAAAAATAAGAATTCCAACAACTGAAGGGAGAGGAAAGACAGTTCCTCAGTCTATGACAAATGAGAGAATAGATATTCTTCGGTGATTTAAAACAGAGAATGGGTGAAAAAAGTGAAAGGGAATATACTCAAGAATAGTGTGATAACCTTGCATGGCGAGAGATGGTTAGTAGACTTAGTTTGGTGTTCACGTCTTAAGAAATATAAATGTCAAATCACTACGTTATATATATTATATGTATTATATATATTATGTATATATTATATATTGCATATTATATATATTGTATTATATACATATATAATATTGTTTGCCAGCTATACTTTAATGAAAAATATATTAAAAATTAAAACAGAAGAAGAGAATAATTAAGAGGCTCTCAGGACAATGAGTCAGCAATGATTTTATGGGCATCAGCCTAGGGAGTCACAAAGGGCCTCCCCTTAGTTTAATGTTCTTTTATCACCATTTTGAAATTCTTAATAATTTTAAAACAAGAAATTTTGCATTTTCATTTTACAACAGGCCTACAAATTATGCAGCTAATCTTTCAAAGAGTCTTTGTTTAGAGGTATCCTTCTGTCCCACATATAAAACCACCTCTAAGCTTTTTTCCGGCTATGTTACAATAATCAACTCACCACATGCTGACTCTAGAGTGATTCAATTCTCCAAAGCTAGCAAACTCTTAATGGGTAAGAGATATAAGAATTGGCAGCAAAAACAGGGAGAGAGGACAAAGAAATAAAAGCAAGAAGAAAATTGCTATAAAAGTATTTTGATATTTTAATCGGAAATTTCCTTCATCTATCAACTCTCAATGCACTTATTTTCACAAGTACTCCCAGTACAATCAATAGGTAAGAGAATTTTTCAAATATATTTTTCTAATTAAAAAAAATAATACTTTCCAGACAAAAATTATGTCGCATTTGCATTTATCAAGCATTTAAGCAGCTCTTATCAATTAAAATAATTAGAGGGATATAAGTAGGTACATTTTTGTTATGACTTATAAACTATTTGTCAGGGAAGGGAATCTTATAGATTTATTTTTACTCTCCTTTTTTACTACTTATGCCAATTGTAAAAAAACTAAGTGATTATGAAAAAAAATGTGTCTCTATTTTACAATGGCAAACCAGAACACGATTTAGAAAAAAAGTCTGTCTTGTTCGGCAATATAACACAAATCTTTTTTTTTTTTTAATGATTAACCTCCACCCCAGAATTTATTCTATCCAGACTGGTTTATTTCAGTAATCCACATCATTGCATAAATATCCTACCAAAATTTCGGCATAGTCACAAAAACACGAATCTAATGGAGAGCCCATATTTCAGTGTAGTTTGTTAGGAGTGAGATGACCTTTGTTAGACTATTCTGAAAACCCCAATAAGCAGAACTGATATGAGTTGACTGGTGTCACTGTCATACTTCTAGTAGAGCATGACCTTCAATCAAGTATGCAGCAAAAGCTCAAAGAGAAACATACACGGGAAAAAAAAAAAAAAACCTTTTGACTTACAGTAATATTCTTAGACATTGTCTAACTTTTAGTGTTGGCATACTAGATCAAATGTTGAATAAGTTCTGCTTTTAGAAGAGGAGTAGAAAACAGGGTTACTTTCTTTTTTATTTATAATTTTTAAATCTAAGATAAAGACAAATAAACTAGACACGTTTTCTCAGACCACAGAAATAAAAAAAAGGATGGTCACAAACAGAAATCCCAATTTGGATCGTTTTTGAACATTCTTAAAAATAAAAATATATTAACCTTAAGAAGATATAGTTTATCTCTCTCTCTCTCTCTCTCTCTCTATATATATATATATACATATGCCATTCTTCTGATTGCTGACAGAAGCCAGAGAGCTCGAAAGGAATGAATATATAGTGCACCTGATAAGCTGAACTTTCCTAAATAACATTTTGCTAATTCAAGATTTATGTAATAATCTTCAGGTTTTCACCCTAAGTAGATATTTGATTAATATCTCATCAAAAAATTAAGATTCTCAGAAAATCTCACATGCCATTTCTGTCCTTCCCATGACAATGTGACAGCATAATAACACATGCAAGCCTATGAATAGAAGTTTTATCATGTGCCTCAGGCAGAAACAGGAGAGTTCTTACATTTGTCGAGCGAGCTTGGGGATGGGTCTAGACAGGGCCATGGCTGGTACCATCTGCTCCTTGAGGAACAAATACATAAAAAAAAGAAGCACTATTTGAAAATGCCTTCCAGTGTTTCGCCATTATAAAGTTTCTTTTCATAATGTGTTAACAACCATAAGCTCAACATCTTCAATTAAAGAAAAGGTTAAACAAATGCCACTTAAGGGGAACATGCCTCGGAAAATAAATTGTTCTTTCAGTTTCTCTAATATCTATATTTCTGCCTAGCTCTTGCAAGATCCATACTGCAGTTAGTACAATGAAGATAAATCGAATGATATTCCCAAACATTGTTTAAGAAAGGGCTTGACAATTGATAGAAACTCATCCCAAAGAATGAGCTAATCTGAGAAATATTTCATTAAAGAGGTCAGTCAGTCTTGATTAACATTGTAAACATTTTGAAACAAATAGTATTTATAGCATCCACAACAACTGTGATAAAAAGCAGTTTAGCAAGGTGATTTGAAATAGTGTGAAAGGAAGATTTAAGGATATAATTTATCCATGAAGGTACTTGATTATATAGATTGGAGCTTGTAGTTTAACTAACCCATAGAGTTAAGAAATCTAAAAAGCACCTAACTTAGATCATGATCTACCTAAATACAGGCAAATGATTCTATGTTAGTTTGCTCTGGGAGTCCGCAGTAAATCTCTTTTTCTCATCTGCATAGTGACTAATAGAAACCCAGTTATTACTGTTGGCGAAAGGTCCAAATAAGACAGGTTATGCTAGATAGCAAAACTTTAATATCTCAAATTCCCCTGATAGTGTTGAAATGTGGAAGTCTACCCCTTTCTGAAATTTTAAGCATAACCAGCTAATTATTCATAGGACACTAAAGGCATGTCCATATGAAAAGCATTTTATGAACACAAGCAGTGCTCATGGGAAGAACCGAAGTGCTTCATGACTCTTAGTTGCTTTACAGGATTTCAACAAAAGGGAATCTTTCCATTTAGAGACAGAAAAAGTCATGTAATGACATGTGAAAGAAGAGAAAGGAGTAATGAATATTGCATTGGTCAAATCAACTCCAATTTCCTTCATTTGTATTTTTCATATACCTACTTTCAAATGCCTGGAATAAGCATTTTTTAAAAAAAGTTTCTGTATGTCTAATTCACTCAAATTTTCCTGACACTTATTAATTAGGTTGATTTTCCACAATGCAAGTGTGATATTCATTCATAACCAATATTGATTGATGTTCTATTTTCTAGGTAAAAAAAAGACTGTAGTGAAAAAAAACATGTATTCTCTATTCTGAAGGATTCACAGTTTAGATATAAAGACAATTTAGTGATATCTTTGTTAATACTATATTTTTGTGAACCTAATTCATGTCTTAAAATGAAACAGAGGTTCCTTATCCCATCATCTAACTTGGAAATTAAATAAATATTTGCTATTTTAAAAATGTGAAAAAATGTAAAAAAAAAAAATGAAACAAGTAATCAGTGTGTATATCATTAAATATAAACATCCAGAAGCATGAAATTGAGAAGTCATAAAAACAACTCCATTGGAAAGGGTTGGGCTGAGATAAAGACACATTTCAAAGAATTCCAACATGAGTAGGTCACATGGGTCAAGAAGTTTATGCTCAGTGTTCCTGTTGCCATAACAGACTTTTGAAGATTTATTCAAATATCTATGTAGATTGATGCCAATGCCAGCCAAATGTTGTATTTGATATGCCTTTCATGTGTATATATCCATGAATTACAGTCTAAGAGTTATTATCAAGATCAAATGGCTAGCAAAACATGTTTTCTACAAAAACTGTTAAAATAAATTTGATTAGTTCAGGTCTTCTCAGATCTTTCTCTTAAAATAATTTTTAAATAAATGTTATCACTTTTGTATTATAAGACCTATAACTTTTCCCTGTCATCTTTTTAATGTTCCAATTAAGACACACAAAAGTGGCATTAATTGCTGTTTAATTCGTAATCATGTCATAAATATGAAGAGTAAGCCTTTTTCCTAGTTAGCCATTCAGTAATTGCACACAACGGGGAACAAGAACAGATTGATCAAAAAACATGATCACTAATGCAAAAAGTTTTAGGGAAGAAAGATTCTGTGACTACAAAGAAGCATGTGAAAAGTTTTGGGGTGATAAATGATATTCTTTAGTTTGATCATACAGCATTTGTCACAACTTGTCAAACTACAGAGTTAGTATAAAAAAAGGTGAATTTTACTATACATAAATTATAAATCATTAAACAAACAAACAAACAAAGAACAGGGAGATTCATAGTATGAATACTGATAACACTAAAGTTTAGAAATAAAATAGTGAGCCCAAAATTTAAATGTATAAATAAGGGAAATAATTTCAAAATAAAAGAACACTTGAATTTATAGGTTGAAATTGCAGCTGTACCCCAGGAAAAACTGACGTGGATTAATCAATACAAATACTTATTTTACTAAAGTGACTGAGTTTTAAGATAAGTAAATAAACCAAGAAGATTAATCTTCTAGACCTCGTGTAAGTAAGATTCCTTGAGAAATATTCAAGTTTCTATGCTTCTCAGAAGATTTCAAACTTCAACAGATTCCAACAGACTTTGCCAAAAGGATAATCTGATTAACTGGTCATAATTAATGAAGTTGATCTTTACTTTGCAGTTGCTCCATTCCACTCCAAAGACATACATCCCATTATTGTGGTATAAAGCTGTCATTGCATTCTGACTTGCTCCTTCATTTCTTCAAGCAGCTAGAATTCTCTCTTTCTGTATTTAAAAAAAGGTATATGTAAACTGTGTAACATTATTGTCTTAATATAAAATTTGAGAACCTCACGTTTTCTCCATTTCTTTCTTTGATAGGTTGGGTTGGCACATTACCATTCTGCTTGCCTTCATTTAGGGCATTTTCAATTTCTCATTGGCATAGGTAAGTGATATGATGTTCCAGGTGACTGGGTAGTTTCCCATCCTTAAACACATAATTTCCTACTTGGCTTCCTTATGCCAAATAGACTTGAACATATTCAATACACTGAAGTACAAAGGATTTCTGACATTTGCATTTTAAATATTTCATTATCACATGTACCTTCCATAAATCCAGATAATTCCCTCTGTCCATCTAATAGAAAGTTGTGCTCTCAGTAAACTCATATAGTGAAACTATAGTTAACCAAAGAGGTCAAATATAAGGCATTCTGGCTAGATGTAACCTTTAAGAAAAACAATTTTACCCCATATTGTTTATAAAAATCTACTTCACTGCCTTAGAAACTTTAGAACAAATATGATATTGCTTTGATTCAACATTTCATGTTTGGGGGTAATCTTTATGAATATTGACTGTTTCTATAATGTAGATGTAGTGAATAGTAAAAATTAAATACCCCTCTAGAAACTTTAAAACATTTATTGAAATAGAAATTAAATCTGGAGTAATTTTTACTAGGATAAGCCAGCTACTTGGGAGAGAAAAGATTTAGGAGGGTCTGGTATAGCTCAGTCTTTCAGTGGCCACAAGCTCTCCTGAGCCAAAAATTTCTTTGCTGGGCCTTAAGGAAAAGGGAAGTTATCCAGCCTGGACCACTCCTGAGCTACACGATCTTCTGACACTATCAGGACTCCTGCCTGCTTAGTTAACAGAGGATTTTGGTGATATTTCTGTTATTGAAAACCATGGGATCCAAGTGTGGGTTACAAATATGCTGAGGTTTTTGGCATAATGGCTTCAAAAACTGATAACTGTACTCTTTTAAAATATGTTTTAGCAAAACATGTTCACAATGAAAATGAATTTTTACTGCTAGACTTGTTTGAATAAATAGCCATTTCGAAAAATCTGTATTTCATTTGTAAGTTGCTAAGAGTCACATGATGGTCAAAGAGACAATTTCTCTTCTGGTCAATGTACAGGTTACAAGAGGGAAATTAGGGTGTAGAGTCAAAGATAATCCAATACCAGTTAGAAGAAATACAAGTAATTTACATTCCCTATTTTGTTGATGGGAAGAAAATCTCTCTATATATGGAATAGAATTGATATAAACATGCACATTGTCTCAACTAGTGAAGATCTATACAGAGAAAAATATAGAAGAGAGGCCCATTGGAAAGCTGCCATGCGATGAAATAAGTGAAGCTAGACCCGTAATTTTGTTTTTCTAAAGAATTTGATCATATGATGAGTTACAGTAGAAAGGAACTTAGACATTTTAGTTACTACTGATTAAATCTGTGACAAAAAGAAAAGAATTATTAATATTGCTTATAAGAACTTAGGAGCTTATAAATTATTTCTATTCACACAAGATTTACTAAAAGCTATTTCAGACATTCTCATCATAGTCTGTCCTTAGTTCAAAATTTCTGCCACCCAAAATCACATCCACATTCAAAAACAGAAACTCACAAGAAATAAAGCTCTGAAACTGAAACTCAGCCCTTTGTTGAGCTCTATGCTCAGTCATCTCTCTACAGTTGGGAGCTGTTTATACAACCTGTGTCTCTTCTGACTATAGTTTACTTCACAAACTGATCATTTTGTTCAAAAATAACACTAAAAAAATATATAAATATTTTCTACTCTTACTCAACATGTCTCGAATGGAATTAATTACCTTCTCACTAAAACTGGTTCCCGTATCTCCCAACAGTCCTGACTCTATTCAGGGCAATCACCAAGTACTGTCCATTTAATTCCTGAAATGTTTTTCAGCTATATCACTATTGCCACTGCTCCAGACCACTGCAGTACTACCCAAGTGCCATCTCTCACACAAATTCTACTGGCCCCAATCCATTTTGATAAAGCCATCAAAGAGATCTTTATAAAATGCATAACTAGTCAAATTACTCCCCTGATTACCATCCATCAGTGACTCTCACACCTCAACTCTTAATGTCTTCCTTAGCCTATATACAAGTTTCTTAAGCTCAGGGTCCAGCCTGTATGTCCAGCTTTAACTGTAATATGCCTGCGCTCCCAGTTTAGGACTCAGCCATATCCAACACCCTGAAGCACCACACACACACTTTGCAGTTGTATGTCCCGACCTCTTCTAGAACAGCTTTCAGCTCACCATCCGCATCCGCTGATGCTCTACCTTCTCCAGAAAGACATCATTCATCATTCCTAGCTGTGATAATGTCTTACTAGTTTTCTCGCCCCAAATCTAACCCATGATCCCATTAATTACTCTAAAACAATTCTTATCATATAAAATTTCAACTATTTCCAGAGGCAAATCTATTGTTATTTTAATCCTACACAGCAGAGATCTAAAATAAAATATCAATCCACAGCATTCAGAAAATGTCCCAAAAACTCCTTGGTCTTTGCTAGATAATCTACATAAATGGCCTTCTGTGTTTTCATACTAGAGAATTAAAAGCAATGTGCAGCTGGTGTTGCAGATCCTTAATGGTGGAGATCTTCTAATGAACTGTGATAATCATGAGATTAAGAATGACTCTTTTCTTTCATTACAGGAGTAATATAACCTAAAAAATGTTTTTAACACACTTTCTGCTACTCTAAATATGCCATTTATTCACCCAGCACTCAACTCTTTTACTAGCTTTCTGCCCTGCCATATCACATATCTTGTATTGCCCTCTATGGCAGGTGTGATAGCAGCTTTTTATTCTTCCTTTTCTTTCTGTCATATTCCTGGAAGTGCCAACTCCCTTGCCTTTCCCATGTTGATAAGTCGCTCTATAGACCTGTCACATCTCATGCAAGTCTTTGTTTTGTTGAAAGAACTTGGGACTCTGTCCATGTGATCCAGCAATAGCAACATCAACTGTAAAATGAAATAGGAGAAGTGTCTGCCCTCCGGAGCCTTTCCATGAAGAGCAGGAAGCAGTAGGGATCATAGGTGAAGAGCCAAGAGAGTCAAGAGAGCCTATGCCCAAACTGAGCAGATATTTCTAGTGTGACTCTCAGACCTAAGAAAGCATTTTGGATTGGGGAGTGGACAGCAACTGGAAATAAGAAACCATGGTAATATAAAAGCTTCAGTGAATATCTAGTTTAATTTACCCAGTAAAAATATTATGGTTAAAACCTAACTGTGCTAGTTGATAAAACTTGGTTTACAAAGCACACAGGCATTGAAGATTTTTTCCAAATAATCTTCATTTTTCATTTCTTAGATTATTTGTTCCAGCAAGTCTAGAACATTAACTGCTGTTAGAGTACTCTTCCTAAAATATAAATGAGGCAATATCGTTCTATTGTTTAAATACTGAAGCTACCCACATATCCCTATAAGATAAAGTGATCTTCTTAATGTAGCACACAGGCCCTTTAATGTCTTACCTTCCCAGCCTCATTTCCTGCTGCACCTTCATATGTTCCTTTAATCTAGAATGTACATCAATGAGAGTCTCTGGTAATTCCCCTTATTATACCATGCCTTCTATGTGCCATTCTGTTACAGAAATTATTCTCCATTTGTAATGTGACAGCACCCTCCACTTGCACATTCATCAAGAAGTAGTAGTGTCCACTCTCTAAGAAGCCTGTCTTACTGTGCTCTCCTCCCACCTCTATCCCTCTTTTGAATTAGGTTTCCTTAGCTGGCAAAGCACCTAGAGTATACCGGTATTATGACATTTACTCATCTGTATTCCAATGTTCTGCCCATTGGTCTATATCTGACACAGGAGTATGAAGTAAAAGCCTCATATGATTCCGTTATAATAATACTTGATAGCATCTCAACAAATATTAATTGAATTGATGAATGTATGATAATGAGAAAATATTCACCAAAGCTAACTTTTTTTCTTTGAATACTCTGTCTAAGAAAATATTGTGAATAGTTATTTTTGCAAAATAGATAAAAAATAAAAAGTAACTTTTCCTCAAACAAGGCGATTTTCAGTTTAAATAATGACTCACCTCAGGGGTCCTTCAAATAGCAAGTACTTCTAGTGAATTTATGGGTTTAAAATGATTAACTACTTGACAGGAAAAGTGGAAAAAAGAGAGAAAGAATTTTAGCAGGAAAATCCAACACCTATTGAAAATAAACGAAATGAGAGAAAGACATAGAAATCGCAATGAAATATGCTCCCGAAGCATTAATCAAGGAAAATACAATTCAATTTACATGTTAGATTTGCACCTATTTCAGAAAAATGTTCATTGTGTAAAAACAAAGATGAATCAGTATCTAACTTCCCAGAAGAATTTTCACATCTAAACTCCTAGAAGAAAGATTTATGGCATGTTACTTTTTCTCTTGTGCATATCGATTATATTGAAATAATCTATGTTTCTGTCTGCTTTCTAAGCAAAGCTATAAAGTTTTTGAGACCCTAGACCATGTCTTATTCATTTTTGCATCACTAAGATTTAACATAGAGGCTGGTACCTAGCAGATATTCCATGTTTATTGAACTGAACACTATATTAGAATCTTATTGTTCTATTTAATACATCTCACCCAGTGAACAATAAATATCTCCCTTAAAAAGGCATGTGTTTTTAAACACAATATATGTACTTTGTATCTCAAAATCAATGTTGTAGAATACATCTGAAAAAACCTAAAATTTGGGAGTATATATTATTTGTTTTCCAATTTTTCAAGTGCCTAGGGAATAGTCTTGACAACTCCACGTAATTGTACTCTCAGGTTCAGAGGGTAATAAAGATTGAAATTATCTCTTAAAATTCAAATTCAAGTTATTAAAGTATAATATACAATTCAAATCTAAAAACCTAGATATCAAAAAATGCAATGTTAAATTTAAACTATATTTTTAAAAACTTCCTACTTTGAAAACTAAATGTGAAATACCACCTACTGAATGCATGAGCAGAGCACAGAGAAAAAGCACTCCACTGTGGTTGCCTCGGGGTATCAAACCATCTCTAACCCATTTCAGACTTACTTATAAAACTGTGGGTGGTAACAATCTGGATACATTTTTTTTTTTTGCTTAAATCTTTCATAGATACATCTGTCAAACAGCCACATGCCTGACCCAGTTGTATTAAGTAAGCCCTACAGATTATTTGTCAAACAAATTCAGTAACCCAATATTTGTTTCTTTATTTTAAAATTTAATTGGTATGCAAATAGGGCAATAGGACAGCATTTGTGCTGGATACAGTTGTCACTTTAGATTCTGGGAATGCTCATTATCATGATTACAGATGTTTTTCCCAACTAACATCTGCCAATATTACCTAAACCCCAGAAAGTCCACAAACCTGTGCAAACTTCTTCTCACGGTGGATCTCTTTCTCTGTTATCTGTCCCACACACATCTTTGTGCATCTGAGGCCTCTGTATGCCAGAATTATGCTTGCTTCCTAACACTTCTGCCTCCAGAGCTTTAGATTTGAAATTGAATAGACACAGAGCCAATTTATCATAGGATGACATGTGTCATGTTCATGGTATTACCAGAGGAACCTAGTATGCACTGTATTTATCCTTTTGTTGTCAGCATGGACCAAGAAAGCACAGGATAGAGAAGCTATTATGTTTTAATAATATGATATATACTTTAAAATAGAATATTAAATACCATTGCCTTCAAAATGTGGTACTAGATCATTCTGCTTAAGATCAGAATTTTTTGTCAAATAATCATCTGTCATTCAAGAATACATCCTATTGAAATGAGAATAACAAACAAAAGCATTGGAATGTGTTCCCTCAAAGAAAAAGATAATGCTTTGTTCAAACCAACAATTTATTTCTTCTATCTATCTCATTTTCACATAAATTCTAATCATGCTTAATGACAGCTTTATCTTGAATACAATATAAATTCATATCATGTAGCTTTTGTTAACAAATATAAATATCTAAGAGCACACTCATTCCATCTTTTACTCGCTAATATATGTACTTTTAACATCCTAATGATGCGTCTCACTGTGTTTCTAGATCAAACATAAAGTAAACATATACAGAGATAGCAATATTTCAAACATAAACCTAACAGCCAAAAGGAAAAAGCTTTTCATTTCAAGCAAGTTTAATAAAAAGCCCAAAACTTGAAGCGAAACTTTCAACTGTGAAACTGGCTGATCACAAAGCGAAATCTTCTTAAATCTCTACAACGATCTACTTTTTATCTGGAATATTCATTCATGCCAAACTTGGCATCTAGTTGCTCATTTTGATGTGTAATTAATTTTGATTTCTAGTATTCCTTCAATTACTTTTTTAACATTTGCAAGTATGCTCCACAAAGTAAAGAGTAAATAAGACCTAAATGCTAGCACTTTTTAGATTTTACTAATATGTAATAATTTAGTATAAACAACAAATGTGCGAAACTCACTATTTCATATATACAAGTATAGTAACAAACTTCAGTTAAGAGCTAAGCCTGCCTCTTAAATCTGATGATGGGTTTGCTAGACTAAGTACAAGCCTTTAACAATGCTATTCAGGGAATATTTTACTAATATCAATCCTTTACTAGAAGTATTGGTCAGAATCCAATAGTTAAACAAATAGTTGACTAATTCAAAATAATAATTGAATAAAGTCTAATGAAAGGGCAATTTATAAAGGTTTGGGCAGGGTTAAGGAAACTAAGAACAGAGAATAAAGGACTCAAGTACCCACAAAAGCAGGAAGCTATTACCAAACTTGGCCCTGAATGAGGAGAAAGAAGTATTATCAGAACCCTGATGGAGGGTTTGCCCAACAGGAGCTGTAGTCTCAATAAAAGATCACAGCTACTGCCAATTCTCAGCCTGGCAGGGGAAAAAAAAAACAGATGGAATAAATACCTCATCTATTTTCTCCTCCATCTTTCAATATGCCACACCGCCTTCCAACTGAAAGCCAGAGGTCAAGGAAGCCCAGGTGAGGGCATGGCACAGAGAAAAGTAGAGACAGATGGAAAGTAAATCTTCACGGGCAGTGAAAAACATCCAGCACAGTGACTTTCTCTGTAGTGTAGCTTTCGGCCACTGCCAAATGATATAACATGAGGATCTAATAATTAGAGAAGGTCTTGAATCTTTTCCTATAAAATTTATATGAACTTAAGTGAAGTCTAGGAGAGTATGTACAAGAAGTTGAAGAAAAAAATCATCATTCTCTCAAACATGTACATCCTCAGTGGGATCTTCAAAGCCCTACAACCTAGCTCCTATTGGCTGACAGAACCCTGGATGTCTACTTATCTATACCCAAGGAAAAATACAGTCTCATGGTAAACTAAAGCTAAAGAATTGCAATCATAGCAATGTCTAGAAGAACATTATGGATTCACTTCTTATATGACATAAAAACCATTTCTGATGGAGCTAAGGTTTTGCTTGAGTGGCCCCCAGGAGAGTTGTAGAACAAATTTTAAAGACTATCTAACCCCTTACCCTAGAATGAAATACCACCTGGATTCAACATCCCTTTTCCACTTCTATCTTGCATTTTTAAGAAACATTTTAATTAAGAACTTTCCACACTAGGCACCTAATTAGTCATTTTGACCCAAAAGCCTCAATTTCTAATACCATCATATTGGATGTTATGATTCCAACATTTGAATTTGGGGAAGGACAGAAACATTCAGTGCATAACAAATATGTTACCTCAATTAATGCTCACAACAAACTTGGTGATACATATATTTCTTACTTTATAGATTATCATCTGAGACTCAAATGAAGTAGCTTCCCTGAGCTTGTAGAGCCATGGCCTGCTATCGTGACTAGAACCTGCATTCCATGTGTGTGGTCTATACCTTAATCCACAACTATCTTATGCTGTAGCTGAGATGGTCTAGTAACCTGTCCTTGCCTAAAAAGGCCATGCAATTTCATACCTCTGTATACCTCATACTCTTATCTATAATAAACTTCCTACCATCTTTAGTTAACAGGCTTTCAACAAACATTCATGGAACACCTACTATGCACCAGTGTAGTAGGCAGTAAGAATACAAAAATGAATTATCATAAAAAATCCCTGTGTTTAAGCAACACTGGGCTAATGGTAGATACAAACTATTCCTGAACAAAGTGCTCAAATTCTTCCTCCATGGTAATTTTTTTTCCAGCCTCAAAGGAAGTCTCCCTGCCCCGCCCACCATTGATCTTCAAAGGATGTGTATAAAGCTTTCATGTCTTACCATATTCAACATGCATGTACAAGGAATAAGAATGCCAAATAGGTCACAATAAAGCCAATGTCTCTGGGTCTTTAATAGCCTAAACTTGTTGTCTTTCAATTAAATTCAATCTTATAAACAGATTGTAGTTCTGTTCTTCACAGAGACCAAAAAAATTCATATATGTTGTATTAACAACATTTATAATCAGTGAAATCTATAAGGTCCAATGGGTATTTCTATGCTTTCCTTGATAGATGCATCTTTGAAACACTGATGTTTATGAGAAGCCATGAGGGCTTAAGAGGGCTGTTTCTATTCTTTCTGGGTAAACAAGAACACTATATTAATTATAAACATGCCAAATATTCACAGACAAAGAGATCGGTAAAATTTGCACAAGAATCTTTCATATAAAAAGTCACAGAAAACATTTGTGAGCAACAGAAGATATGGTATGTCCCAAAATTCATATCTGAATTATAGAATGTAAATATGACAAATAACACCGTGAAGCTTAATAATCTTAACTTCATTCACTCAGTGCAGATGAACATTTACCATATTCCTAGTTCTAAGCAATGATTTTCATTCATTAAGCAGCAAAACCACTTCTTTCTGCAAGAATGTACTGAGCCAGAAACAACAGAAATGTGTATTTGTATTATTATGCATATAAATTTACTGATGTTGAAAGGATTAACTTGCAGATCAATAAGAGAGAAATTCATTACCCCAACCAGCCACAAGTAACTAGAACTACATAAGATGCATCAGTCAAAGTTGAAATGGAATTTACTTCAGTACTGCTACAACCTAAAACAAACCATAAAATGAAATCAACACTTGTACCAGGAAATTTTGCATAAACAATCTGATAGATTCTAATACATTAAAGCTGTATGTATACCAGCCTCTCAAGCTGCATGAAAAATGTTGAGATCAATGGATGCTGATGAACAATATTTAAATGAATTTCTAAATGACTATAATAAAAAATTTAGTTGACTCAACCCCTGCTGTTCTGGGCTGTAAAGTTATGAGCTCTATTTACCTGAAAGCATGTATGCCTATTAGACTTGGCAGGAGTTTTTCAACCTTGCTATTAAGTAGAGTATCTATTTAAAATGAACCAAGCATCAGGATATATCAAATCTGTTACTTCGGACTGAGATAGCAGCATGCTAACCTCAAGTACATGATGTAAAGAGCAGAAGAGAATAAATCTTCATGGTTTTTCTTAACTTTGTGGCAAAAATTTTTCATAAAATGTGGCCAGCATTGACTTTCACAGGTACTAACAATAAAATGTCTAGATAAAAAGTGACACAAGAAGCAAAATGAATTAAATATATTAGAATACATTTAAAATTGCATCTTTCAGAAAGCCTCCACATCTTTTTCTGTGGAGCTAATGAAGGGATTATTGGTTGAGTGAGGAAAATGAAACCAGAAGAGAGAATTTTCTTCAATAGAAAGTCACCAAATATTTGACCCCCTTTACCGCTATCTACCACTCCCCTTCCCCCTTTCCCTCTGGAAACCACTCATCTACTGTCCATGTCCATGAGACTCTGTCATGTTTGTCACTTTCAGTTTTATATCCCACATAAGTGAAATCATATGGCTTTCAACTTTTTCTGTCTGACTTATTTTGTTTAATATGATTATCTCAAGATCCTTCCATGTTGTCGCAAAAGGCAATATTTCATCTTTTCTTATGGCTGAGTAATATTCCATTGTACATATGTACCACATCTAACGATGAAAGGAAATTTAACATTGGGTGGTGAGCACACAATGTAATGTAATATATTTATATTTATATATATATATATATATATATATATATATATATATATATATATATATATATATATATACTTTTGAATTGGACACTTGAAACTTATTTGATGTTATTAACCAATGTCACCCCAATAATTTTAATAAAAAATAAAAGGAAAAAGAAAAAAGAAAGTAAATAGAAATGAGTATAATCTATAAAAGAAGAAAATAAATGAAAGGAGAATATTAGAGGTGGCAGAGATTTAGGACTCAATGCTAACCCAATGTAATACACCAAAAATTGGTGGGAAACAATTTGATTTAAATTCAAAGAATGGGACCAAACCATACAAGTGAACAGGCAGGAAGGAATCATGGTGAAACAGGTAAGCAGTATGTGAACATGGTAATGACAAGTATTAGATGATAGTAGAGACTACACCTGATTTTGTCTTCTAATAGCACCAGGGTATGTTGAAAATACAAATGTTTATTAGGTTGCAATAAAGGCAAGATCAATCAGTATTTGAGAAAAAAAGACAAAAATTCTCGCAACGAGAGAAAATATAGGCAGTTAGCAGAAACCACTGTACTGAAATTCAGTATAGAAAAATGTATGCCTAAAGACGAACTCATTTCTATAACATTAAAAAAAGTTAAATATTGCAATTACAGGGCAAAAATACATGAATATGAAATACACTATTTCCAATGTGTCAGAGTAGAAATCTGCATTTTAAAAAATGCATCTTTCAAAAAGTTTCCACACCTTTCTGGAGGCCAAGAAAAATCTGTGGAGCTAATGAAGAAGGGAATGAAATTTGTAAGACATTAGCCTAGTATTTATCATCAACAGAAACTAAACCAGAGTAGAAAAATTAATTGAAAATGATATGAAATATGGCTAAAGAGAATTGTTCATAGTGAACTTAAAGACAAGAGCCAAAGATGCAAAGAGATGACATATATATCAAAGTGATTTGTAAACCTGATACTAATACTGAAGATGTTAATTTTTTTTCCCCAAATAGACTAATAAAGAGTGAAAGGAGACTACTGCAGTCAAGATGGTGGAGTAGGCAAATGCTGTTCATGCCTTCTTTCACAACCACATCAAAATTATAACTAAACTACAGAACAGCCATCATTGGGAGTTGTCTGACATCTAGATGAACAAGAAGTCCTACAACTGGGAACGCACAGAAGTGGCCACCTTGAGAATGCAAAAAAAAAAAAAAAAAAAAAAAAAGAAAGAAAGAAAACAAAAAATAAATAACTCTAAAATTGAAGTTATTATTTTACCTTTAATAATAAAATATTTTTGTTTTTGCGGAAAATGGATTAACAAAAGAAAAATTCCAATTAATATTTTAAAAATAATAAAATTAAATGTCAGAAATTGATTATGGATATTTATGTTGTTTTTATTTCTTAAAATACACTTTTTCACTAACTGTTAAAATAGCATTCTCCCCTGATGCCTACATATCACTCCCACTATTACTTTTCTGTATCTTCTACTTCTACTTAGTCCTTAAATATTGAAATCCATGCCCCCAGATTTCTTAAGACTTTGCTCTGGTCCACTACTATTTTAATTCTTCATAAACTTCAGCTATCCACAGTTCTAACCAGATATAAAAAAAATTATTCCACATCTGGATTTGTAGCCAGAATTCTTTCCTGAGTTCTAAGCTAAACTTCAAAGAAACCTAATTTTTTTTTTCACAAACTCTAAAGGTTTAGGCTAAAAGACATCACCTACACATCCTTAGCTGCCTTAAGTGCTGGTGAAGTAGAATGATCACAGTACTTAAAACTAGAAACTTGGAGTCCTATTACCCACTGACTATTAAAACTTTAGGATGACCGTGATATAAAATTGGTTAAAAGAAATTAATGATATTTTCAGTTGTAGAATAATATCCCAAGGGAACTGGTGAATGGTTTAGGACCAGGGAGCTGGCATTTGAAGAAAAAAAAAAAAAACAGTATGAAGAGAGAGTATATTTCTATATTAGCAAAACCAAAAAGTTCTCTAGTGGGCACAAATTGCTAGGCTTAACACCAGTGCTATATTTGTTGATCAACCTAAAATGGTTAACATATACATTAGGGCTCCACAAACAGACACTAAGTTCACTGTGCCTAGGATAGAACAAAGACTCTATACTTTTAAAAATCTCTCCAAGGACTTTATATTTTTACTTCCAAGCAATATATTTTATATATATATATATGTATATATATATATATATATATATATATATATATATATATATATATATATATATATTTCAGAGTTGAATGAGAGTAGTGTTTCCCAACCTGTATACCATAAACCACTGTAAGTTATTGTCCAGTACTATTTTTGTAAATATTATCTGGGGACTAAAGTAATAAATATCTTGAAAAATATTTTTTAATATTTTAAATATGTTGCAGAGTAGGCGTCATTCCTCCTCAAAATTCAAAAACTAAACCAATTTTTTAAAAAGTACTAACTACAACACTTCAAATTTTCTGGAAATGTATTCATTTTATTAAAACTTCTAATTTGTCTATTTTACAAATAAGACCTTTTGTCACCAATATTGCAAAATAGTTATATTTTTAAAAGATAAAAAGAAGTAAGCAATTTATGTATTATTACTTTTAAGAGAAACTAAGAAAATCATGGGACAACACATTGAAAAATTATAAATCCATTAGTCATGTTTTGGAAGATTTTTTAATATTTTGTGGTTTTTTAAATCACCTCATCTAGATTCATAATCTAATTAAGTGAACATTTATTTTGGTGCCAATTTGTAGAGGATGACTATGGAATGGTTAAAATTTGTGTGGTCACAAATTATTACATATTTGTATATCAAGTCAGAGCTTTACAAAATTTAAGCAAATGTCAATCTCTTACAATCAATTTATTATCTAGAAATATGTATAAAGACAGACTAAATTTTGCATGCCTAAATTTCATCTAACAAATCAAAAGGCACAATGTTTGCTTTTTAAAAATAAACAGTATTCCTTAATACTGAACATCCTAATTTGGGCACACATAGAACTTGATGCATTGAAAAGTCTTCAGCAATCATCAATATAATGGGTAATCTTTTATGTATAGTATCAGTATTTGTAAGGATGCTCAGATATAGTGGATAATCATCCAATAAGAAAAGAATCGGGTTATTAAAAGATTGAGAATATGCATGGGGTCTAGAAAACAGTTCAACATTGCTGTGCTCTTCCCATTAAGTAGTTACTAGTTAGTTTTAGTTCCCCTCAAGGCAATCTGTAGGATGAATTTTCAGATGCAAGTATATGGCATAATGGGAAGCACATTGAGAGAGTGAGGAAATGAGACAGAGAAGGAAAGAAAGCCAATAAAGTGTGTGCTAAGAAAATAGGATGGGAACCTAGGGCTCAATATTGTGGTGTACCTCCTGAGATACAATGCAGAACATGCCACAAATTGTCCCACTGAAGGGAGATAAATATGAGATATTTATTCATGATCTCCCTTTCTTCCTTAAATCCCTGGCACTTTCTACCTGCCCAATGCCCAGCCTGAGCATGCTCCTTAGGTAAGGAAATACCTTCAGAAAGAGATGTGAAAGCCTTAGGAATGTATAGAAGTATCTGCAGGAGACTTTTTGGGTAGGGAACAGGAGACTTGAGCAGGGAACCACCAGTGATAGCCTCAGTCACTATTCTCTTAATGTTAGTACACCTCAGCTGGGCAGCCAGCAGTCTTTCTTCCCCATGGTCCCCATATCGCTCATGATATAATCCATCTTTTCTAATTCCTCCCCAGGTACACACACTCAGGGACAAGAAAACTACTTAGGCATTCTAAAATACATCTTATTGACCTGAGATCCTTTTGTTAATTCTAAGTGGTTTTATTCTCGTGTTTAATAACTATTCACTATAAGGAAATACAATGCACACGAAAACATGAGTGGTATTAATATAAGTGTGTTAAAGTCAGAAACAACCCAATAATTTCTGTCTTAATCTGCCCCAGCAAATCCTTGGCCATTTTTATACAATCATAGTCACTGTGCTGAATCCATCTTCAAGAATGCCTGTGTTACCTCCTCTTGACCAGATCTCTCATTTTACCCACAGATATCTGTCAACCCAAATACCATGTCCTAGGCATGTAAGAAATATATGGGTTGCTCACTGAAACAGATGGTATTTCAGAGTCAAATTTATATTACTATTCTCTACTTGCTGGTTCCTAGATCAGACTTCTCTATACCTTGGAATTCACATTTTTATGGTCTTGACCACAATTCTGAATCTAACTTTGACTTCTTACGTATCTACCTGGATTTTTTCCCTCCTGATTTTTCCTGGCCTTAGTAAATATATATTCCTAAACTCTTATTTTGCCTGCCTAGAATCTGTTCTGAAAACTATCCCAGTGTATTGTCTGATTCTTGATTTCTGTGTCATGATTGCTACCTCACTGGCACCCATGAAGCTATTGTCTAGTAATTCAATCGAAAAGTATTTATTGAGTACCTATCATGTACTGTACACTACTGATGGAATTAAAACACAGCAATGAATAAAACGGAATAACTTCTAGCTCTCAAAACACTTAATTATAATGGGATGATTGCTCAGGGAAAATTGTCGAACATGTTTATAACAAACATCCTTTCTGAACCATAGCTTTAGGTAAAACTATTTCCTCAGGACCACACCAACAAATCACCATAACCAGACAACAAATATCACTGGGAAAAGCAACAAGAAAACAATATGCAAGACTTGAAATGCAAGCCTTCTATAGCTAGAGTCTGACACATATTAATTTTTAGATTATCCCAAAATAAACTTTGACAAAAATATTTTTCAAACAAATTTTAAAAGGGGGAGAAAAATATCTGACAATTTTTTATTTGAAAACCATTGTTGAATACCGCAAATTATATCCAATCTCATTTTTCAAAAAAGTCAAAAAGGGGGTGATTTGTTCATTTGTTCATCCGTTTACTCATTCAACACATATACCTCAACTTCTTGTTATGTGTCAAAACAGAAGAGCTCCTGTTTCACAGAACTAATTTTCCAAGTAGAAGGATCCAGACTAAGCAAACAAATAATGTGTAATAATATCTATTTAAAAAATAACCTGTGTGCGCTGATACACAAAGAAGGAGTGAAACTAAGCAAAATGAGCAGAGAATGCCTGCCTGACTAGTTGAACATCAAACAAGGAGACTTTTTTTAAGCTATTCTAAATTCAAAAATAAATATGAGTGTCAAATTCTCTCAGATGCATTAATACCATTATAATGCATCTGCCCTTTTTTGCTCACTGTCTCCTACAAATTCACCTTTGTTCTGAAAATGTGACTAAAATTCCAAAGTTAAAAACGAGAAAAAGTTTGGATGGGTGTGAAACAAGGACTTAGAATATAATCACTCCAACATTAATTATACTGTACATTTGAGAAGCTATAATCAAGAATTGAAAGCTGCTTTTTGTCTTGGATTCAAAATCATGAAGCAACAATTTTACACAGTGAACATATCTTTGTAAGAAATTCTGAAACAGAAAACAAATTAGATACAATTTCCTAACTGAAAATGAGTCCAGACAAGGAATATTGCTCATCAGCTCTTTTTCTGGATTTATTCTGTTGATGTTTTTCTGGGGTCATGGGAGGTTAAGAGGGCAAATAGAGGAAGGTACAATAATAGAAGCATTCAGCATAAATAAATTTTAAAGGAGCTTTTCAGAAATCAAATGTGGCTAGTTTACAAATGGACTTTAAAGCATGAGAACAAAAATAATTGTTAGCCAAGACAATTTTCAAAAAAGTCATTTTGTTTTTATCCACCAAATAATAAATATTGCCATCTCTCTGTAAGCTTTTTCGAGGTAAATAAATTCATGTGCTGTTATTATTGCTTGGCGCCACCTTAGTATTATTATATTTTTTAATAATCTATTTCATCTTTTTTTTTCAAGTAGGATTTTGGTTCCTTTTCTTATTTCCTAGTGTTTATGTGCAAAAAACAAGACACAGAAACCAAAGACTATGGTTTTTTTTTCATTTTTGTTTCATTCCACTTGCACTCAACAAAATATGAGATTCACGACAGGACCATACCAGTGAACGACCGAACGAACGAATGAATGAATGAATGGATGAATGAATGAAAATTTAAAATGAGATTCGATTATCTAAAGGAAATAATGTCTTGAGCATCTATATGAGATCGTTATAGATTATATACAAGGCACATGCAAATATTTAATTCTTATGACATAAATTAAGATGGAATTACCTTGGAAAATTTAGTCCATACTAAATAATTATGTTTTTGAAGAAGATACAAGGAAATGGAAAGATATTCCATGTTCTTGGATTGGAAGAATCAACATAGTTAAAATGACCTAATTACTTAAAGCATTTTACAGATTAAATGCAATCCCCATCAAATATCATTGTCACTTTTTAAAGAAATAGAACAAAAAATCATCAGATTGTATGGAAGCACAATAGACCCAGAATTGCCAAAGCCAGCCTGAGAAAAAAGAATGAGGCTGGAGGCATCACTCTGCCTGACTTCAAATTATACTACAAATCTACAATTATCAAAAAGGCATGGTATTGGCATAAAAACAGACACACAGACCAGTGGAAAAGAATCAAGGGTCCAGAAGTAAGCCTATGAAGTCCATAGAAGGAAACATAGGAACTAAACTCATGGACCTTGGACTTAAAGAGGATTTTATGAATTTGAACTCAAGAACAAAGGAACTAAAAGCAAAACTAAATGAATGAGACTAGACATCAAACTAAAAAGCTTCTGCAGAGCAAAAGAAACCATCAACAAGGTAAAGAGACAACCATCCGAATAAGAAAATATATTTGCAAGCAATGCCTCCAATAAGGGCCTAATACTCAAAATATACAAAGAACTCATGTTATCAATAACAACAATAACAAAAAAAAACAAACTAACCAATCAAAAAATGGGCAGAAGACCTGGACTGACACTTCTCCCAAGAAGACATACAAATGGCCAACAAACATATGAAAAGAGGTTTGCTAGCTATTAGGGAAATGCAATTCAAAATCTCAATGAGATACGCCAACTCACACCTGTTAGAATAGCTGTTATCAACAGGACAAGTAACAAATGTTGGAGAGGATGCCGGGTGGACTGCAAATTGGTACAGCCACTATAGAAAACAGTATGGAGGTTCCTCAAACAACTAAGACTTGATCTACCATATGATCCAGTAATCCCTCTATTGAGTATTTATCTCCAAAGACTTGGAAACTCATATCTGAAAAGATATTTACACACTGATGTTCATACCAGCATTATTCTCAGTAGCCAAGACATGGAAGCAACCGAAATGCTTAAGATAGATGATTGGCTACAGAAGCTGTGGCACGTATATACAATCCTACATTACTTAGCCATAAGAAGAGATGAAATATTGTCATTTGCAATAACAAGGATGGACCTTGAGATAATCATGCTACGTGAAATAAGCCAGACAGAAAAAGTTGAAAACCACATGATATCACTTACATGTGGGATATAAACCTAAAAGCAACAAACGATCAGGATAAAACAAATAGAGACTCATGGACGTGGATAATAGACTAGTGGTTACCAGAGGGTAGCGGGGAGGAAGGAATTAGATGGGGTAAAAGAGGTCAAATAAGTGGTGACAGAAATCTAACTATGGGAGGGGAATACACAACGCAATATATATGACTTACTGTTAAATTGAACACCTGAAACTTACTGGATTTTGTTAACCAATGTCACGAAGAAAAATAATAATAAATTTTAAAAAAAGAAAAAAAATTTAGGCTATACTAAACAATTGTTTTATTTAAACAAATTATAAAGAATGGCATGTTTTCCTAATAAATTACTATTACTATTTTATTCCCACTTATTTTAAATCTTCACTAACAATGTTTTAGATGGAGACGTTAGTTTCAGAAAATTTTCCGTTGTTTTTCAGTATGCATTCTGACAATTGGCAAACTTACACAGGGCCATTACTGTGATCCTCTATTTTATCCCCAATTCTAATAACTTAAATAAACAGAGATTTCATTTCTTATTCAAGAAATAATTTATATACTTTTTACCAAGAATAGCTTATCCCTGATTAAATCATTCACCTTTCTCTTTATAATATTTCTGGGAAAGTTGATGGTTCTAATTGCATGACAATAGAGTGAGGATCTTACATTGCTGTGAGGCTTTCAGACCAAATCAGAATATAATCCTAAATAAGAGAATACAAAATATGATAAATGTCAGTCTATAGGTAGAGAAAACATCATTTTGATGTTCAGATGGCTTTTATGTATACATATATATGCTCACACCACTCACACATTGATTATTTAAAAGTCTTCCTTTTCAAAAAATAAACTTTTAATTACTAAAGTTATATATTTAAAACAAAGATTTTCCTTAAATTTATAAGTCTAACTTATAGAATCATGATTGTTTTTCAGTCTAGCAAATTTTGGTGATCCATTTTAAGGAAGCGTTTAATTAATATGTTTCCATTTACAAACTGAGTTAATTTAAACTCATTAGTCACCTAAACAGAATTCATAAATATATCTTGTTACCCTGTAAGTACTTTAATTCTCTGGCTGAATGAATTTTCCCAAGTATATAAGTAATTCTTTAAAATCCAATAGGGTTTAACTTATATTCTCCTAAATGTTCTGATATTGTGTAATAAATTGGTAAGATTTCCATTTAAAGTCACGAATTTAAATCAATTATTCATTGGTACATTTTAAATTGGAAAAACAAGACTGACTTGCTACTCTAAAAGGCCAAAATCTTTTAAAATTTCAAGTAATTTAAAGTACCAATTACACTAAGATTTTTCAACACACCCAAAACTGTCAAACCATAGGTTTGATTTTCCTGAACATTTCTCTGCTGAACTGTAAATCTTTCCATGGTTAAAAGATGCTATAGAAGTTTGAATAAGTGCCTTCAAAGATGTCCACATTCTAATCTGGACCCTATGAGTATGTTACCCTACATGGGGCAGGGGGAGGACTTTGTAGGTATGATTAAATTGAAATTTGTGATAGGGAGATTATCCTGGACTATCAGGTGGGCTCAATGAAATTACAAGGGTCCTTATAAAGGAAAGACAGAAGCAGGAGAATCAAAGAAGATATGATTATCGAAGCAGAAGTTAGAATAATCAGATGACTGACTTTTAACACTGAAGGGATGAGTCAAGAAGTGCTGGCGGCCCCTAAAAGTTGGAAAAGGTAAGGAAATGGGTTCTTTCCTAGAGCCTCCAGAAGGAATACAATCCTGCTGACACTTTGATTTTAGCTCAGTAGAACACACTTTGGACTTCTGACTTCTAGAACTTTAAGATAATTAATTTGTGTTGTTTTAAGCAACCCAGTTTGTGAAAATTTGTCATAGCATCAATAGGAAACTAAACAGATGCTTACCCACCAAAGAAATAATTATGCTATTTCAAACAATTAGACGCTTATCTTCTTAACTATTGAGAGTTGCATCATACCCAGAGAGTTGGGCCAGTATGCTGATTTCCTTCCTTTTGATGAAAATGACAAAACACACTGAGTCCATTATAGTCCATAAAAAAAGCTATTTAAAAAAATTTTTTTAAAAAAGGTCATTTAGCTCATATCTCTTAGTTGGAGTCATCACATAATACAGTTCATCTCTGTATTTGGAGGCCTACAAAACCTACCTCAGTTGCTACATTAATTGATTTTATATTACATTACCTCATTCATGAGATATTTAAATATCTACTACCCTAATCAAAAGACTTTTGAATTTGATGGAATATTGTGGATTTTTTCTCCCTGCCTGTCTGATTAAATAACACATTACCTATAGACAATAAAATAACATCTAGTTGAATTATTCACAATTTTCTATGATTTTATGGCCACGGAATAAGAAGAAAAGGAGAAAGGGGTGGTGGTAATATTTATTGAATACTTTTTATTCAGAAGTGATTCTGTTGAACATTTGGGTTGTTTTCAGTTTTTTGGGTATTGTCAATAAAATTACTAAGAATATTTGTGTACATAATTTTTTGTATGGACATAGGTTTTCTTTTCTATTATAATATATAGGAGAAAAATTGCAAGGTCATAAGAAATTACAAAACTTTTCTAAAGTTGCTATACAGTTTTGCACTCATACAAGTCACCTCATGGAAATTTTAATTACTGGCCATTCTCTTCCATACATATGTGTAACTGTTTTATTAAAATATAGTTGACATACAATATTATAATAGTTTCAGGTATAAACATAGTGATTCAACATTTGTATTCCTTACAATGTGATTACCACAATAAGTGTTTTTAACTTTATCTACTCTAGTAGGTGCTTAATAGTAGCCCATTACAAATTTTAATTCGTGTTTCCCTGATGACTAATAATGTTAAACATCTCTAAATGTGCTTATTGGCAATTTGTGTGCCTCCAATTATATAGTGTCTTTTTTAATCTTTTCCTCATTTTTAGTTAGGTTGTTTGTTTTATTATTAAGTTGCAAGAGCTCTTTGTATATTCTGAATACAAGTCTTTTATCAGATACATATGTTGCAAATATTTTCTCTATGACTGCCTCATTATTTTCTCAATGGTAACTTTTGAAGAGGAAAAGTTTTTAATTTTACGAAGTTCAATTTATCAATTTTAACAGTATTTCTTGTCTCCTCCTAGGAATTCCTTTTGTAACACAAGATCCCCAAAATTTTCTTATATGTTTTCTTCTAGATATTTTCTAGTTTTAGCTTTTCCCGTTTGGTACATTTTAAGCTACTTTTTACATATGGTATGAGGTTAAGGGTTAAAATTAAGAATCACAGGCCTATTTGTGGTGTCAGTAACAAGACTATACATTTGTGACAACTCATAAAATGTACAACAAAGTAAGTGTAACTCAGTGTAAAGTATCACTCAATATAGTTGATTTAAAAATTATCTTATGAATATCTAGCAAATGTAAAGAGCTGTAAAATAAAGATCAATAAGGAACAAAATTTCTCAAAGACCTTTTTTAATCTAATATGTTAACAACACCGTATAATATATTTGAAAGTTGCTAAGAAAGTGGATCTTAAAAGTTCTCAAAAGAAAAAAAATGTAACTGTGTGCTGATGGATGTTAACTAAACTTATTGTGGTAATCCTTTTACAATATGTACATAAATCATTTTGTACAACTAAAACTAATACAAAGTTAAATTTAATTATATCTCAATAAAAAATAGGGAAATATCTACTAATAAGTAAAATTGTACACTAAACAAAAAGTCAGTATGCACATCTATCATAAAATATAGCCTAAACTCCTAAATATTCCAGCTAACCAGTCTTTTTAAGGAGTACACTGCATAAAAAAATCCAGAAGAATGATAGTCAAATTTTTTTACTTTTTATTTTCCAATTAGAATTGACATTCTATAAGATTTTTTTATTAGTTTCAGGTATACAGCATAGTGGTTAGATATTTATATAATTTAGAAAGTAATCATCCTGATTAGTACCCATCTGGCACTATACATAGTTATTATATTATTGACAATATTCCCTAAGATATTCTTCACATCCCTGTGACTATTTTGTAACTATCAATTTGTACTTCTTAATCCCTTCACCTTTCTCACCCAGACCTCCAACCTCCTCTCATCTGGAAATCACTAGTTTACTCTCTGTATATATTTTCATTTTGTTTGTTCAATTTTTGTTTCATAGATTCCACATATAAGCGAAATCACATTGTATTTGTCTTTCTCTCTCTTAGATCACTTAGCATAATAACCTCTAGGTCCAGCCATGTCATTGTAAATGGTAAGATTTCATTTCTTTTTTTTTATGGCTGAGTACTATTCCATTGTATATATGTACTACTTCTTATATCTAATCATCTATTGATGGGCGCTTAGGATGTTTCCATATCTTGGTTACTGTAAATAGTGCTGCAGTGAACATAGGGGTACATAATTTTCAAATTAGTGTTTGGATTTCTTCAAATAAGTACCCACAAGTAGAAGTGTTGGGTCATAAGGTAGTTCTACTTTTAATTTTTTGAGGAACCTCAAAACTGTTTTCCACAGTGGCTGTACCAAATTGCAACCCCACCAACAGTATATGAGGGTTCCCTTTTCTCTACATCCTAGCCAACACTTGTTGTTTGTTGATTTTTTGATGACAACCATTCTGACAGGTGTGAGGTGATATCTCATTGTGCTTTTAATTTGTATTTACCTGATGATTAGTGACGTCGAACATCTTTCCATAAGTCTATTTGTCAATCTGTAGGTTCTCTTTGGAGAAATATCTATTCAAATCCTCTGCCCATTTTTTAATTGGATTTTTTGTTTTCTTGGTATTAAAGTATATGAGCTCCTTATATATTTTGGATACTAACTCCTTATCTGATGTATCATTGGCAAATATCTTCCCATTCAGTAGGTTGTCTTTTCATTTCGTTGATGGTTTCTTTTGCTATACAAAAATTTATTTTGATGTAGTCCCTTTTCTTTATTTTTTGTTTTGTTTCCTGTGCCCAAGAAGATATAGCTGAAAAAACATTACTAAAAGCAATGTCAAAGAGTTTACTGCCTATGTTTTCTTCTAAGAGTTTTATGGTTTCAGTTTTTACATTAAGTCTTTAATTCATTTTGAGTTTATTCTTGTATATGGTGTAAGAAGGTAGTCCAGATTCATTTTTTTTTTTTGCACTTATCTGTCCAGTTTTCCAAACTCTATTTATTAAAAAGGCTGTCTTTACCCCGTTGTACATTTTACCTCCTTTGTCATAGATTGACCATGTAGGTGTGGGTTTATTTCTAGGCTATTCTGTTCCATTGATCTATTTTTAGGCCAGTACCATGCTGTGTTGATTACTATAGCCTTGTAATATATCCTGATATCAGGTAATGTGGTGCTCACTTCAGCAACACATATACTAAAATTGATATCGAGTAGTGTGATACCTTCAACTTTGTTCTTTCTCAAGATTGCTGTGGCTACTCAGGGTCTTTTATGGTTTCATATAAATTTTAGGATTATTTATTCTAGTTCTATAAAAAGTGCCACTGGTATTTTGATAGGGATTGCACTAAATCCATAGATTACTTTGAAGAGTATGGACATTTTAACAATGTTAATACTTCCTATCCATGGGCGTGGTATATGCTTCCATTTATTTATACCTTCTTCGATTTCTTTCTTCAATGACATAATTTTCTGCATACACATCTTTTATAGCGTTGTTGAATTAATTAATCCTAGGTATTTATTTTTTGATGCAATTGTAAATGGGATGATTTCTTTAATTTCTCTTTCTAATAATTCATAATTGGTATTTAAGAATGCAACTGAGTCTGAATATTAATTTTGCATCTTGCTACTTTACTGAATTCATTTATCAGTTCTAACAGTTTTGGAGTGAACTCTTTAGGATTTTTTATATATAGTATCATGTCATCTGCAAATAATGACAGCTTTACTTCCTTTGCAATTTGGATGCCTTTTTTTTTCCTTGTCTGATGGCTGTGGCTAGAACTTCCAATACTAAATTGAATAAAAGTGGTGAAATTGGACATCCTTCTCTTCGTCCTGATCTTAAGGAAAATGCTTTTGCCTTTTCATCATTGAAGATGATGCTAGCTATGGGTTTGTCATATATAGAGTTTATTATGTTTCCTCTATTGCTACTTTGCTAAAAGTTCTACCATAAACAGATGCTGGATTTTTTCAAACACTTTTTCTGCATCTATTGATATAATCATATGATTTTATCTTTTAATTTGTTAATGTGCTGTATCACATGGATCAATTTTTGGATGTTGAACCAACCTTGCATCTCAGGAATAAATCCAACTTGATCATGGTGTATGATTTTTTAATGTATTGTTCACTTCATTTTGCTAATATTTTGTTAAGGATTTCTGATCCTAAGTTCCTCAGGGATATCGATCTATAATTTCCTTTTTTTGTTATGTCTTTGACTGGCTTTGGAATCAGGGTAATGGTGTCCTCAAAAAATGAGTTGGGAGCCTTCACTCCTCTTAAACATTGAGGAATAGTTTGAGAAGAATAGATTTTAATTCTTCTTTGAATGTTTAGTAAAATTCACCTGTGAAGCCACCCATTCTGATTCTTGTTTCTTGGGAGGTTTTTTTTTTCTTTTTATTATTAATTCAAATTTGTTAGTAGTAATTGTTGGTTCATATTTTCTGTTTCTTCTTGGAAAATTGTATGTTTTTAGGAATTTATCCATTTCTTCTAGATTGTCCAATTTGTTGGCATTTAATTGCTTGTACTATTTTCTTATAATCCTTTGTATTTCTGTGGAGTAAATTGTCACATCTCTTTCACTTGTGATGTTATATATTTGGGTCCTCTCTTTTTTTTTTCTTGATGAAGTCTGGTTAAAGGTTTATCAATTTTGTTAATCTTTTAAAAGAACCAGCTCTTGGCTTCACTGATCTCTTACAGTTTTTCTAGATTCTATTTCGTTTATATCTGCTCTGACTTTTATTATTTCTCATCTTCTACTCACTTTAGCTTTGTTTGCTGTTGTTTTAGGTGTAAGGATAGATTGTGCCTATTAGATTTTTCTTGTGTCTTCCAGTACACCTATTTTACTATGAATTTCCTGCTTAGGTCTGCTTTTGCTGTATCCCATAGATTTGGGATCACTGCGTTTTCATTTTTCATTGTCTCAAGGTATCTTTTGATTTCTTCCTTGACCTCACTGTTAACTCATTCACTGTTTAGTAGCACGTCATTTAGCCTCCATGTCTTCGAGTATTTTTCAGTTTGATTCTTGGGATTGATTTCTAGTTTCATACCATTGTGGTCAAAGAAAATGTTTTATATGATTTCAATCATCTTAAATTTACTGAGACTTATTTTGTGACCTAATATGTTGTCTTGGAAAATGTTCCATGTGTACTTGAGAAGAATATATATTCTTCTGTTTTGGATTAAATGCTCTAAAAATATCAAATAGATCTGTTTGGTCTAATGTGTCATTTAAGGCCACTGTTTCCTTGTTGATTTTCTGTCTGGAACATCTGCCCAGTAGTGTCAGTGGCATGCTAAAGTCCCCTACTATGACTCTATTACTGCCAATCATTCTCCTTATGTCAGTCAATATTCGCTTTATAAATTTAGGAGCACCTATATTGGGTGCATATATGTTTACTAGGTTATATCTTCTTGTTGGATAGATCTCTTCATCACTATGTAATGTTCTTTTTGGTATCTTATTGTAGCCTTTGTTTTAAAGTCTATTTTGTTTGATATAAGTATTGCTACTCCAGCTTTTCCTTTTTCATTTCTATTTGCATGAAATATCTTTTACTATCCTTTTACTTTCATTTCAGTCTGTGTGCGTCCTTTGATCTAAAGTGAGTCTCTTATAGGCAGTGTATCTAAGGGTCTTGTTTTCTTATCCATTCAGCCACCCTATCATTTAATTGGAGCATTTAATTATTTTTTATTTGAAGTACTTGTTGATAGATATGTAGTTATTTCCATTTTATTATTCTTATTTTTGATACATACTTTGAGTATCCTTATAACCAGTGGTGGATTGCTTGTCTCCATTTTGTTATTTTTCTGGAGCTTTGTTCAGTTCCTTCATGAGAGATATGTCTCTTTGTCTCCCCATTTTGGCTGCCTCCCTGTTTGTTTCTATGTATTAGGTAGGGCTCCTAAGTCTCCTGGTCTTAGTAGAGTGGCCTTGCATCCTGTGGGGCCAGTGAAGAAGTCTCCATGACCACCTGCACTGGGTGTTCCAGGTATGTCCCTTGTGGGGTTGTGTGTACCTTCCTGTTGTAGTTGAGCCTTAATTGTTGTTGGCACATAAGTAGGTAGGATTAACTCTCAGGATGACTGACTGTATTGGCCATATCCACAACATATGAGCTGCTGTGTGTGAGCTGACCCCATGAAGTGAGATTCACCAGTGAGTTCGTGTGCTGTTGAGACCACTTGTGGCACTAACAAGGTAGTGCTCTGTTGAGGTCTAACACCAGCCACCAAGAGTTTTTGTTCTAGAGCCCCTTAGGTAGGGCTCCCTTGCAAATAAAGTCAGCTGCTGCCTTTGACTGACTCAGTGCTAATTGGTAGGAATTACAAAGCTATCCGTGGTTGGTTGCTGTCTGTGCTGGACCTGGAGGCATGTGAGAGAGGCCACCAGTGAACCAAGTCCGGCTGCCTACAGTATGAGGCCTAAGGCAACTCATCAAAGGCCCAGGGCACCTGAAGGTCTGAGACTGCCTGCCTGCTACCCATAAGGCTTAGCAGCTGAAAAATTCTTGTGCCGTACATGAGTTAAATGAGGCAAGATTCCAGGGAGTCACCAGAATAAGGCAAATGGTGTTTCTCAGGTCAGTGGAGATTCAGATTTGTTGCCAGTGCTGAGCCTGTGGCCACAAAAATCACACTAAGGTCAGCAACCGCCTGCCTCAGGCTCACAGACTCCCGAGATTTGTTCAAGAAATACTGCAGTTCATGTCAAGGCTGGTTGCCCATCCTCAAAAGTATCTCTCAAGGTACACAAATCCCAGGACTATTCATTACTACAGAAGGAACTCCCAGCCAAGAGCGTATAATGGTTTGGTTGCCTGGCAACAAAATATGCACCAGCAATTTGTGAGTTGGGTGGGGCAGGGTATGAGGGAGTCACAGGGGTAGAGAGAGAAAAGTTTACCCGGCCAATGCAGATTCAGATTTGGCCATGTAGGAGAAGGGATCAACACAGAGAAGATGGTGCCTGCCTCTACACTGAACGGGAGGAGGGTTCAACAAAGGCAAAATGGCGGCTGTCCCTCCAAACCTCACCCTGAAGCTACACAACTCACTCTTTCCTTGTATGTCCCTGGCACCTCCTGAGCTACTGTCCCTCTGCAAGCAGCCCAAGGTGAGTGCCTGCAAGCAAGTTAGTCTGTATGTAGGTCCTTTAAGGGGACATCTGCATATCCAGCTGCCTTCCTTCTCACTCAGATGGTCGGAAAACACACTAATTTTCACATTCGGATTTTGTGGGGACTCCTTTTCACAGCACTAGAATTCTGGGCCAGGGAGCCACACATAGGTATGGGACCAGCCTATTTTGCATCTCTGCCCCTACTACCAGTCTCGGTGTGGCCTCCTCTTTATATCCTCAGTTATAGAACTTCTGTTCAGCTAGTCTTCAGATGGTTCTCCAGGTTGACTGTTCCACAATTTAGTTAAGATTTTAATATGGTCATGGGAGAAGGCATGCACAGCATTTACCTACACCACCATCTTGATTAAAACTCATCAATTTTTGATTATCTACTTTATCAATACATTCCAGTGTTTCTTTTTCCAATCATCCACCACATTTCTACCTAATATCCCAACTCTCAATCAGTTATACATTTCAGGGAATATAAATATATTTTTAACATAAGCAAAAAAATTAAATGTACTTTCCAATGTCTCAATAATACTTTAGGGAATTACTTACTAATCTGTCATTAGTAGCTATAACTGAGAGTTTATTTTACCATATTATAATATTATGTTCTCCAACTTATTAACATTGGTAATAATAAAGAACAGCTATAATTTTTAGTTCTTTATGCATAATTCAGATACTTTATATCATATAATCATTTCACCTGTTATTTTGAAAAAAATTAAAATATAGAAAATTGCAAAAGATAATATAAAAGCACTCACCTAATCCCTACCAGAAAAACAAAGGCCACCATTTATTTCATCTATGATTCATATTAAAATATGTAAATTTCAGATAAAGTCATAATTCCAGTATCATTCTCTTCTCTCCTACCCACCACAGAAGTAATCACTCTAATATAAATGGTCTTACCCAGCCTATTCAAGTTTTGAGAAAGAGAAAGACAGAGGAACAATACACATAGACATATATACACGCACACACTCGTTAGGATACTATTCTATATAACATCTCTATATAACATTCAGGAAGTTATTTTTTTCACTTAATACATTTTTCTAGAGTTGCAAATGTCGTTAAAGTTATATCTATTTCATTTATTTTAACTGCTATGTAATAATCTTTGTGTAAATACATCACAATTTATTTTTCCATTTCACCACTACTGGACATGTAGATTGTTATTATAAATAACACTAAAACAAACAACTTTTACACTTCTCCTTTTGCACATGGGAGGAATTTTCTTAAGGATATCACTGGCCAATAAAACTTTCTGCAATGATGGCAATAATCTGTTTTGTATGTAGAGAGCACTTGAAATGTGTCTAAGGAACCAGATTTTTCACTTTATTAAATTCTAATTAATTTAATTGTAAATTTTAATAGCTACATGAAATTAGTGGCTATCATATTAGACAATATATGTCCAGAAATAGCAATGCTAGGACTTATGGTATATCCATTTACAAAACTTTACTGATTTTTGCTCACCAAAGTGATTGTGGCAATTTACACACCTGCCAGCAAGGTTGCCACACTTGACCATATCCTGGCCAATATTTTTACCTGTCAGACTTTTCCTTTTCAGCCAATCTGAATAGTTTAAAATTGTGTCTCATTTTTGCTTTAATTTGCATTAACCCCACTAGTAGTGAAAATAAAAATCTTTCATAATTTTTATTGACCATTTGAATATCTGCTTCTCTGAACTGCCTGCATATCTGTATCTTTTTTTCCAATATGTAAGGTCTTTTTGCTTGTTAATTTGTAAAAGCCTTTATAATTCTTATTCCTTGACATCCCCACTCTGACGACTCTCTTCAAAGAAATCTTCTGGATTTAAAGAACTTTTCATCACTTTTAGTTCAACCACTTTTTATACACCATAGAGCTGGGTGTATACTAATGATGACAGTAAGTTTTCCTGTCTCACGGGATGGCCATTATAGAAGTCTGGTACCTTGCCTTCCAATGTGGAATGCATGGTACCTAGTCTATTCTTGGTCTTAGAGTCTCACATGGAACTAAGAAAACAGGAAAAGTTCCATTTTTATATTTTATTTACATTTTCATGAGTATTTGAGTACATTCTTTAGATCTTCTCTCAGGTGAGAACATTTATAAGCTATTTCTCAGAAACGCTAGACAAATTTGGGAATATAGCATATTAATAAGCAAAATTTTATAGGTCTAAATAACAAATACGAGAATAAAAACATATATAATGCTTTCTCAAATAATATGTTTCATTATATTTATTTAATATCACAATCTTGCTGGGACAGTCTCTCAGACTATTAAAGAACAACAGGCACATGCGCACATCCTCATTTTCATAAGCACATTGTAAAACAAAATGCATAAGCAACAATATGCTTCTTTATAATCAGTTACATGGAGAAAGGTGTATCAAAGCAGTAACTTCACCAACTATCCATTATATTATGGGAAATTTTAATATTCAGAAATGCATTTCCCCTTTATTTAATTTTTTGGAGGAGGCAACAATAGAAATTTCCACTTATATCACTGAAGATTACTTCTATTTAGAGTCATTCATGAAAGAGTGAAGAGTGAAGTAGTGACTGAGAATGCATAGGGGAAAGGATAGGTCTATTCGGTGGGAAAGGAGTTCAATTTTCCCAGTAAATCTTTTGGAGATAAAAGTGAATAATATGAATTGCTCTTCAGTGATGACTGGGGACATGGCCAGAACTCATGGACTGATATGGACATAACCAGGATTATAAAGGTCTCAATACTAGGGGAAATTACTAGAAAATAAGTTATCTAGAACACTGTATTATTGAGATCCATGGTTTTCTGTATCTCTGGGGACACAGGAATCTAGAAAATGAAATCTATGGCAGAATACAGGAGGTAGAAGGCAAAAGTTCTACTTTATCAAATTAGAAAGGTATTAAACTTTGAAGCACCAAAGATATTTTAAGCCTTGATATATTTTTTAAAATTCCAAGTAGCAAACTGAATTTATAAAATGTTTGAATTTAGAAGACAGATAATTCTACAAAATTTATCAACTTTGCAGTAATTTTTTAAATGCATTCTCTCTGATTAGTAGAGAACCTAGATTTATTTCAGTTCAGGTGAAAATACAATAATGCCCCTCACCCCGAGTCACCACTGACTTCAGTCACCATAACTCTATTTCTTTTCCATTAATATCTCTGTTCCCTAAATACAAATTCTTCTACCTTAACATTTTTCAAAAAATGCCAAAGGACCCACTCTTCTGATCTTGTCCAGGGATTTTGTAGTTAAACATCCTAATATCAAATCTACCCATCCACTTCCCTCCCACCCCCACCCCCTTCACAAAAATCAGCAATCCCATAGCTCACTAAAAATTTCCAAATATCACTGGAAGGCCAATTGCCTGTTTAGGGAACAGAATTCCAAGTGATGGGGAAAAAAGGGACATTGTGTTTTAGTTGATGAAGTAATATAAACTACTCACTAATAATAAATCAATTCTATAATTTCCTGCTTTTCTTCTAACTAGTTCTACACTCTCTTGATTCTAAAAGATAGTTTCGTGAAATATTTTTAAAGTCTATTTCATCCAAATTGGGAATGAAAAAGTCAAATTGTCACTTTTAGCATATGACTTGACTTTCTATATAGAAAACTCTAAAGACTCCACCAAAAAACTATTAGAAACAACAAACAAATACAATAAAGTTGCAGCATACAAAGTCAATATACGAAAATCTACTGTTCCTATATACTAACAATAAAATTTCAGAAAAAGAATTAAGAACAACTATTCTTTTTTCAATTGCAATAAAAATAAAATACTTAGGAATAAACTTAACAAACCATATGAATGACCTATACACTGAAAACTACAAGACGTTATTAAAAGAAATTGAAGAAGACACGAGAAATGGAAAGATATTCCGTGTTATAGATTGGAAGAATCAATATAGTTAAAATGACCATATTACCCAAAGCAATATATGGATTTAATGCAATCCCATCGAAATTGCAACAGCATTTTTTTTTAAAAAAATAGAACAAAAAAAATCATCAGATTTGAATGGAAGCACGAAAGACTCTAAATAACTAAAGTAATCCTAACTAAAAAGAACAAGAATGAAGGTATCACACTGCCTGACTTCAAATTATACTACAAAGTGACAATAATCAAAACAGCATGGTATTGGTAGAAAAACAGACACACAAATCAATGGAACAGAATTGAGAGGCCAGAAAGAATACCCACATATATATGAGCAAATAATTTTTGACAAAGGAGCCAAAAATATACAATCAAGAAAAAAAAAAGCCTCTTCAATAAATACTGCTGGGAAAATTAGAAAGCCACATGCAAAAGAATGAAACTAGACCACCATCACCATGTACCCAAATTAACTCAAAACATATCAAAGACCTAAATATAAAATTGGAAACAATAAACTGCATAGAATAAAACATAGGTACTAAACTGATGGACCTTGGATTTAGAGAGGATTTTGTGAATTTGACCTCAAAGGCAAGGGAAGTAAAAACAAAATAAATGAATTGAACTATATCAAACTAAAAGCTTTTGCGCAGCAAAAGTAATCATCGACAAAACAGAGAGGCTACCAGCTGAATAGGAGAAGATATTTGTAAACAACGCCTCCACTGAGGGCCTAATATCCAAAATATGTAAAGAACTCATATAATTCAACAACAAAAGACACAAATAATTCAATTAAAAAATGAAGGACCTAAACAGACACTTTTCCCAAGAAGACATACAAATGGCAACAGACATGAAAAGATGCTTGACATCACTATCTATTAGGGAATACAAATCAAAACCACAATGAGAAACCACCTCACACCTGTTAGTATGGCTAACATCAACAGGACAAATAATAACAAGTGTTGGAGAGGTTGTGGAGGAAAAGGAACTCTCATACACTGCTGGTGGGAATGTAAATTAGTACAGCCACTATGGCAAACAGTATGGAGGTTCCTCAAAAAAAGAAGAATAGAATTACCATATGATCCAGCAATCCCTCTTCTAGGTATCTACCCACCCCCCGTCAAATTTGAAAACATTTATCCATAAAGATATATTTACTCCAATGTTCACTACAGCATTATTCATGGTGGCCAAGATATGGAAACAACTGAAGGGCCTATCAATGAATGATTGGATAAAGAAGGTGTGGTAGATCTATACAATGGAATATTAGCCATAAGAAAAGATGAAATACTGCCATTTGTGACAACATGAATGGATCTTAAGATAATCATGCTAAGCAAAATAAGTCAGAGAAAAAATTAAGAACCATATGATTTCACTGATATGTGGGATATAAAACTGAATGCAATAAGCAAACAAGACGAACAAAAACTCATAAACACAGGCAACTGTGTAGTGGTTAACCAGAGGGAAAGGGTGGGAGAGGTAGATGAGGGTAAAGGGCGTCAAGTATATGGTGATGGAAGGAAATTTGACTTTGGATGGTTATCACACAGTGCAATAGACATTTGATATATTATTGAATTGTACACTTGAAACCTATTTAATTTTATTAACCAATGTCACCCCAATAAATTTAATTTAAAAAATAAGATAAAATAAAGCCTATTTACGTTTCTTTGCCATCACATTATAAAGATGAAATGAAGAGAGTAAAACCCCTCAGCTTCTAGATGAACACTGCCACTACCACTACACTGTCAATTTTAATGAGGTATGTATTTTAAATTGTTCTGCTTTTTCCCCCAGTCTCCCTCATTTGGAACAACTATTTTTTAAGTTTCTTTTATATCTTTCTTAATGTTTCTTGGTAAATATTCTAAACCTGTAGAATTATCATATTACACATAAGTTTATGACTTTTTTATCTTTTAATTCAATCAATATATCTCAGGACGTTTTTCATTTCAGTACATATACGTAGGTTTACCACCTTTTTTTTTAATGATTGCATAATTTCACTTTCTTTTTCTAACAGCCACTTGGAGAAACATCTAGGAGTGCATAATAACACAGCACATATATACATACACACATAAATACATTTTTTATATATTTATGTATACACACATAAAAAGTTGAATATAACTTTTTTTTTTTTTTTGCTCTGTGGCTGTCAGCTAATGATGTGGTATTTCAGGTGGATGCTCAGTATTTACAAAAAGCCCAAAGGATGCTCATTACTACTAAACAGAGAGATGAAGTGCTGAAATGGATATTGCTTTCCTTTTATTCAAGGAAGTGCAATGTTTTGTTTGCCAAGAATTTGACATTTTGCTTAAGGGTAAGATGAGAAAATGTTTAAGTAGGTATTAAAGGAAAGCAAAGAAACCTCAGTAATAGCAAACAGTAAAAAGACCACACAAATTAGCCCCAGCCCTTTAGGCAAAGGTCAGAAGAATATGGAATAGACCTATCAGAAATAATGGTTAAAAATAAAAAGTGCACAGAAGTACAGTGTAACATGGGAAGCTTCTAGTCTGACTATTCACAGCCAAAATATGCCTGGTTGTTGAAGAGGCTGGTGAAAAGTTATTAAGGAAAAACATTTGAGCAGATGATATATCCTTTTATGGCTGCCTGTAATGCTAAAGAACAGACAAATCAATAATTCAGCCTTTAATGCTATCTAAAAACGTAAAGCAGAGTTGGTACAATTTAGTAAATGCCATCCATCCACAGAGCCCATACCAAGCCAAGTTACGACAGCCAACATTTTCCACCTTATTTTCTCTATAATATTTAGAAATTTTTGTTAATTACATTTGATATTTGTAAAGAGAGAGCTGGGATTGTAATAACTGGATAGCTATTTAACTATGTTGGCAGAAACAGGATTTTCTCTTATATTTGAAGAGCAATACAAAGGCAAAAATTCCTTTTCTCACAAACTTAGTACCAATACTATCCTCTGAGTCACACAGTTTCTTTAAATCATGTTGTTCTGAAAGTTAAGATGTGCTATCTTTAAAGCTGCTGACAGGATCACACTGTTCCTCAGTACCAAAAAACCACCAGTGTCAATTCATCAAAATGTGTATACCTCTCCAAGACATTTTTTTCCTTTTTCTTTCTTTTCTTCTCTACTTCCTTCTGACAGTCTCACTTTTTACTTTCTTTCCTTCTTTTAACCTTTTATTTCTCTTCTATCTTCTATCCTTCTTGTTTACTGTTTTCCTTTTATCATTCTTCTCTCCCTCTCTCTCTCTCTCAGGATGCAAGAGAACAAAGTAATGACAATCCTTTAAAATCAGAGACCCAAGATAAATTTGGTGGTCCTGATATATCAAGAAAATTCTCCTCCTAGCCATATTTTTTTCTCAGAAAAAAACTTCAGAAACTCAGAACCACACCTTCAGATCTAAAATCGATCTACTAGAAATTAAAATTTTATATATCTATAAAACAATTTAATTATTGGGGCTAGTTTTATTAATTAATCAAATATAAGTGTGTTCTCAAATTTTTTATCATTAAAGAAGAACTTAAAACTGCATTATGAAATCTTGGAGCAGTATGCTCTTTAATATGTACTACTGGCATTGTGAGTTAACTGACTGCACAAAATTCAAATATATACCTGTAAACTTTTGTTTAAAAAAAGCAAGTTTCCTAAGTTTGAAATCTAAGTTACTCTCAGCATTTTTTAAATACCAAAAACATTTCTTAAATTTTTAAAATTCAATTTGCAAGCAAAATAGATAACTCCACAAGTACACAGCTACCATAATTTACATTTATATACTCAAAATACCTGTTTTGAAAGGACAATTACCTGTTTTCAGTCATAACTAAGGTGTAAATCTCTAAAATTTTAGCTGACAGATTTTGTTATGTAATAAAACATGTCGAATTCAAACTGACAAGTGGATTTCATTTTTGGAGGGTTTTTCCTCACACCTTTTTCCATTATAATACAAGTACTACTTAACCATATGATTTTCTGCAAAACTTAACCAAAAATGTAAAACATAATACATGTCCCAACATCTTAACACTTACATGGAAGGCTCTGGGGGGAGGGGAAGAATCTTGCTAAATTCAGAAAAGAGTACTGTCTGTAAATGAAGAGGCTGCCAGCTTTCATCTGTTCTCTTTTTCTAGGTACTTGCATGCCTGCCTTCTAAACCTAGAATGATAGTTATCCCATCTCTGTTGCATCTCTGAAATTCTTCAATTACTTTGTGGATTTAGGATACCACATTGTCCAGCCACATTTATTCTAAACAGATGATCTGGACACAGAGAGATGTCAGCCAATGAACTCATTCAATATATTTGCAGTTAATCTTTTAATGGAGATCTGGAGAGATGTAAAGTGCAATCATCCCTTTAAGTACGCTCATGGACCATTTGTTTAATCAAACTAGAAATTATAGGATAATGTATTATGTTAATTTATTTTAAATCACAAGATATATTGGAAATAAATAGTGACATGGCATAAATAGTAAAGTGCTTTTATTGTGGGTGTTGGCTCCAGTTTGGTGAGTGGTGATTAAAATATAGTTCACAGAAAATGTGTATGTGTGTATTTGTGTATGTTTGTAAAATTAGTCTGTCTATTCCATAACCCTAGCCATTAGGGTGGGCATTAAACAATAAGAACTGATACTCTAGTCCAGCTACAACAAAACTTAATTTTCTGCCACATCCTTCAATAGAAAAAGGCATAAGACTACATTTACTTACAAAACTTCAATTTTTTTAACCTAACAATAGATGTTTACAATCTTAATTGTTCATACAATTACCTCAACATTAAATAGAAAATTTATATTTATTTATTATCAAATGTCATATAACAAAAGAAAAGCTTTGCTTTTATTAAAAGTGGACCACTAGTGCCCTCTTCTGATATGGAAAATGAAGAACAATTATTCTCAGGACTTGGAAAGACACTGTACACTAATCCTCTAAACAGTTGTTTCAAGTAAATTTATGCCATTTGTTTTCTGATTTAATAATATATCCCCTATCTTTCTCCTAAAATGTTGAATACTCTGATGTTTATCCTGTTACCTTCTGAGAAAACACTGCAAAGTCAGTTTATCTTGTTAATTCTTAGATTTTTCAAAAGCTTAATTCAAATTGAGCTTTAAAATAAATTCAGGGAAAAAAAATCATCTTTTTAAAACTATTTGAAGCTTTACCATCATTGGTTTTACATTTGATTGTGTGAAAGCTAATAAACCTGAAACTATACCTGCCTTGATCAGATTAAATATCATGTTGCCTCACTTTTCACCAAACTCGAGCTGATACTCACGACACACTCATTCATTATACTCCTTTCTGACATAACATAAAGGGCAAAAAGGCAGCATGATAGATTAAAAAGATATTAGGGTACAATATTAATTACAATATCAGCAGCTTTTTCTAGCTCAGACTGCATAAAATGTCTATTTTCATCTTTACATTCAGAATATACTTTGAAGGAGAATGAATTTATTACACAGACATAGTAAATGGGAATTTTGGTCGGATATTCTAATGTCAGGGTGGCACCAAATGTAAACATACTAGAAAATTTGGAATCTATGTTTTTAATCCAATTTGGGTTTTGTGCAATTATTCTGAGATTGTGAGGATGGGAGATATTATACAAAATCATAATGTGACCAGATACAATAAAACAGAGACATTTAATTTAAAACTTCTTCTCCATGAAACTAAAACTTCGATAATATCTTTTTTCTCAAAGAGTTTTATAAAAGTGTAACAAAGTAAAAATAAAAAAATAAATATAAAATTTTTAAAGAGTGTAACAAAATAATCATTTTCAAAAGTCAAATATTAAAATGGTACTATATTTTTAAATTATAATAGTTTTTCTGGTGTTGGGCATATTACAGTAAACTGATGAGACTTCCATTAGTAAAATTGCTCACAAATCAACAATAACTTATAATAATGTTTAAATATATAAAATATTTAATACTTAGAACATATTGCATCAAAATTCGAATTTATATTTAAGATGATCTTCAGAAAAAAATTCAGCCTCAACCAGGAATGGCATGCTCAACCTTCAAATAAGCTTGCTAAATGTTCCTCTTATCTGATTTAATTCACATTTTACCTCTAAAGTACCCTTATTCCATGTAATTATTACCATAACATGTTTCATAATAATTTTGCTTTCTGAAAAATATAATGACTGTATTTACTCAATCGTTCCTGCTGCCCACTTCAGAGTTGTGTTTCTTTTCCATTGATAGCATTTTACTTTCACACGTTGAAAATGACAACCAATTCAATTTGGTGATGCAGAAGAACTGAACACGTCATGAATAACTGAATTTAATGGCATGTTTCTCAATGTTATATCTCAAATTAAAAAGTCCTACTCTGTGAAGAATGGAAGACCCAGGAAGCAGCACCAGGGGGGATAATTTCCGAATGAATATGTTTTTACCTATCAAATTCATGAGTCTACTATAGCTCATCCTTTGACCAGAAGTAACAGTAGGGTGAGAATTGCTGACTTTGCTAGTTATTGTCCTTTCCTGAGAATCTCTGACAGAATCACTTATAAATACTAAAAATCTGTGGTGTGATCCAGATGTTTCCATTCCACTTTTTCTCTTCCTACTCTCAAAAATATACAAAGAAATCTCTCTATATTCAGAATAAATCAAATGAGAAAGCAATTTAAATTATAATCCTATTTTTAAGAAGCAATAATGATTGCATCATATCACAGAAAAACTAAAATGTATTTGATTTCTAGCTTTAACTCTTTGACTGCATTTAATTACAGCTCTCATTTTATTATCACTACCAACAGCCATATGTGGGGCACCTTTGAATACATTCTCTCTGACACTCGGAAGCCAATTCTCTCTGAATGCAAACTACACAGTACAGCTGCAGTGCTGCTACTGGTGTGCGGCCACCATAGACATTCAATTGTTGCTAAGTTAAACTGCATTAGTAAATATCTACCTCAAAAAAGAGGCAGGCATTAAGGCTTTAAGGCACATTACACTATATTCGGAAATCTCTGAATTGCTTTTTGGAATTCAAAAGGAAGATCCCTAATATTTTAATCATAAATGAAGGAACAATATGTATAGTTAAAAAATTGCTATTGTAATCAAAAGGACTTCTCGAAAGAGAGCAGATGTGATCTATGCAGATGAGAGGAAATCATCTCAGTATAGGAAATCATTTCAAAATAAAGACTGAAAAATTCAGCCCTAAATTCTACTTTTCAATCCATATGTATCAGTTACTCAAATGTTTAAAATATTTGGGAAAATAGTTTTTCCCATTTATATGATTATTTATAGTATTGTACACATCCTAGTTCTCCTTAGTTCTATGATCTATTCTCCAAAATATATTCTAGTTTGGTAGATTTATATTAATTATAAGAATCATAAAATGATGTTTAAACAAAAAAATTTAAGTGAGATAAAGGTGCTTCCAAAAATTAGCAAATACAGCCGTTATACCTGTTAATGATGAATTCCAACTACAAGTAAAGATTTTTCCACAGTACATCGTGGGAGTTCATAATAACTATAGGTATGATCAAGGCGTATTTCAATGCTTTGAAATGTCAAATGAGTAATTTTATTCTCCTTTATTTTTAAACTATTTGCAGAGACAACACAAAATTATATAATGTTACATTTATTTTAACCTATACTTCTCCCTTCATAAGGTTACTTGTCTAAACATTTCACTAACATTGTGCAGTTTTAAACTGAGAAAAAGAACAAAGTTACAAGTGTGACAATTTATCAGGAATAGATTAAGTGACAGCTGTAACTAGAATCAGAATTAGTAGATTATTTTAATAGTTCCAGGAAGAGTATAATTTACAAAAATACATTTGAATGATGTTAGAAAGATAGCAGGAAGAATTATTTGCTTAGTACAGAGTGACTTCTTTAAATTAAATTTTGGTAATATTCTCTCCATTAGAAGTTTTTTAGGTATAGAGATGTGTCTCTTGACTCAACAATTCAATTTTTCAATTGGTTCACTGACATGAGGGAAAATTGAGGATTTCCCAAAGATTTTACTCAAATCATGTCATCTCTTTGCAAATTTATAATTTTTTAAAACTACCTTTTGATAAACTGTCCTCTCTCATCATAATCTAAGAAAATTATATATGCTTCCAATTTTTTATGTATTCAATTGGCTGCATCTCATCTTTCTCATAATTTTATTTCGAAGGAAGAATTTATTTAAGCAAAGTTTCACTATATTCTCTTTATTAAATCCCTAAGACCTAGAAATCTTTCCTTTCCTTTCTTCAAAAATTGCCTGAAAGTACTATTCCAAGTAACCTTGACCATTCAGGAGGCATTAATCCAAATTCTCCTCAAGTCTAACATCTTAAATAGTAAATACCTACTTTACTACCAAAATAAACAACCCACTTGACATTAATATATATGTGTGTGATTCATGCTTTCTGTGAAATATCTTTCATTATTTCTAACAGTATATTCTTTTATAATTCTATCCACTTGAATGACATTTATTTAGATTAAAAAAGAAAATAGCTTCCAGAGTAACCGTTTATATCCTGTACAATATTTAGGCACTTATTAGATGGTGATGAAATTAAAAAAAATAAAAGTTATTATTTTCATAAATGTTCCTGAAAAAGACAGAACTTTAATTTGGGATACGGACTGAATTCTAATACACTATTTAATTTCACATTTTGTGAGTTTTAAATTTCTTTCACATTTCTAATTCCTTCTTTTGAAATTTGATAACTATCTATTATCCTGTTTGACTTTTATGTATTGCCAGGTTGAATATATTTTGTAGGTTCATCAATGTTTCAATACTCATTTTAACCAGGATCATGACTGTATAAGGACTATAAAGAAATTGCATGAGATCCTTACCTTCACAGTGATTAGATTCTCTTTGAAAGCAAAGCAACTTTAATACAGAGCAAAGTCTGTAAGCTATAGAGATTCTTATAGTCTCTTTTAAATTAAAACTATGCCTTCAGTATTATATTTACCAGGTAAAAGGAAAAAAAAAATATTTTCCATTAACTGATACAAATGTGTTTCCTCAAAAGAGCCAAGGAGAAAGAAATGCAAATGAGTTATAAATACATAGATTGAGCAATAGTTATATAGGTAAATAGATACATGCTAGAAATGCAAAAAATAAAAAATAAAGATTTACATTATTGATTTTGTTTAAATGAAGGAATATATTTAGTATAATAATATCCATATCTATGATATACTTAATTCGGTCTCCAGTTTGCATATTGTTTGTTTGTTGTAGTCGGTTTGCTGAGAGAGATAAGGAGTTCCATAGTCTCTGATCAAAAACATTAGACATATGACACGAACCAACCAAATCTTTTCTAATCTTGAACTGTAATTGGAGAGTCGGGACCTATCAAAGTGATCAACTCATAGAACTCAATAAATGACCATGAAAAAAAGAAATGAATAAAAAACAAACTGAAGACCAACCCACAGAATAAGGCATAATCAGAAAGAAATCTGTAATTGAAAAAAATAAAATGTCACTTGAAAATACTTATTAATCTAAATATGTGACCGTTTAAGCTGTGGTTCTATAAATGCAAGCATTCTGTACATAAAAGCAGTTATCAATAGAAATTAATATTTTATCGTCATCATAGATTCACCTGAAATGAAAGTTCTTAATTTTATCTATGTCTAAGCAGTGCCTTTCTAAATGGATTTTAAATAAACTCAGTAATGACATCACAAAACAATTAGCCAAGTTCATTAAGGACATTCATTCCAAGTACATGAAGGCTTGGAAAAGAATGACAGCTTTTTAATGGCATCTCATCTCCTTGAAATGAATTCTTTTCTTGAATTTTCTCTGTTAGAACTTGTACCGTTGAATGCATATAGCTGATCATTTCTAGCATTTGCATGAATGTGTATGTGCTTGTGAGTGGCCACTATGTGTGAAGTCTAAAGGGACAGCTCCGTGTTAATGAGAAACCAAGGAATTCCTCTAGCAGCAACTGGCATAGGTGTGAATGACATAATTTAAAGCTGTCTTACATGCCCGTTTCAAATTTAAGGTCTTCTTCCCTTAAAAGCACTTTAATGACTATCATATTAAAAGGAGAAAAATGTTTTCCCTCGTGTTTCAAGTAGCAATTATGAACTGAGAATATTACCACCTTATATATTCTGATGGTACAGAATGAACATCACAAGCTCATAGTGATGCTTTCAGGAAAACTTGAAAAGGCAGATATCCCACAGCCAGGTGCATCCCAATCTGACAGTAAACCTCTGTCAGCACAGGTCTGCAATATGTAGGCAAAATAATCAGTCAACCCAATTTGCTCCAATGCTCAACCCTTTGAAGATGAACGTTCACTCTGCCTCATCAGACTCAGAGTCTTGTTTGTTATACCATTCTTTGTAAAAATTATAATGTAGATGATCCAGCAAAACCCTAAGAATCTGTTGCCAGCAATTTTCATGACAAAATCAAGATTTATAATGTGAAATTAAAATAAAATTGCTTTTATTTAAATTAAATAAAAATAATTGACAGTATATTTTAATAATGCCATTAAATTAAACCACGTCAAGTCTTTATTTTGGTAATTCTGTGATTTTTAAATCAGATTCATGTATAAGTGAACTCTGCAACACTAAAGACAGTTTCAGAGAAAAGTGAAGTTTGCAATTAACTTTTAAAATAAATGATTTGAATTGTCTCTTTTCTTGTACCCCAAATCTTAACAGAAATGACTTTGATTTTTTAAAAATCACCTATTTTTGGTTAAGGTAGCATGGAAATGCCACGTTATGGGTAGATTAAAAATGACAATAAGCTGGATATTGCAAATGAATACTGCTGTACATTCCCTATGAAATTGATATGCAAACTAAAAAACTTATGACATGCCTAAGAATTAGGAGCTCTCATTTAAAAGGAGTTCATTATTTTACCAGAATTGTGGTGTGGCATGCAGAGCTGAAGAACTTTGGAAATAACATATTTAATCTCAGATAGCAAAAATAATACAAAAAAATTGGCATCAATGTGATTTACATGGATAACTTTAGGAAATCCATATTTTTTATGGATAATATGAGTCGGAACACAAAAATTTATTTTTTTAATTAAAATTGCAAATGGTTTTAAATTGCAATTAAAATGATCACAGTTATATTAAAATGTTTTGAGGCTGAAATTTTTATGACTCAAGTTATCTTCAAGAATTTTACTACTTGAACATTCCATTTGTTTTATTTGCTTTACTTTTAAACAAGCCTTAGTGTAGCAAGGATGGCTTTGAAAATGAACCTTCTCTGTATTTACTGAAAATAAAGAACAGAAATGTGAATTTTCCTCCTATTAAGGACTTCCTCTGAAAATAATAATTAGCTGTTGAATGTCAGTACTGTCCCAGCTGTGAACAGCACTTAAGTTAGAGTCTCTGGTTTAATCATCTTACTTTGATGTGTAAAGTCCACTTGAGGAACCTAGAACTAGCACTAACATAGATATAGCACTAACAGGTCGTACCAAGTCATTTTATTTTCCAGGAATAATCTCAGTATATGGAAAACAGAAAAATTAGCAATTTAAGCAATTAGCACTTAAAATTAAGTAATGCGAAGTTACATATAAGGATGTTATTGAAATGTTTGATTTTTTAACAAAACAGATCTATAATATAATTCTCATGCTGAAACTAAAGGGAAGGTCCTGCAATATGTTCATTTGTATTTGATATGAGATTAATTTCCAAAGAAATGGAATGTTATAGGTCCATTAGAGTTATATTTGTCAAATATTGGAACAATATTGATAAATCTAGATATATTGAGACACTCTGAATAGACATTCAGTTCATCTATTCAATAAGATCTTGCTCCTGCATCATAAACTAGAACTCAGAACACTGAAGCTAACGGCTTACTTATGCTCCCTCTTTAAAAGAAAGAACATATTACCTAGAATAATTGTTTAATAATAAGAAGTCTTCTTCCTAATCCCCCTCCCTTTTGATTCATATTTAACAGGAAAAGGATTCAGAATAAATATGTTCAAATTTGATCAACTTTACTTCAAATTTTAGCATCCAAGAGTAACTCTCCAACTCACATTCTCTTTTTGCTCTGGCTTTACTTTTCCCAATAGATTTTTGTTTTGTTTTATACTTGTTTTGATTTTGTTTCAAAAAAGTAATCAAAACTAAGCAGAAATGAAACAAAAGATGTTCTCAGGGAAATAATTCCCAAGAAATAAATAATTTAAATTAGTCATAGATGCGTAGTGCTTTCAGCTCAAAAAAAACATGTTAAATAAAAACTTTTAATTTTGAATATTTATTTGACCCTTCCTCTGTTGATTATATTTCCTTTTAAATATATAGTTATAACTAATATATGAAATTGTAAATATATAAAATCACACAAAGTAGATATGATTACCTATTTTAAATGGTTTAAAGGATATATTTAAGATACCATGCATTTGGAATGGCCAAAATTTAAGATATCCAAGCTGCAGCAAAGAAATTTATATTTTCCTCCTCAAAGTAAAGCACACATGAGCTAAACTATAGTTCTACAATAATCTTAAACCAAATATCTTTTTGTTTTATGACAAGTGTTTTACTTTATTAGAAGAGTTGGAAGCTAAAGGAAAAATATTTTTCCTTTGCAATAATAAATGATATTCTTGCTATTTTGACCAGTAAATTTAAGAATTATTTTTAAAAATTTGAACTCAGTGTTTCTTAAAAATCACATCACTATCCCTACAACAATTATCTCTATTTTATTTTGGGAATTTTTTTCTTGAAAGTAATTTCAAAAATATATTCATTTATAATATTTTTATAAGGTCTTGCGATTTTGAAATGTGGCATATTATTCAGCTTTGGGTCTTTGATGTGTGTTTTCTACTCAATCCATGCTTCAACAATTCTGTCATACAGAGAACTGAAAATTAAGTTATTCTCACCAGCAATACTCCCCCACAAAGAATCTATCAAACCATAGATATAAACCTCAGAACAATTCCTGCCAGGTTTCTCATGCAAATGCTGCAGAAAAACT